>NC_085841.1:104125221-104429864 GCF_035594765.1 Anolis carolinensis
GGACTGACTCTTCCCCTTGTATGTTTTCAATCTTGGAAGTACTTAAACACTCAAAAGAGGTGAGAAGATGAGACCTACCATACAAGCAACATATTTGTCACATGACAAGGGCAATTCTTAAATAAAATATTAATTATAGAAACATGGGATTACAGAATAATAGAGTTGGAAGAGACCACAAAAGCCATCTTGTTCCAACAACCTTCCATGGAGAAACACACAATTAAAGCACCCTCAACAGGTGACCATTCAGCAACCTTATTATACAAACTTGTCATGTAGACTTGAAAATTTAAAAAAGTTGTCTAAAGAAAAACAATAGCTCATATTATGTATCTGCATTATAAATAAAGAGTGGCACTGATAAAGTAGGTGGCAATAAGGCACACTATAGTAGGAATATGAGGGTGTCTTTATTTCATACTTTTTAAAAAGCCCTTTTGGCTGTGCAAATATATATTTTCAAATTTAATAGCTTTACAGGGTGAAGGAACAGCCTGATGTATGATGAAGTCAATTTTCACCTACCCTGTTTTTTCCCTTTGCAATTTAACCTATTCATCTACCTACAAATCATCTTTTACAGTAGAGTCTCACTTATCCAAGCTAAACGGGCCAGCAGAAGCTTGGATAAGTGAATATCTTGGATAATAAGGAGGGATTAAGGAAAAGCCTATTAAACATCAAATTAGGTTATGATTTTACAAATTAAGCACCAAAACATCATGTTATACAACACATTTGACAGAAAAAGTAGTTCAATACGCAGTAACGTTATGTTATAATTACTATATTTACGAATTTAGCACCAAAATATCACGATATATTGAAAACATTGACTACAAAAATGGCTTGGATAATCCAGAAGCTTGGATAAGCGAGGCTTGGATAAGTGTGACTCTACTGTACTATAGAGTTCACACCACCAAATTGCAATAAATAGCGGCAGACCCCTTTCACACCACAAATCAAAGTGGCAAAATGGGGCTATTTTGCCCTGTGTGAAGAAGTCCTAGGTGTGGGGAGGAGAATGAAGAGCTTAATCCTTCCTTTCCATGATAATTTAATGTTTCACTTTGTCCAAGATGCAATTTTACTTGTCATTGAACATATTTGTGTGCCTATAGAGTTTCTCTAACAGGGAAAATAATTAGGGTAGGGGCCTATATTAGGAAAACACTTCACCCAGTGCCAGTCTTATCATCACACCTTCATAGTGACCTATACATTGAATAAGAAGATCTGATTACAGTTGTCTGATATATGGAAGTTACCAGGGACAACTGGTAATGTTCATGTTAGTGGGGCAAGTGAATCCACTCTAGGTTTTAGTTTGAATTTTACACGAGCTGTGTAAGGTAAATCCTGTTTTTTGGGGTCTGTGCTTAGCATCTTGGATATTTCATTTAAAGTTCAGATTAAAACCCAGAGCAGAGTCCCATTGACATGAGAGCAACTAGTTGTCAACAGTGCCAACTCATGCGTCATTAAAAAAAGCAAAAGCAAAGGCATTGTCACTCAAGAAGGCACAGATCTGCATAAAATGACTATGTGTTAAGTTTATAGCCAATGCGCAAATTTATAGATAACTTATTATACAATATGATAGTGTAGTTATCCCTCATAGGTACAATTTCACATGGTAATGTATGTGCACTGCTTACCTTGTTTGCTGTCCATGTGAATGTTTGCTTTTTTGGGGGGGTTTTACAGTATCTTTGTCTTTCATTCTGATTTAGAAAAGATGGTATTTCAAATAGAGGACTTCATTCAATGTCACCTTCATTCTATGTCTTATCTAATTTGACATTTATTTAACTAAACAACTGCTCTGTTTTTGTCTCTGGTGGAAACAAAAATAACACTCAGGATATTGTGAGAAGAAATCATGTGCTAGTGAAAATGCTGTTTATCAAAATTTGAAATAATTATTTATCTGTATAGAACATTTTTTTGCTAAAAAGGTCTTCTTGTGCACTCTGGGAACTATAATGTTTAATAATTGCTTCAAAACCTTAAATCATATTCCCACCTGACAGTAAACCGGTAGATCAACCCAAGTAATCAATACATAAAAATGATTTCCTTACCCCGCATTTCTTTGCATCAAAACTGCTCCCTTAAGTGCACACACTCTCTCTCACACACACACATGCATACATGTGCACACACAAATCTACGTGTTTAGGGGCAATTTTTACCTATTCCATTTTTTTAATTTGAGGAGTTTTTTGGCTCAGGAAAAATAGGTGATTTTTTTAGAGAGGTACTTGCATATCTAACACACATTTGTCTAAAGTGGAAATAAAGGAAGTTGTTCATATACTGTAAAGTCACACAACAGCTAAGAAATATAATCCCATTATGGTTTTTCCTCTTAGACATCTGTAGGATTGCATTCAAAGTCATTATAAAAGTAGCACATTTATACTTGCCTGGTTTGAAATCAGATCATTTTAAATGGCATCAAATTAATCAAAGATGTGTTTCTCTAAAATCCATAAAATCAATGAGTTTCCACAATATTTATCTTGGCTGCTGAGAGGATTATAAAGGTTAAAGTGAGAAAAGATAAATGCCCCATTTCACCAAAAAGGCAAAGATGTGAAACTTCTGAGGAATGGCTAATTTCAGATGGTTACAGAGCTTTTGAGGAGGGTACAAAAATACCTATTTAAAGCTTCTATGCTTTTTTTCCCCTTTGGCTGGACAAAACATAAGCCCTGCAACACTTTCTTTGTTGCTCCTTTTATTTAATGTAATCACACAAGTGAGGTATTTAGCTCTATGTTAAGAAATTGTTTCTATGTCTTTTATGAAGCAAGAAGGTAAATCGAAAATAACTTCATGCTACGTTAAAGAGGAATGCATTCTCCTAAAATACTCTGACAAAAAGGACATTCTGTGAATTGTTCTAAAATGTTTTTAGATGTATTTTTCACTATTTTTATGCAAGAGCTCTTTTCAATATACAGTGTTCCTTCACTACTTTGCAGTTCACTTTTTTCAGATTCACTGTTTCACGGTTTTTCAATAAACTCTAAAAAATTATTACACATTATTATAAATCACAAAAAATTACAATTTACAGCCTAAGGAAGGGAGGAAGGAGAAGCCAAAGGGAGAGAAAAGGAGCATAAGCAGCAACAGGAGGAGAAGGAGACAATTTATCAACACACAATTAGTTGATAGACTTGAAATAGTGTATAACTACTAAAATAATGTATAAATATTAAAATAAATATAGTGCCCCTACTTTGTGGATTTTCACTTATTACGGGTGGTCCTGGAACCTAACCCCCGCTGTTGCAGCCCAAGGCAGCGTGAGCACTGGAAACCAAACAGAGACCAATAATCATATAATATCTTTATTAAAACAATTATAAATTCAGGAATGAATAAGTGGAAAGGATGAGTGAGGAATAGTCCTTTATGAGAAGGTATGAATTAGTCCAAAGAGTTGAAGAGAAATGTCCAATATTTTTGTCCAAAGTCCAGAAACCAAAACACGCTCAAAACTGTTGGAAAGTTCTTGAGCGGAAAAACAATAAGAAAGCAAGAGTGAATAACAAGGTCCAAAGTCACTAGGAAGTCTTTGATATCAAGGCAGGAACGAGACGAAGCTAAAACCAATCTTGATTCAGGAACAAGGCAAGGAAGTGAATTTACTCTGGTTTAAATCAGGAGTTGTGGCTCAGCTTGGCCGCCAGGAACAGGAGGCTTGGCCTGGTGAGATCAGGGAACTGGAGTCAGTGAAGTGTTCTCAGGAAATCGCTACGTTGACACCTCAAAGTGTTCACAGTGTAGGACACTTTTATGGAACTTAGATCTAATCACAGTGAAGGGAAACCAAACTCCCTGGAGGTTCCCAAGAGAATCTCCTATCCATTATCCCCTCGAGATGCCAAACATTGACTCCTTTGGAGCCCTTGTTTTTCTGATCTCTGGCAATGCAGAATCTCCCTTCTGTTAAAGGATACATTCCTTGGGGAACTCAGGACATCTGGTTCTACCACGGGAGTAATATTTTCAGTATCTCTCCCAATTAAGGAAGCATCGGAGCTATCAACAGCTGGGCTCTGTAATTGGAAGGAGCTCTGCGAACTAGTTAAAAAGTCAGAATAACCTTCATCCTGGTCAAAGTTCATTTCTGAATGAGGTTCAGAACCCAAAGGTAGCTAGGGTATGACACCCGCGATAAGTGAGGGAACACTGTAATTGTCTTGCAATACATTTCAAATGAAAAGTGGTTTTAATTATGACACTGTTATTTAATGATCAGAAGATCTGAGCCCCATTTCAGCTGTAACTGGGATGATGGGAGATTGTACAATGTGATGGCTTTATAAATGAAATAAATAAATTATAGACTCTTATAATGTGAGACTTTAAGACTGTGCTAAAAGCCTATGAAAATCATAGTTTGGCCTTAAACCACTGGGGTCCTGTGAAACTTGTAATGTGATGTGAAAAAAGGCCTGACTCTCTTTTACTCCAAACTCAAAATCAATTGAAGGCGGTAGGGCCCTTCCACACTGACCTTTATCCCAGGATCTGATCCTGGGTTTTTTGTTTATCCCAGATTATCTGACAGTGCAGATTCACATAATCCAGTTTAAAGTATAAAACCTGGGATCAGATCCTGGGATATAGGGCCTGCCTGGAAGGGTCCTTAAACTGGAATATATGGGTCCCCACTGCAGATATCCTGGGATAAAGGGACAGTGTGGAAGGGCTAGTAGATAATACAAGCAGACTGCAAGAGCTTCTATGCACTTTAGAAGGAATTAGAATAGTTGGATTAGATTACTTACAACAGCCTCCTTTTTGCACTAATTTTAATGGAGCATGGCAGGTCAGTAAACACCAGTAGTGGGATATGAGGTTTGTGGTCTAGAAAGCATCAGCCCAGACTTGGTTGGAGGGGAAATAAGGCAGCAATAGGATTTGTGGATTTCCCCTTTGTAAACTTTCAAATGAACTTTGAGGGTAGCATAGATTATCCTTGGGGGTGGTGTGTGTGTGTGTGTGTGTGTGTGTGTGTGGATTCTTTAACAAAAGAGAAACAATCTATATCAAATTTACATGTACTAATTTATACGTACCATTATAAATTTTCAACAGAAATGTGACACATCTTACTAAAGTGGGAATTACTATACCCAGGTGACCTCTGAAGATGTTGGAAAATTACTTTCTAACAGTAGTTAATTCTTTTCTTTTTTTAAAAAAAATAATGTTTATTGTTTGCCAAACTTATGATTAACAGTTACAAAGACATAAACAAAAACGATAGTGTGGGTAGTGATGGGGGGGGGGGGTAACGACATACATGTGACTTGCAGAGGGGATGGGGACGGGTAAAAAATAAATAAATATATAAATAATATAAAAAAGAAAAAGAAAAATTAATAAAATGACTTCCATCTATTTGCATGATGTGTGTATATAAAGTTCAGTTCATCATGCATCAACTCTTCTATCGCAGGTGTTGCTTTCTTTCTCATACCGGAGTCATTCTTCTTCTCTGTCTCCTTCTTCTATGCCCTCAAATTAATATTTTAAATTTCTTATGTTTTAAATAATTTTAAATAATTATTAAATAGTAGTTCATTCTTATTTCTTGTGTTTTCTGAATACTAACCAAGTGCAGTTACTCATCACAATACTAAAATAGGGACCCCTTATTTAAAAATGAAATGATATATTTATTCTTTTGATAGCTTGCTTTTGCCCAAAGTGCAGGATAAAAGGAAGCTTATAGTATGGAAAAACACAGAATACCAATATAAAGTAAATAAACATAAAACCGAAAAAAAACCAACCATCAAATCAACCAAAAATAACAGTTGCAATTAAACCCAAGTACAGTAGAGTCTCACGTATCCAATGTTCTGGATTATCCAACACATTTTTGTAGTCAATGTTTTCAATGCATTGTGATATTTTGGTGCTAAATTCGTAAATACAGTAATTACTACAAAGCATTAATGTGTAATGAACTACTTTTTTCTGTCAAATTTGTTGTGTAACATGATGTTTTGGTGCTTAATTTGTAAAATCATAACCTATATTGATGTTTAATAGGCTTTTTCTTAATCTCTCCTTACTATCCAACATATTCCCTTATCCAACGTTCTGCCGGTCCATTTATGTTGGATAAGTGAGACTCTACTGTAATTCAAACATCAATTATTAAAAAACATCAATTAAAATCACACAAGTGCAAATCATAGTCCAAGTTCTGTCCATTTGTCATATCAGTTGCAGATTCATGTGCTGGATACAGGGCTCTCCAGGATAAAGTAACATGTCCAGTGGAGATGTGGCCCTTGTAATGTAGGGAATAAAGTTCATTGCTAGGCAACAATTCCCTGATTGAAACCTTCTAATACATTTGATAGTAGTACCGTTCACCTTTTGTTACATAATCATATCATGATAATATCTCCCATACTGCTGCCATTGGGTTCACCTAGGGTTTATATAGGATCCTTAGGTTTTTCAGGGGTAGAATCCAATACTGATTTTCACCCCCTGTTCATCCTTGAATTAAATAAATGGAAAAATGGAAAAATTCTTACAGGTCAAATATTATTTAAAAAAAGAAAAGAAATTCTATCATACCTGAAGCACAAAAGCTCTGAATTTCATTTTGAGCAGGCCTGTTTAATTCCAATCATTGGTGGGTTTAGAAACATGCATGAGAAGTATTTTTCATGTGTTCCACAATGCACAGAGATTTAGCTGCATGACTCCCATCAAAACTAATAAGGCTCCTATGGCGTAATCCTTTTACGCTACTTGGGAAACCTAGCCTTCAGTATAATTCTAGTAAAATGCAGTCCATTCAGGTTGTCTAATGATGAAAAGAATGACCCACCAAGGAATTCTGCAAACAAAATAATTGAAACACTAATTTGCTTCTTTCCCTGAACTGATAAATCACTCCCTGTTTACATATGCAGTCGGGTTCTTGGAATTTGTCCTTTAATGCTCTCTGAATTATTTATCTTACAGTTATGAAAATTAACATTCAAATCCCTTATAATAGTATTAGACTGATATGGTTTTCTATGGATGGTTATTTGTTTTGGGATCCATAAAGGGAAATAACAAAGCAAACATTTTCACTCTGATTTCAATTCTTTATAGCTCACAGGTTTAAATGAAAGGCTACTATTTCTAGATTCACCTTTAAGAGATATGAAATGGGGAAAACAAATGACAATAGCTTTATAATGTTTAAATGGCTCAAACCATCATTTACATAGAATCATAGAATCATAGAATAGTAGAGTTGGAAGAGACCTCATGGGCCATCTAGTCCAACCCCCCATTAAGAAGCAGGAAATCGCATACAAAGCACCCCCGACATATGGCCATCCAGCCTTTGCTTAAAAGCCTCCAAAGACAGAGCCTCCACCACAGTCCGGGGGAGAGAGTTCCACTGTCGAACAGCTCTCACAGTGAGGAAATCCTTCCTGATGTTCAGGTGGAATCTCCTTTCCTGTAGTTTGAAGCCATTGTTCCCCATCCTAGTCTGCAGGGCAGCAGAAAACAAGCTTGCTCCCTCCTCCCTATGACTTCCCTTCACGTATTTGTACATGGCTATCATGTCTCCTCTCAGCCTTCTCTTCTGCAGGCTAAACATGCCCAGCTCTTTAAGCCGCTCCTCATAGGGCTTGTTCTCCAGAACCTTAATCATTTTAGTCACCCTCCTCTGGACGATTTCCAGCTTGACAACATCTCCCTTCAACTGCGGTGCCCAAAATTGGACACAGTATTCCAGGTGTGGTCTGACCAAGGCAGAATAGAGGGGAGCATGACTTCCCTGGATCTAGACACTATTCCCCTATTGATGCAGGCCAGAATTCCGTTGGCTTTTTTAGCTGCCACATCACATTGTTGGCTCATGTTTAACTTGTTGTCCATGAGGACTCCAAGGTCTTTTTTGCACACACTGCTGTCAAGCCAGGCGTCCCTCATTCTGTATCTTCGATTTCCATTTTTTTTGCCGAAGTGAAGTATCTTGCATTTGTCCCTTTTGAACTTCATTTTGTTAGTTTCGGCCCATCTCTCTAGTCTGTCAAGATCGTTTTGAATTCTGCTCCTGTCTTCTGGAGTGTTAGCTATCCCTCCCAGTTTGGTGTCGTCTGCAAACTTGATGATCGTGCCTCCTAACCCTTCGTCTAAGTCGTTAATAAAGATGTTGAACAGAACCGGGCCCAGGACAGAGCCCTGCGGCACTCCACTTGTCACTTCTTTCCGTGATGAAGACGACGCATTGGTGAGCAGCCTTTGGGTTCGTTCACTTAGCCAATTACAGATCCACCTAACCGTAGTTTTGTCTAGCCCACATTTTACTAGTTTGTTTGTCAGAAGGTCGTGGGGGACTTTGTCGAAGGCCTTACTGAAATCCAGGTAGGCTACATCCACAGCATTCCCTGTATCGACCCAACTCGTAACTCTATCGAAAAAAGAGATCAGATTAGTCTGGCATGACTTGTTTTTGGTAAATCCATGTTGACTATTAGCAATGACCGCATTTGTTTCTAAGTGTTCACAGACCACTTCCTTAATGATCTTTTCCAGAATCTTGCCTGGTATCGACGTGAGGCTGACCGGACGGTAATTGTTTGGGTCATTCTTTTTTCCCTTCTTGAAGATAGGGACCACATTCACCCTCCTCCAATCTGCTGGGACTTCTCCCATTCTCCAAGAACTCTCAAAGATAATTGTCAGTGGTTCTGAAATAACTTCCGCTAGTTCCTTCAATACTCTTGGATGTAGCTGATCTGGCCCTGGGGACTTGAATTCGTTTAGAGAGGCCAGGTGTTCCTGGACAACTTGTTTCCCAATTTGGGGTTGGATTTTCCCCAATCCTTCGACCATTCCATGTTGCTGAGGTTGAAGATGGCTTTCTTTTTGTGAGAAGACCGAGGCAATGATATCTTTTCAATGATACTGCACAGAATCATCAGAATTTCAACACGTTACTTTGTTGGCCAACATCTGAAACACATTTTGCCAAATGTACTTCAGACAGGGGTGGTTCAACCATAAGCCAATTTAGGCAGTTGCCTCAGGCGCCATTGTTTGAGGGGTACAGTTGAGGCGCCTCCAAGTGCCCTAAAGCCAACGGTTTTTTTGCACATGCCGCCACTTCCTGCGAGGCAGCCTCCTGCCTGGTGAAGCGGTTGGAGAGAGTGAGCACTGCTGCTTCCAGCGAGCTCTCTTGGAAACTAGACAAGTGGGGTTTATATATATGTGGAATGTCCTTGAGGCAAGTGTGAATGTTGTAAGTGGCCACCTTGATTAGCATTGAATGGCTTTGCAACTTCAAAGCCTGTCTGCTTCCTGCCTGGGGGAATCCATTGTTGGGAGGTGTTAGCTGGCCCTGATTGTTTCCTGTCTGGAATTCCTCTGTTTTCTGAGTGGTGTTCAGGGCATCCCTTCCTCTGATCTGCATAGGCCATACTTCCTACAGGACTTCGCTGGGAAGCTGTACTGATCTATTAATCTAATTCCAGGGCTTAAATGGGCCAATGAGTGTGTGAGAGAGAAACAAAGGAAGATGTACTTTGCTCCTGAAATGGAGGGCTGTTACAAGATTTTCAACAGTTTTATTTCCAAATGGTCCTTTTATTTGTAGTCAAAGGCTTTCATGGCCGGAATCACTGGGTTGCTGTGAGTTTTCCAGGCTGTCTGGCCATATTTCAGAAGCATTCCATCTTGTTGTTTCTCCCACATCCAGAGGTTGTGAGGTCTGTTGGAAACTAGGCAAGTGGGGTTTATATATCTGTGGAATGTCCTTGGGGCAAGTGTGAATGTTGTCAATTGCCACCTTGATTAGCATTTAATGGCTTTGCTACTTCCTGTCTGGGGGAATCCATTGTTGGGATGTGTTAGCTGGCCCTGATTGTTTCATGTCTGGAATTCCTCTGTTTTCTGCGTGGTGTTCTTTATTTACTGTTCTGATTTTAGAGTTTTTTAAATATCGGGGGCCAGATTCCCTTTCGGTGGCCTTTTAATTGTGGAATATCTGCCTTAATATTCTGGGTTATATGGCTGTGTGGAAGGACCCTCAGTGCTCATCCACACAGCCATATAACCCAGAATATCAAAGCAGAATAACCCACAATATCTGTTTTGAACTGGGTTATCTGAGTCCACACTGCCCTATATCCCAGTTCAATGTTTGGTGCTAAATTGGCAAATATAGTAATTCCTACATAACTTTACCATGTATTGAACTGCTTTTTCTGTCAATTTGTTGTAAAACATGATATTTTGGTGCTTAATTTGTAAAATCATTATGTAATTTGATGTTTAATAGGCTTTTCCTTAATCCCTCATTATCCAACATTTTTGCTTATCCAACAGTTTTATTGGTTTGGGGGGAGGGTGCCAAAATTCTATTTGCTTACTCTTGAAAATTACCTAGGGCTGGCCCTGACTTCAGATGTTGCCAGATGCTAACTGGGGATATGGGAAATGTAGTCCAAAAATGTAACTTATCCAGACTCTGGCAAGGCAGACAGAATGACACTTCCTGAAATCTTAAACAGAATGATATGATCTTTCTGACAATCAAAAAGTGCCTAAAAGTCACAAAAAGCCATTACGTTGTCAGGTGATAACTAATAAAACAGATTATTAGTATTTTTCATAAAGGAAAAATAGAAAGGAGAATTGAGATTTGAGTGTGCCTTTTCTTTGCTACTAGCTAGTTGTAGAAGGGAAAGCCTGCAATTGACAGATCCTACTGAAAACTTATGGCGTATTGTAAACCATTGGCATAAATTTTGAAATGACAATAATAATTAAATTTGCCAGTTGGTTGTCAATGACAGTGCAAGAGTTAGACTATATAGCACAAAACATTACAAACTGCTACAAAGCAAAAAATAGGCTTCAAACGGAAATGACAATGTAGGTTTTGAGATGCTCCATAGGATTCCCAAGTGGTTACTCATGGTACACAATTGTGGGGAAAGTTTCAAAACCATACATTATTATAAAATTGCTTTGTAATACAAGACATGATAAATCTTGGGAACAGATTTTTTAAAAAGTGAAATGGCAGTGTTAGTTTTCATGGTCTTAGAAAAATTCCATTCTGGATAGATCAGATGCAGCATTGCAATGAACGGCTTGTAAGTCAAATCATGGCTTATGTTTCCCATTTATATCAGCAGGACTTAATTCAGGGAATGTTTATGTTTGTCATTGTTGTGTGCCTTCAGTTCATTTGTTCAGAGGGGTTTTCCTTTGAAGCTGAGAAAATGTCACTTGCCCAAGGTCACCTAGTGGTTTTCTGTGGTTGAGTAGGGATTCTCACCCTGTTCTCCAGAGTCATAGTTCAAAGCTCAAACCAATACAGCCTGCTGGGTGTCATTAGCTGTGGGGGGAGGACAAAATGTGGACATTGTTCCACAAATAAGAACTCTGATATTCCAAATGGAATGTTCCATCAGTCTGCAGATTGCCATAACAATTGATGTATGAAAAGAAGAGGGGGGCAGACACAATTAACAATGGGGATATGAACATATAAAATACAAGAGTTCTAAATGTGAACAGTTTTTAATATCTTACTCTTCTGTTGGAAATTGAAGGAAAATTGCAGTGGGGGGAGGGGAGACAGATTCTTATGGCGGGGGCAATGCCCTAATTTTCCCTACAACCCCTAGCTTAACCTTGATCTAAATGCAACAGTGTGGCCTGGATTCATTCCATAGAAATGAACATACATATCTGCTGAGAAGTTCACAATTGCCAGTTTGCAGGAGCCTAGAACTTATTTGATCTTGGTTCAAATCAAGTTGTGAAGGATGTGGAAGAAACCCCCATCTCCCTTTTTCTTCTACAGCTGTGTTGTTAGCCTAGCGGCATTGTGAAATGAAAATTAATGGTTTTAACAGGCTTGAATTGAAAGGCATTCCTAGGGAAAGGGGATTAAAATAAGGAAGACAAACAGTGCACTGTTGTTTTGGGAAGAACATGATTTTACTTAAGAAGAACAGGAATAATTATGTTTTTATTACATTTAAAAATCAGGTCAATGTGGTATTTCAACCGCTAATAAATGACACTTCAATTTAAATATGGATAACAGTGGAAAGTCTGCTAAACCATAATTACGTGACTGTTTTGAATAGCAAACTAAACCTCTTTCCTTGATAACACACCATTCCGTGCTGCTAGACCTTTCTTCGTATTTCACATGTGTAAAATGTATTTTTAATTGTGTAATTATATGCTTGCTTACTTCTGCAAAGCTATTTTAAACAGAATAATCTCAGCAGCAATGTAATAAAATAAAATCTGTCAATAAAAATAATTGGTGCGATTTTCATAGCAGGAGACATATTATTATGAAAAGCTGGAAAGGATCTTAAAGAGACAGGAGTTAACTCAGCCTCTAGTTTCTTAGTATTTGAAATTATCTTTGTCTCCAATGAGTTGCTGTCTTTCCACTCTATTGATTATCCTCTAAGTATCCAAGGTGTTTCAATAAGCACTAGATTTAGGGTGGAAATACATGTTTTTTTTAAAAGCTATTCATATATTTAACTTTTTTAAACAACACACATTTTGAATTGTAATGTTTTTGATACAAATAAATAGACCCTAAAACAAATCAGGTTTGAATTTTCCCTAGAAGCCAGAATGACCAAACTGAGGCTACTGTACTTTGTCCATATCATGAGAAGAGATTAATCACTAGAAAAGACAAAAATGTTTGATAAGGTAGAAAGCGGTAGGAAAAGAAGAAGAGTCATTCCAGATGGATGGATTGTTGATCTTATCACACACATACTCTGTCTCTGATACTCTTTGCCTACTGGTGCCTATGGGTTATATCACATGATTCAAGACCTGTTTTGTAGGTAATCTGTAGACCAGTGATTCCCAAAGTGGGCGTTACCGCCCCCTGGTGGGCGCTGCAGCATTCCAGGGAAGTGGTGATGGACACAGGTACATATATCTTTCTGTTTAACTGCTATTAAAAAATTTTAAAAATTAATTTCCAGGGTGCTGAATAATATTTTTTTCTGGAAAGGGGGCAGTAGGCCAAATAAGTTTGGGAATCTATGCTGTAGACAAAGAATCTACTCAGGGCCAGCCCAAAGCGGAGGCCACTGAGGCGGCTGCTTCGGGCACACGGTCCCTGGGGGTGCCGTGGAGGTTCCCTCCCGGTGGGGAACATGGGCTCACTCACCGCCGAACAGGAAGGCCTGTTCGGCAGCGAGTGAGCTCTGCCAGCCAGGCCAGGGTGCATGGGCTGGGAGGCGGGGCCCCGTCTGCGTGAGAGGAGGGGTCAGGGCGAGCAGCACAGGAGGCGGGGTGAGGGTTGGCCCCGCCTCCCGCACCGCACGCCCTTGCCCAGCTGGCCTTGCCCAGCCGGCCAAGTTGCAGCGGGAGTCTTTCCCGCTGCTTCCTGGCTGGCTGGCCTGGGCCAGGGCGCGTGGGGTGGGAGGCAGGGCCCTGTCTGGGTGGAGCCCCGCCTCCCGCTCCACGCGCCCTGGCCCCGCCTCCCATGCTGTGTGAGAGGTGGGGTCAGGGCAAGCAGCATGAGAGGCGGGGCCAGGGTTGCCCCTGCTGCTCACGCCGCTCACTGTCGCCCAGCTGGCCTTGCCCAGCCGGCCAGGCTGCAGCGGGAGTCTTTTCCGCTGCTTCCTGGCCGGCTGGCCTGGGCCAGGGCGCACAGGGCAGGAGGCCAGGCCCCGTCTGGGCAGGGCCCCGCCTCCCATCCCGCGTGCCCTGGCCCTGCCTCCCACGCTGCGTGAGAGGCGGGGTCAGGGCAAGCAGTGCTGGAGGCGGGGCCAGGGCATGGGAGGCGGGGCCAGGTCTGGCCATGCCCCGCCTCCCGCGGCGCGTGGCCATGCCTCCTGCAGCATGGGGGGGGGGCAATTTTTCCCTTCGCTTAATAATTATATTTATCTTGGGCCGGCCCTGAATCTACTGCAAGTATCTTTATAAAATGGAAGAAAATCGAGTATGTTCTTTCTTTCTCTGTGCACATTAGAGGTGTGGGTTTTGATATGTGATGGTACATGTGTCTGCAGGTTGTCTGTAACTCATCCTCTGTGCTAGTGATGTTTCTTTCAGGGCATGTTTTAGGAGCAGTCTTTTCATGATGCTCAATTTTTGTTGGAATGGTCAGCAGCACTCTTTCGGTGGCAATCAGAGAAATGTTTTCTGCTTTCCCTTAATTGTTTCCTTTTTAATTTTAATTTTTTTAACTACTCCATAGGAACAAAATCTTTTAACATTTCTCTGTTGGGATAAAAAATGGAGTTACATGTGATTTGCTCAACTTTTTTTCAAGGGGACAACAGCAATGTAGGGGAACATTGGATGGATTGGGATGAGTCATTCCTTAGCTGTGTGATAAGTCAGAGGCACATTATGTTATTAGATATAGAAAAATGAGAACCAGGTGTGATGGGATGGGTATGTATCCAGGATTAATCTAGTCCTCATCTAGCCTTCTTTAACTATGGGTTGTCTACTTAACACAGATTGTCTCTTGTGTGTGTGATAAGGTCCTCTTCCAAGGAAGAAATTGCCCTGAGTCTGCAAGATCAGAACAGGGATGTTGGTGATATGATGATCTGGAGGTCTCTTGTACTTGATTGCAGTTAACAGAAACACCAAATTCTAAGTCTACTTTGAGTCTCTAGGGCAGTGGTTCTCAACCTGGGCTCCCCAAATGTTTTTGGCCTTCAAATTCCAGAAATCATAACAGCTGGTAAACTGGCTGGAATTTCTTGGAGTTGTAGGCCAAAAACATTTGGGGACCCCAGGTTGAGAACCACTGCTCTAGGGTCTCATTAATAATAAAACTCTGGCTATATCTTACACTCATACATCCACTTTTGTAGGGGTTAGGGGTGCAGTTCCAGTGGGGTGGGTAATGGAGTACCACTATTGTGGTACTGGGGAGTGGGGAGCCAGCCTTGTGCACCAAATCACTTATCCTGCAAAAGCTGACTCCTTTTCCTCTTCTTTCATGGTGTGTGCCTTTTCTCCTCAGACAAAGGAAGGAAGATATCAATGGTATCAGAAACATGTGGCAAACTGGAAGAAGGGGGACTGGCTTCAGTAGAATTGGTTCATTCTGTTCCGATGTGCTGCATGTTCTTATCCCCTCCCTTTCTACCTTTGCTGGGAGGGAATAGAAGTTTGTGGGAAAGGATCTCAATTCATCAGGTAAGTGAAATGGTTAGGGGATGGCTTCTTCCCTGTGTACCTCGAGATCATATTTCACCTGGGAAAGGAGAGGAAATACCTGGCAGAACAGAGACTCATGGTATGTATGCCTCCCAGACAGCTCCTTCACCCACCTCTTCAGGATGGTGGCAACATTTCAAAATGACACCCTATGAATGTTCACATGGCAGTCCTCACTTCAGGAGGTGGCAACATTTCAAAATAGCAAATATGAAACCAACAAAAGTGGAAGTCCCACTGGACTTTCATTTTGTGAGGAACAGCAGCAGGTGAGCCACTTCCTGCTGGCATTTTGAAGGCTTTAATTCATAGACAGGGATAAGTGAAATAGCCAATAAAATCATTAACAGTTTCAATCTGTCTAGTTATTTCTGCTTATTTTTCTGCCTTAGCTGAAAGTTTCTCTGGCTCCTGATCTCATTTCATCACAAGGAAAATCTGACTGATTTTTTTTACTTCTTGGTAAAGGAAGTAAGGACAAAGAGGTTTTTTTTGTGATGTTTGGAATGACATTGGGGAAACTGAGGCTCTAGTCCAATTGAGTACGTGAGCCTGCTTCAGTCATTCTCTCTTATATCCAATGGGCTGCTATGGTGAGGAGTGATGTGTGAGATCTTGACCTTCATTGGAGAAAAATTGTGATGTAATATCTTCATGCTCAGAGAAAGGTTGCCTGTTTCCACAAATGTCTTAATAAATTTGACAGAATCTGATTTTATTTTAGGTTTTTAATTGAAAAATGAATATTGAATACTATTTATGAAAAACAAAATTTACAAATAACTAACATCATTTCAAAACATTCATACACTATACAATATACAATCCAGCCTCAAGAGTTAATGTTTAATTTGACCAAGTACCATTCTATATATGAGCATGAGCCATCAGGGCTTTTCCCCTTCTTGGACCTGTTAATGTATTAACATGGCAAATAAAAGTGAATCAAGTTTCTGTCCATATCTTTATTCACACCCTCGGTTCTTTGTATAAAGTTTTCTGAGAGAACTAAAGCCCACATTCTGTTGTATCATGAGGTGATGTTTAGTGAATTTCCTGATTTCTACTGCCATGCTATTAAGTGTCTAAAAGTAAAATCATGATTAGATTAATCACTAAGCTTTAGAACCAGATAAAAAATAATTACTAACTTTATTATTACATAATAAATGCAATGCTTAGCCAGAAGGATTTCATATAGTGATATAACCCCTAGCTTTTGTAATTTTTGCATATGAGAATAGGATATTTCCTGTCTGTTTCCACAAATATTCTTCTGTTTGTTAGAACAATGTTTGTACAAAATATAAGGTAAAGGTAAAGGTTTCCCCTGACGTTAAGTCCAGTCATGTCTGACTCTGGGAGTTGGTGCTCATCTCCATTTCTAAGCCAAAGAGCCGGCATTGTCCGTAGACACCTCCAAGGTCATGTGGTCAGCATGACTGCATGGAGTGCCGTTACCTTCCCGCCGGAGCGGTACCTATTGATCTACTCACATTGGCATGTTTTCAAACTGCTAGGTTGGCAGGAGCTGGAGCTAACAGTGGGTGCTCACTCCACTCCCGGGATTTGAACCTGCAACCTTTTGGTCTGCAAGTTCAGCAGCTCAGTGCTTTAACACACTTCGCCACCGGTATTATGGTTATACAAAACCATAATATCTATGAAAAGTTAAAATAATTGAATTGACTTTTTAAAGTGTAAGCTATTCAGTCATCCTGTGATTGTGTCCCCCCCCCCCCGACTTTTTTTTGCATGCTCTGCTTACAAGGAAATGGAGCAGTTTTGTACAGAGACATTTTAATAGAAATGTTGGAAATACTCTTTGGGGGACAATGCAGATCTTCTTCCCTTGGTGATTACTCCCCCGTGCTATATTCTTTCTGCAGGATCGGAAGCGTGCCTGCCTATGATGAAAAATTGGGGAGAGAAGGAAAATTTATTGTCCTAAAAATTTCACATTTTTCCTCTGGGATCTGATTAATCTCAGTAGGGAATCTGTTTGTTATCATACAGCATAGGTCTTTCTATATACTGTCATGATCCAGGACTCTGATGATTTGTTCTCAGGTGACTTGGGCTCTTTATCTGAGAGGAGATGATCCTGAGATGACAGTTTGGATATTAAAAGGTCTCAAGAGGTCTCCATCTATTCAGGGATCTGCTTCTTCTCCATCCTGAAGAGATTGAATGACTAAAACTGGATTATGAAGACCCCAGCAACAAAGATATTGCCATGCCATAGCCCTGTTGTGTAGTCACATCCTGAGGCTACCTTTAAGGAAGAAATCCTGTCAATGTGAAAATGGAACAAACCAACCTGTAGGAAAGCAAAACATGCTTACAGTTTAGTAATACTCTGTTACTTGTTAGAGCATTTTACAAGAAAACTTTCATGGTTAGAAGCCCTAACTCCACTTAGATTTTTGTGAAACCTGATTGTTGATTAGTTGGAAATCAGCTGAACCTGACTTGGCTTTCTCTAAGATCTTGACATGACCAGCAGTTTGAAAGAAGTAGGATACAAATAAAATTAGCAATGGTCTGATTCAGATGGGTCAATAATTCTGTTCCATGTCAAGCTATTCTATTTCTGGGTTTCACACCTTGTAGCATCTTCTAACAGTTGTTCTCACTCTTGCATCTACTCATGTTGTAAATAAACTGGGTTTTCATTTCTTCTTTTTTCCTGTTTGGCATGTGGTTAACTCTAATGTGAACAGGGTTTCCTTCTCTCCCAATTATCCTTTCTATGAGTTCAACATTTCATGTGCTCTTCCTGCAGTATCAGTATCTCTGTTTCTAATCTGGCATGTACTATGTGTACGTGTATGTGTGTACATGTACATATACATATCCACACACTGCAGTGTACTAAATTAGTAGAAAGTCAAAAAGGGGTAGAGATGGCAAGAAGACCACACTGTGAATGTAGTGTAAGTCAGAGCAAGCGTCTCACCTGAAATATAATAAGGGAAGGAAGATAAAAGGAAAATGCCTCTGGCAAACCCTCATTAAATTTGTCATTAGTACAGAAGGAAAGTAGGCAATGGATATACACAATGGAATTTACTTTTCTCTGAACCGGGGGAGGACACCATTTACTCTGGGTTTAAAGGGTCATAGCTCGTTCTGCAAATGCCAGAAAAATAGATTGGGACAGAAGGTACATTGTATGGATATATATATATTTTAAAATCTGATAGGTGCACCTGCCAAATCCCAAGGCTTTCAGCCAGTCTGAAAGAGTCCAACAACAACAATACCAGCAATGAAATCCTCATGAACAATTTTTAATTTATCCTGACTATGATCACACTGAAGACCCATTGGCAGATACTAAATGTTTTCTAACAGGTAATTGTTGATATTATCGTTGACAGCACTGATATCTATTTGTCATTATTGGTTTGTGAATCTACATTGTGCAGAGACTTGGGCCTTAACATACAGAAATGCAAATTCATGAGTCACCCTAGTGCTGGCTGTACTTCCAATGCTACATTCAACATGTTTTTAGTGCCCTATATCCACATTGTTATACAGCAACCTTTTCCAATGCTGTGCCTTCCAGATGATGGGTTACAACTCCCAACAGCCCCAGTTTGTGTGCAAAATGGTTGTGGATCATGAGGTTGTATGGAAATGGATTCATCATATTTGCCAAGGTTTTCTGGAACCTTAGTGAAAAAATAGTTTTTACCTTAAAGCTAAGCAAGATGTTTCACTTAGGCTAGCAGCACACAGCAGCAGATGCTTTTGATGGTTATCTGCCTGAATGCAGCAGGAAATCTTTAAGATTTTTAGATGGATTAGAATCACTATTTTATGGTACCACAGTGGTACCACAGTGGCTAGACAGATTTTAAAGAGCTGTTTCCATCTGAGTTCCTTAGAAGGTTTATAATACAGGCATAAAATGCTGTCAGAATGCTCTGAGTCCCACCAGAGAAATTACTACTGACTAATACATTGTTATCGACAAGATGCCACTATATATTTGAAAGTGGTTCCATTCCTCAGAAGCAGTAATTTTTTGCAGGGAAGTATGTGCTTGTGCTTCATTGCAGTGAGCTCCTTTTAACCTACAGAGCTATTTGAGTTACCTGTACATATATGTACTTATTTTATTGGTCACTTGTTTATATGGTCAGTATTTATTCAATACTTGGATTATGGGACACTAAGCAGAATTGGTCTCTTTTCATTCTATGATTATATGCTATACATTTGTAATTGATTAGACTTAACCCTTTGTTTTTCCTTTTGTTGCTTATATGTCTAAACAATGCATATGTCTAAACCAGGCATGAGCAAACTTTGGCCCTCCAGGTGTTTTGGACTTTAACTCCCACAATTACTAACGGCCTACTGGCTGTTAGGAATTGTGGGAGTTGGAGTCCAAAACACCTGGAGGGCTGAACTTTGCGCATGCCTGGTCTAAACAAAGGAATTGATAAATAACTTACTTCAAGTCCTTGTGCTTCAATCTAACTGAATTGTAGATTGGTCTGCCTAGTATTCCATTGCTAGAAGCAATTTCTGCACACTTTGACTATTCCAGCCAATAACAAAAGCATCTTGGTCTCTTAAGCTGCAACTCAACAATGCCTCTGCCATTTATAGCAAATATATAACCCTATGTGGCAGGGGTGACCTGGCAAATTTGTCACTGTTGAAAAATTTACAAGTTAGCTTTAAAAAGTACCCATGATTGCTACTGTAGTCCTAGTGAGTTTGTAAGTGGGCATTCACAATGTGTAATTGTCATGCATTGAGCACTCTGTAGTTTTTAGCTGTGAAGGTTTTCAGATTGATTTGAAACTGATGGATGCACTCGCAAACTGCTGATTGTGAGCACCCCTTCAATGGACAAGATAAATACTTAAGAGCACCTGCATTACTTTAATAGCATTTACTAACTGGACAAAGTGCTTTGCATTGATGTTCTTCTGTGAAATAGGATAGGAATATTTATTACTCACAGGACACTTTGTCAAGGTGATGAGTTGATGCTATGACTATTTTGTTTAGAGAGAGAGAGAGAGAGTCATCTGCCTAGCCCAGGATATATGTATGGAGAAAACCACTTCCTGCCAAGTCAGCACCCAGCATTTCAATAGGTATAGGTAGTCCACACATACAGGGAAAATCCATTCACTTCAACAGCTTCCATAGGCGACAAGTGAGAAGTGTGCTTGTGAACCTGAATTCCTGTATGCATAGGAAGTTAGAGAATTGAAACTTCCAGATACAAATTAATGGATAAATTACAACTCAGCAATATTTTCCATAGAATGTTCTTTTGTTTCTACCTTTTGAGCTATTAATCAGATTTTAAAATAGGAATAATTTAAAATATGGACAATTAAATATGAAAGAATAAAAGCACATCATAACACACATGTTCAAATATCATATTTCAAGGAGCCAAGACTGCAGTTGTCAGCAAATATTTGTCAGGCTAAATGGGAATGTAATTTTGGAGGGTGGGGGGCAAATCCCCTGGCCAGCATAGCCATACTAGACAGATTCTGCAAATTACTTGCTTCAAAAGTAACTTGTTCAAGCAACTATACAGCAGATCTTGTATTACATTAACTTCCCTTCTATATATCATATGAGCAAACAAGGGAAAAGGAAATTGGAAACCAAGCTGGTTTGCCACTGTCTCTTGTTCATGGTTGCCCTTACTTTCCATCCATGGTAGGAAATCTATTTCACCTAGCTGACCTGATCTTAAGTTGCTTGCCTGTATTTGTTTTAAATAAAGCAAGTCTTATGTAACATGTAGTGTGATACTCTGCTTTGATAAACTGGTGCTTAAGCCACTTCAATGGTCCATCCACAGTTGTTTTCAGGCAGGGTACAAGGCAGTTAATCATTACAAGATTTGCTCCCCTGTCCTCTCATTTGGTTAAATGCTGTGTTCTATATTTGAGAGTCATAAGTATATATATATATGTGTGTGTGTGTGTGTGTGTGTGTGTGTGTGTGTGACTGCAGTCCCTGTAGTTTATCTGCTCGAGAAGTTACATTGTTGTTAATTAACGCAGTATTAATTAAAGACATTTTCCTGTACCAGCGATATGCAGCATGTTGAGTTAATTTCAAAGCACATTGGGGTCATTAATAACTAAATTCCTACCATTATGACAGTTTATTATTTTTAATAGTCGCTGTAATGTTTGCTGAGTGGAAACATCTCCCCAAATGCACACAGCAATTAATATATTTTAGAATAGTCCCAACAATAAAAAGAGATGCTGTAGAAAGTTGCTGGCATACCCTCCCATTAGATTTTACTCAAAACATATGTGAGTTGACACATGCTGTTGCTAACCGAAGTGTGCTTCTAAAAAAAGTGGCTGACATTTGCTGTGTGGAAGTCTATTATTTAAATATGAATAAGTTTTGTTTGCTCTTAATTCATCAGCATGAGGTGTGCAATTACGGCTTACAGAACAACATTTGAGGAGTTTCAGTTTTACTCCATGCTGTTTAACTAGGATAAAAGAGATCATCCCCCCTTTTTCTTATTTTTTTTTCTTTCTTTCTTTGTTCTTTTTTTGGTAAGATGTTCACAGCATAGTTTCAATTTTGCACTACCATTTCAAGTAGGCTGAATTAAACAATTACTTCTACAGTTTCATGGAAAATGGCCAGAATAGTTTACAGCTGATGTTGTCGGACTAGCATTTAGGGTGGGAGTCTGGCTCTCATATTGGGAGAAAGATGAGAAAAATAAAAAATAAAACAATGAACAAACCTGAGGTGTTTTGGATATTGTTAGACTCAAATTCCCAGCATTTCTTGCTGTAACCTCTGTTGGCTAGGACGGATGGCCATTCAGAGGCGAAGTCTTGATTATGTTTGAGTACCTTAGTTTGAAGCTGTATAGGGGTCAACCAGTTTAATTGCACATATCAGATTCCCCATTTCTCCTTTTTGAAGGATACGTAGGGTGAAGTTGGGTTTATCCAGTTTATTATCTGTTTTCTTGCAGTTCTACCTGTGACGTTAATATTTCAGTATAAATTTTGGAGAAGAGCAATGGTTTTTAAGAAAACTGGAAAGGCTTGAGAAAGGCTTTACATCATATAGCATATGCAATTTAGTTTTGGTTCAATATTCAAAATTAGTTTTGCATTCTTTTTAAGAAATGTAGAAACTTGCACACAAAACAATCATGAGGTGACATGACTCATTGTAGAAGATGATAATGTCTGGTAGAGGAGTAGTAGCTGGAAAGAAGAGTGCAGTATAGGTGGACTGATTCAAAAAAAAAGTCCCAGCCCTTGGTTTGCAAATCATGAGCAGGTTCATTGATAACTGAGGATCTTGTTTTGGGCCCCATCCACTCTGCAATATAATATAATATAATATAATATAATATAATATAATATAATATAATATAATATAATATAATATAATATAGATGTCAAACAGGGATGTGTTATTGCCCCAACCTTATTTTCCATCCTCATAGCTATGATTCTACATCTTGATGATAGGAAATCACATATGGACAAATGGTAAGCTCTTTTATCTCTGCAGGTTGAAAGTAAAAAGTAAGGTCATCACAACTTATGTTATAGAACTCCAATATGAATCTATTGTACTTTATTTAAAAAATCTGTAATTTATAATGTGCACCTTGCTTATCCACTATTGCAACCTCATGGTTTTTAATTCGATGTTTTAATACCGTGTTGTGGTTTTTTTTTGTTTTGTTTTTTGTTTTTTTCCCGGTTACTGTGTATATATTATTATTGGTTTTGTTCTCTGATGTTTCATATTTTATTTTGTATTGTTTTGTAATCCATTTTGCTGTAAGCCACCCCGAGTCCCCTTCGGGGGAGATGGAGGCGGGATATAAATAAACTTATTGTTGTTGTTGTTGATGTTGTTGTTGTTGTTGTTATTATTATTATTATTATTATTATTATTATTATTATTAATAATATGCTGAGGAAACCATGAAAATGAACAAAATCTGGTTACCAGTATTAAAAAATACCAGAATCAAGACAGTAAATAAAAACCACCACCCAGAAACAGAGAAATTCCAGACAGCAATCAAGTGCCAGTTAATGCCTCCCAAACAAAGGATGACCTTGGGCAACAACAGCCAAGCTACCTCTATGCAAATACCCTCACTGATTGACTTTGCAGCTGCAAGGCTACTCGGTACTAATCAAGCTTTAACTGCAACATTTACACTTGCTTTAAGCAGACAAGGGTTATTTCTCCCTCCCTGGGCGTTCCACAGGTATATACATACTCCACTTGCCTCACCTGCAACAGACCTCTGAAGATGCCGGTCACAGATGCAGGTGAAATGTTAGGAGAGAATGCTATTGAAACATGGCCATACAGCCCAAAAAACTCACAGCAACCCAGTGATTCCAGCCATGAAAGCCTTTGACAACACAATGTTGACCATATCTGCTACCTAGACAGCCACCTCTTTACAAAAGCCAATATCGATGAGTGCGGCATTTTTCGAATGAAGCAGGGAGTGTGTTAGAATTGGGAAATTCGTAGAGATATCAAGAAGCTTGTCCTTCCAACTCTGTTGTATGCCTACAAAACATAGCTCATCTACAAACATCACTCTTGACTTCTGGAATGATTCCATCAGTGTTACCTTTGAATAATCTTGCAAATCTCTTAGGAAGCGAGGTGGACAAATGTCAGCCTCCTGGAACAAGCAACACTGACCACCAGCACTGAAGCAATGATTCTCTGCCATCAACTTCACTGGATTGGCCACATTGTCCAGATGCCTGAACACAACCTCACAAAGCAGTTACTTTACTCTCAGCTAAATAATGGAAAACAGAATGTCAGTGAACAGCAAGAGAGATTTAATGATGGACTTAAAGCTAACCTTAAAAACGTGAAATAAACATTGAGAACTGGGGAGTCCTAGCCCTCTAACTAGAGGTCAGCTGTTACCAACAGCACTATGGATTTTGAAGAGGCAGGAATGTAGGATGAAAGAGGGAAATGTGCTAAGAGGAAGGCACATCAAGCAAACCCTTATCAGGACTGCCCCCTATCTGAAAATGTATGTCCTCATTGAGAAAGATCATGTAGTTCCAGAATAGGTCTTTACAGCCACTTAATTAAGGAAAGAAATGAAAAAAGCTGGTTTGCTTCCTCACTCAGCAGGCCTGCGCCTGAATGGAAATCTGTTGACTTTGTGTATAGGTTGTATGGGGTGAGATGGGATCTGCTGAGGAAGAATATCTGCTTTCCCCCAAAGCTGGAAATTGAGTCTGCATGTTCATGTATCTTCCTTCCAAGTTCCTTAAAAGCTACACCTCTTGTCAGAGATATGAGCCTTTAACATGAGCTGGAGGGCAAAAGCTTTTTTACCTGTGATTCAAGGCCTGAGGCCTCTATGAGAGTGATTAATTTCCATAAAAAGGAGTGAGAGGAGTACATGTTGAGAATACTGTATTTGCTCACTCTATAGGAATACATTGCTCTACTTCTCCAGAAACACACAGTGCATTTCCCTACATATACCAGTAAGGCTTCAGCAGAGCTTGGAAATAACATGTAAAAATGAATAGCATTGCTTCTAACATATTGCATTTGGGGTGATATTACAGTAGAGTCTCACTTATCCAACACTCGCTCATCCAACATTCTGGATTATCCAGCGCATTTTTGTAGTCTATGTTTTCAATTTCACAATTTCATTGTGATATTTTGGTGCTAAATTCGTAAATACAGTAATTACTACATAACATTACTGTGCATTGAACTACTTTTTCTGTCAAATTTGTTGTAAAGACTGATCTGACCATGGTGGTCCACGCCTTAGTTACCTCTAGACTGGATTATTGCAATGCGCCGTGGGGCTGCCTTTGAAGACGGTCCGGAAACTGCAATTAGTTCAACGCACGGCAGCCAGGTTTCTAACTGGAGCAAATTACAGGGCACGTTCAACGCCTTTGTTTAAGGAGCTCCACTGGCTGCCGCTTACTTTCCGAGCCCAATTCAAGGTGCAGGTTCTTACCTACAAAGCCCTAAACGGTTTGGGACCCGCCTACCTTAGAGACCGCATTTCCCCCTATGAACCCGCACGATCTCTTCGCTCGTCGGGGGAGGCCCTCCTCTCGCTCCCACCACCCTCGCAGGCGCGGTTGGTGGGGACGAGAGAGGGCCTTCTCTGTTGTGGCCCCCCAGCTTTGGAACCTGCTCCCTAGGGAGATTAGGCTGGCCCCCACCCTCCTCTCCTTCCGGAAGAATCTGAAAACCTGGCTTTTCCGGAAAGCCTTTGATGAGTGACTTTTGTTGGTTTAAGATGCCTGCCTACGTAATAATAGACCCACTGATCTGCCCTCTTATTGTCACTATTGTCATTTATAGTACTTCATTGACTATGTCAATTATGTAACTATCTCCCCCCGACTTGACACATTCACCTTTTGGCCCAGACTTGTGTTTGATATACCTGTTTTAACATTTTATCTTGTAAGATTGTCCTTTTCGATTATTTTACCGATATTGTTGATTTATTGTTGTAAATTTGTGTTTTTGTTTTGATTTTATATTGTGATGTTGGGCACGGCCCCATGTGAGCCGCCCCGAGTCACTTCGGGGAGATGGGGCAGGGTACAAGAATAAAATTATTATTATTACTAGCTTTGCCCGGCCACGCGTTGCTGTGGCTTTTCGTAATCTTTTGTTTGCCAGGTGGAATAGCACTGAATAGCCTTGCAGGCTGAAAGCCTGGCCGCTTTCTTTATATGGGAATCCTTGTTTGGTGAGCTGGAATACAATGAGTAGTCTTGGTGCAGCAGGTATGAATGCTGTTATTAGTCACCTTGATTAGATTTTAATGCCTTGTAATCTGAAAGGCGGTCTGTTTCCTGGGTGGGGTAATCATTTTTTGGGAGGTGTTAGCTGGCCCTAATTGTTTCCTGCCTTGTAGCTTCAAACCCTGGCTGATTCCTGCCTGGTGGAATCCTTTGTTGGGAGGTATTAGCTGGCCCTGATTGTTTCCTGCCTTGTAGCTTCAAGCCCTGGCTGATTCCTGCCTGGTGGAATCCTTTGTTGGGAGGTATTAGCTGGCCCTGATTGTTTCCTGCCTTGTAGGTTTGAAGCCTGGGTTATTCCTGGCTGGGCTAATGCTGTGTTGGGAAGTGTGAGCGAGGCAGTGTGTGTCCTTTTTGTCCCCTCCCATCGAAAGGGTCAGGAGGCCCACAGTTTGGGTGGGCAGTTTGGTCTCTATCTGACTCCCCCTCTCCCCAGGGTGGTGAGGGGCAGCGCAGGAAGAGGGGTGCGAGCTGCCGCCCTTTTCAGCACGGTGTTTTCTGAGGCCTCAGGCGGCCACCTGGCCCTTTTTCACTCCCCCCTCCCCCAGGTCACTTGGGAGGCCACTTGGGTTTGTGGAGTAGTGTGGCGATTGCGGGAATAGCGAGTCACCGGTGTGCCTGTGGGCTCTTAATCTCCGGGTGGTGTGGGGCGTGCTCCTTCTCGGGGTTTGGCGGACGAGTGATGGCGGCGGTGCGGGAAGAAGTGACCGAGGAGCCCCGCCGCCTCCCCCCCCCCTGCATCCAGAGGGCCGGGAGGCCCAGAGTTTGACTATCCAGTTTGGTCTCCAGTCGGCTTCCCCCTCCCACAGGGTGGTGAGGGGTGAGCCAGGAGAGGCAACTGGGAGGCTTGAGCCCATGTTGGGCCGGCACAGCGCCCTGCAGGCCTGTTGCCGCCGGCAGTGCGAGGGCTACCCCGGCGTCGAGGTCCAGGACCTCACCACCGGCTCGACTTGCTGTGAGTAGACCCGCCCCTTTAGGCCTAAATGGAATTCCCAGGCTCGCCTAGGCAGAGCGGCCAGCCGTGGGGGCTGCCTTTTTCCTACTCCTGGCACGTGGTGGGTCGGGGCTGTTCGGCAAGATGGCAGCAGCAGCGTCGGGGGCAGGTGCGGCCGTTGAGAGGTGGGGTGGGGGTTGTTCTGTCCGCGCGCAGGCTCGCTTTTGGCGCAGGCGCAGATGGTTTGTTGCCTTTTTTTGGGGTTTTTTAACCCCTTTTTAGGTTCCTGTTGTGTTTTTTTTGTTGTATGAACCTGGAGGCAAGGCTTTTCCGTCGTGTTGTCAAGTTTGGTGGTTCTGGGGCGTATAGTTGTGTTGTTATAGTCACGGTGCCCACAACTTTATCCTTTTATATATATAGATTATTATTATTATTATTATTATTATTATTATTATTATTATTATTATTAAACATGATGTTTTGGTGCTTAATTTGTAAAATCATAACCTAATTTGATGTTTAATAGGTTTTTCCTTAATCCCTCCTTATTATCCAACATATTCGCTTATCCAACATTCTGCCGGCCCGTTTATGTTGGATAAGTGAGACTCTACTGTATTACTTTTTAAAGTAATATAACAACTAATTTTGCTGCCTTCCCAATGTAAGGAGGAGCATTGACTCAGTGATGCTAACACATTTCAATATTTTTATGTTGATGAACTTTAGCTCTTTAAAAAAATGTAAGCCTGGGCTTAAAAAATAACTGAAAAGCAATTAAAATTAACTGTTAGTAATGAGAAACATCGAGCCATGTTCATGCAATAAAAAATAACTGTAATGTACTACTTGAAACAGCATGAGAAAGAATAAGCGGTGCGGAGACTAATAAGTTACTTTTAGAAAATATTTTGAATTCCTTCAGAATTTAGACTCCTACCTCCAGTGTTGTGAATGAGTCTTTTTGAGGCTGTGAATGATAGTGGTGGGATCAGGAGAGGGAGGAAAAACCCTCACGAGGAGGGCTCGTTGGAGGATTTGCATAGGAAGAGGATCAGGGAAATTGATGAGGAGTCTTCTGAGGAGGATTCATGTGGGGATCTTGAAGTGGAAATGGATGCTGGGGAACAGGTGGAAACGGAGGAAGTGGGCACAGACTGGGCACGGGCACCGGAGGTGCTTGGGGAGGAATCGGGGCCCATGGATGCTACTGATGCTGGAGAGGCTTGAGGCTTGAGTTCAGAAGCAGATCCCACTTGGTCTGTTAGGAGGAATGAGGGTGGGTCCACAGGTGTGGATAGACGACGGCTTGACGACGCTACTAGGCTTTGCTCCTTGGGCTCCTGGCTTGGCCTGCGCTCCTGTAGCGGTTGAATGCTGTCTCCCCACCTCAACCTCAGACCAGCTTGACGATGCTTCTACGTCATACACCTTTAAATTCCAGGCTTGGGCTTCGCTCCTGCAGTGGTTTGACGCTGTCTCCCCATCCCGACCTCGGACCGGCTTGACGACGCTTCTCTCTCTGCTCCTTTAACTCCTGGCTTGGCGTTTTGTTCTGCAGCGGTTGCTGCTGGCCCGCCAGTGTCCTTCAGCTCCGCTTGCTTCGCTGCTCTCAGTTGAGAGCTTTTCTGCCTGGTTTGGGTTCCTGTTTGGGTTTAAAGTTGCTTTTGTACTTCTGGGCTTTAAGAGGTTTTTTGGGGCTTCGAAGCTGTTTACTTTACTTTGTATGTTCATTCTAAGCCCGCTCTGAACTTTTGGGTTTATTTGGAGGACTTTAAGTTTAATCCGGATTATATTCCTGATTAATCCGGATTATTCGCCAATTCACTTTTTTTGGCGTTTCTTTGTTTAGACTGCTTAATAACACTGAATGTTAAGTGTTTTAAGCCATTTTAGGTTGTTGAATTGTTTTTTTGGGCTATTACTGAATTAAACTCTGTTTTGCTCTCCATTGGCGTCTGACTTTTGACATCCAGTGAGTGGATATGAACGAGATAACAAAAATGAACCCATTCGTACTCTTTCATTAATTTTGAAATTAACTCAGTAATGAATGAAGAGAGAACCAATTTGATCATATGGGGTTTCATTTTTTTATCCACTAAAAATTAATGCTAAGGACTAGCCCTACCATGGATCATGGCATTAATACATTTGCTTAGACAAAACGCTTTATTCACATCACTATGAATAATTACCACTAATTTTTGGAAGCCATAATAAAGGTATTTTCACATTATGGATCCTGAATTTACCTCATAATGTGACAAAAATGGAAGGCCATCACTTTTTAAGGTTTTTCCTGATATGAAATTCTAATCCAGAATTTCTGAATGCACGTTTTCACATTGGTCAGAAGCATTGCTTCATTGGGCAGGGCTTCCCCTGGACATTGCATTGGTGGCATGGATTTTTTTGCTGTAGAGTGTGGTACATTAATAAAGTGACAAACCTTCAATGTGTGTGTGCATTTTAAATAATTCTTTGATTCATAAAGCTTAAGTATCCCTATATTTCAACCTCTCCTCTTAACTGTATTTTATGCTTTTATATAAATTATGTTCCAAATAAAAGTGAGGAATAGCTGTAAGTGTTATAAATGAGCAACTGAAAAATGCAAATAATGTTTGTGATGGAATAGGAGATTATGGGAGCACATTATATTTAACAGTCACATAATTTATAATAATGGTCAAGATTCATAGGAAGCATAATCAGTGCAGTTTTTTTTAAAAAAAATCTTACTTTAGTGTGCAGAGTACATTTAGAGTCTGGACACTGAAGGCAGAAAAGAAGCACATTGATCATCAATTTAAATGTAAGTTATGCTTTTACAGATTTCAGTGAGTATCATTTAAATACTCCTTTTGCTACTTGTGTAAGAGATTGAAGGATAGTTTCTTGTTGCTGATGTATCTCAGAAACTACAATGATAAGATTCTTTCTCATACAATATTTTTATTCCTTGTACTTGTGCATATATGTACATGAACCAGTCTTAAATGTGTATATGTGCACAAAGGGGAAGGTATAACACACATTCCACAACTCATTAGTCATGCACAATTATAAGTGTTCACCATGCTATTTTAAAAAAGGGTCTAAACAGATAACTCTATGGACTATTCTGGGGTGTGGTTCTGCTGAAAAATATACTTCTTTTAAATGGAGAATAACATTGTACTTAGTTATAATATACTTCAAACATGTGACGGTAAAGATTATTATGTTGCCATTTCCTGAATCAATGTGCTGCATGCTGTAAAGGTCTTAATTCATTTTAGATTGCTATAGCACGGCACAGTAATGGCTAGAGGCGGAGGGTTTAGGTCCCATTTACCTTTGTCTAGGAAGAAACGTTTTTGTGTGAAGACTGCCATCCATTACCATTAAACTCATCATCCAGACTGCTGACACAACAGGGGCAATGTAGTTTTTACATACTTTGACATCTGATGGATTAATGAAGAGGAATTATAAGACTATTATATTCCTTAAGAAATTCTATGGTGATAGAAAGGCTAAAGTGGGTAACCTTCCTAATGAGAAAAAATGAGAGGGCATCATCAAGACATTCATCTCATTATCAACTTCTGCAATTGAGATAAATGAGAGATACCAAGAGTAGGAAGTTGAAGAAAAGGAACAAGATGGCATTGGTAAATGTACATTTCATCTTCTTGATAGTTAGATTGAATCTGATTGCTGTTTTGATTATGTGGAAGCCAATCTGATTAATAATAGGAAGTCATTAACAATCCACTTTGTTACTGAATCCAAGGGTACACATCTAAACTATAGAATTAATGCAATTTGACACCACTTTAACTGCAATGGCTCAATTCTATGGAATCATGGATGTTGTAGTTTGGCAAGGCACCAGCACTATTTAGCAGAAAAGGCTAAAACTCACAGCAACATTTAATTATTTATTTATTTGCATCATTTATATACCGCCTTCCTCCCCTAGGGGACCCAAAGTGGTTTACAGCATACTATACAATAAAGAACATAGTGTTAAAATGGTCAAACCCATAGCATTTAAAACATTCAAAGTAAAAACAGATTAAAACATCTCAAGTAAAACAGTTAAAATCATACAGTCCAAAAGCGTTGATCCAAGGCTAGTCCAATGTCAATTCTTCATTGCACATATGATTCAATGTCTCTTATTGCTGTTGAGTAAAGGCTTGGTCCCACAACCAGGCTTTTAGTTTCTTCCTAAAGACCATGAGGGAAGGTACAGCTCTGATGTCACTGGGAAGGGAGTTTCACAGCCTGGAGGCCACCACTGAGAAGGCCCTGTCTCTTGTCCCCACCAGTCGCACCTGTGAAAGAGGTGGGATCGAGAGCAGGGCCTCCCCAGATGATCTTAGATTCCGGGCGGGCTCGTAGGGGGATATACGTTTGGACAGATAAGATGGGTCTGAACATATAGCAAAACGCATAGCTAGCTAAACATGACATTATTCCTGAAGTGAAAATAAAAACAAAATTTAGTAACTTTGTCTTAAGGTTTGGGAGACAGAGTGGTTAGAGAATCTGCTCTCATCATAGGTGATCCCTCGTGGCTGAGTATGATTGCCTTCCAGGTGTAGGGTCTTGGTGGTGAGTCTGAAGGTGACTGTAGAGACCTATTCTTGATCTGCATGTTTTTTCTCAGTAAGGATGTTGATTTCAAAGTAGAAGGTGGTCCCAATACGGGTAGGCTTGACACGCCTTCCTCTTGACATGTTTCTCCCTTTTGCCCTCCATTCGTGCCTCTTTGAATTCCACAGCACTGTTGGTAACAGCTGACTGCCAGTTAGAATGCTTGAGGGTCAGAGCTTCCCAGTTCTTGGTGTCTGTGCCACAGTTTTTATGTTAGCTTTCAGTTAGCTATTCTCTTTAAATCTCTTTTTCTGTCCACCAACATTCAGTTTTCGGTTCTTGAGTTGGGAGTATAGTAAGTACTTTGGAAGATGGGGATCAGGCATTCACACAACTTGGCCAGTCCAGCAAAGTTGATGGCAAAGGATCATTGATTCAATGCTAATGGTCTTTGCTTCTTCCAGAACACCAATATTTGTCTGCCTTTCTTCCCAAGAGATTTCAGGATTTTTCTGCTCTGCACTGAACCCTAATGTCACAGCTGCTTGCTTCTCAACCCATTTTCAGTAACCCATTTCCAGGGATTACTTATCACTTTATCACACCAGAGCTTGTTTTCTGACAGCAATCACATTACTAAAACAAGTGGCAACACACTCACCTGAAAACAACCACTGACATGCCTGTTTGCAATCACACTGTTTGTGCCTCCATTCTTTATCTCTCCTCATCCCATCCTCTCATTTCCTGTTTTGCCTCTTATCCTGCCCCCTATTCCCCTCTTATCATACACTTTGAAAAATAGGTCTTTCACACACCCTTCTTTAAAAAAAACCACTGGAGAAACAGATATAGGTCACTTTCTCGTGTTTTTCTCTATTTGAATACTCCTTGCACTGTGTTCAACTCTGCTAGTGATTAAGGGAGGGGAGGAGTGAGGAGTAATTGATCCAAAAGGGTGGGATGTTGGATTAAAGGCGTTTCCTGAGGGGGAGAGAGGAGTGAATTCAAAGCTAACCTTGCTAAGCTTCCCTCTTTCTTCCCCAGGGCTCATTCTTCTATATGTCAAACCAACTTCAGCCTGCTTAGGAGTAGTGGTGGTGGGGAGAGAATCACGCCCATTCATTCAAGCTGCGATACTGGGACCTACTGATAGATTTTCCCCATTAATTCTGTGTGCTCCACTAATTTAAATGTAAATTAGCAACAGAAGAGATACAATGCCATATGATAAGTACAGTGGATACAAATGCCTTTATGCTGTCTTAATTGCAATTTGCCAGCTTCGTTTGACAAAGTCCTTAGATCATGGCTCTTTCTATCCATGTTAGAGCACTGTATTTTTAATAACTATCCTTGTAATAATCTCACAAATAATTGACAATTTTTGTTAAATTTATGGAAACAAGTTCTCATTTCCCATAGCTTAAATGTCCAGGCATTGATACAAAATAACAAGTAGTCTTTTCTCCCATCTTGCTGAAGTCCCCGATTGTCTACAATTAGCTATCTCTACCTGTCTAACAAGTACTTGATTACTGGGAATATTCCTACCAGCCTGCTTGCTGTTATCTGCTATCTTTGGACACCTCTGTGCTGTCTGTCTGATCAGCAACCACCAGTGAAATAGCCCAGTGGATAAGTATTGCCTTCTGGGCATAACATGTCAGTTATACTGCTTCAATTTCTCTGCCCCACTGCTTCCCGCTTCCCCCTCCCTCTAGGATGCATATTGCATGTCATCACTTGTCAGAAGATGAAATGGAAATGGATCCACTGGAAATAATAACTTGTAGAATCGTATCCTATCACCACATTTTCTAGAAAACCTCTCCAGATTTCACAACAGGTGTAAAATTAATCTGCCATCACTTCAGAGATAGTTCTTCAGTTAGAAGTGTGCTGGGTAGATTTCGGCAAATGCTTTTGAACAACATACAGGGAATAGAGTCGTCGTTCACTTATACCTCAGCATGTTTTGGCCTCTGACTGGCTGAGTATCTTACATCCAGTGTTTCTTGGAGATTTATGGATTGCATTGTCAAGAGTCAGACACCAATTAGCGAACAAAAATAAGAGTTTATTCAGCAGATAAGCCAAAAAGTAATGTTAACACAGAAAAAAACCTTGAAACACTTCACTATCAGTGCTTCAAGAGCAGTTCAAACAAAAATATAATTCAGCAACACAAGCAGGTAAAAACAAAGCTAAACAAACTTAGTGCAAACTGCACTTTCTGAGTCCAAGCCTTGCCAGCCGGCTCTGTAGTTTTCAAAGGAACAGTTCCCAAAAGAAAACACCAAATTGGTCAGGAAACAAACAAACAAACTAAGAATGCAGTAGACTGCTTCCACAATGTGGATAAAGCCGAAGGCTCCAAAAGGATGGTGTAAAGACGTCGTCCGGGATTCCAAGGTCAGGTCAGGAGATAACAGCGGTGTCCAAAGAGCAAGCCAGGAGTCAAAAGCCGATAGTAGTCATCAATCACAGGGCGAAGGCAGTAGCAAGGTCAAATTCCGGTCCAAGGTCTGAAGAGGGTGCAGTCATCCAAAACAGGTCCACGATAAGACACAGCGAGAGCCAAGCTAGGTGATAACAGCAGATTCAAATCATAGTCCAAGTCCAGTCTTCATGGAAACACAGAGATCCCAATGGCGCCTCAGCAACACCTTGCCACACGCAAAGTGCAGTGGCCAAACATTCCCATTTTATTCCCCTTCCTCCTGGGTGACCAAACACTCACACCCAAACACCAGGTGTCCCAAATCTACTCAGAGTCTGAGCTCCACACAGCTAAAGCTCGTGGATCTGGAGTACCTAGCAATTCGTCGGAGTCCCAATCATCCTGCCCACACTTAGCCCCATGAACACTTAAAGAACCATCCTCCCTTCTCCAAGCATCCCAATTGGGATCAGCTCCTGCAGAAACCCCAGGTTCAGAAGTATCCATAGACCCCAAATCCCCAGACATCTCCGGTGGCTGTGCCCATTCAGTGCCCGCTTCCCCAGCCACCACCTGTTCCTCAGCATCCATCTCCCCATCCGAATCTTCCTCAGAAGATCCCCCATATAGCTCTCTAAGTCGCTTCCTGCGCAACTCCTCCAGTGAACCCTCATCACGAGGGTTTTTTCTTCCTCTTCGAATTCCATCCCCATCAACCATAATCCCCGAAGGCGCAGTCACAACATGCATCACCAAGACTTTTCAAAATTAAAAAAAATACAAAGGAGTTAGCAAATGAATGATATATTCATTTTTGCTGATCTCAATTTTTCATATGCTTTGCTTTACAAATTGTTGGAAGTTTATTATTCTTGAGAGGTTGTCATTAAGTCAAGTTGAATTGTCCATCATTTGTGGCTCTTTTAAGTGTTTCTCATTTATTTTATTTTGATGTGTAACATTGTACCGAGGCTTGCATTTCCAAAAGCAAACACATATTAACTTCCAGCAGTATGAAGCAATTTGTATTTTACATAGTAAAGATGGTGTAAAACCACATGTAATCTCAAGGGGAAAAATTCACTTTCTTTTCTTATGACAAGATCATCCCTTGAGTTGAGCTCTGACTAAGGGCGCATCCAGACAGCACCTAAAATGCGCGCCCTCCTGCATTTTCACACACAGCATCCAAATGACACCCAAATTACATGATTGCTTTTGGGACAAAGCCAGAAAACCCTGCTTTGTTCTGAAATAATTTGTCAGCTGGAAAGGCCGGGTCTTCTTGAAAGACCCAGTCTTTCCAACTGTGGACGGTGTCTGGATTGCCCTCTCAGAAGTCCTGACACTTCTGAGGGGGCTGCCTGCATAGCCTTATTTATTTATTTATTTACCATATTTATATCCCACCTTTCTCAGCCCCTGGAGGGACTCAAGGCAGCTTACATATGGAACTACATAGTGCCTACAACATAAAACATTAAAAGTTACATTAAGATTAAAATAAGCATATATAAAACATATTACAATCCAATGTTAAGGCAGAATCCAAAAACAAGCTCTAAGGCAGATTCAGAGTCAATTGTACAATTTCAAGCAAATTTATTGCACAACTACTTCTTGAAGGCTTGCTCCCAAAGTCTCTTTCTGAAAGTCAGGAGGGAGGGGGCTGACCTGACATCACTTGGGAGGGAGTTCCATAACCTCCTTCTCATGTTTTCCTGGCTCCATGAACCCAGAATATCTGGGAGGGCTCTAACGCTCTCCAGAAACCCACCCAAAAAAGCCTTTAAAAGGAAAAGAACTTACCCAGTCACCATTCACCCTTCTTTGGAGGTCTCCTGGCACATAGAAATCGTGCGCCAGGAGAAGGGTGTGGAGGAATATTGCTCCTGCCCCCACTTTCTCTCCCCCCCCCCCCCCGGAGAGCTCCAGAGAAGGAGGAATGGCAGCTGGGTAAGCTCTTTTCCTTTTAAAAGGCTTTTCTGGGCAGTTTTGTTTTGTGTCCCAATTCCCTGCCAGAAGGTTTGGAAGGGCATCTAGACACTCCCTCCCTCCCACGAAAGCGTGAATGTTGGAGGTGTCTGGACTTTAACCTGGGTACAATTGCATGGTGGAGTTGCAAATCTGCAAAAACATTCTGGAAGAATATATATAAAACTATCCAAGAAATAATTAAAATAGATTATCAACTAAAACCAGAATACTACTTATTAGGACTGTTCGATATGAAATTAGAAAAAAACCAAGAAATCTTATTAACTTACATGACAACAGCTGCTAGAATAACCTATGCAAAGAAATGGAAACTCAAAGAGATACCAAACAAAGAAGATTGGATACTGAAAATTTGGGACATAATTAATATGGACAATACTATATACTGACATACTATATCTCAGCCCATTAAGGCAAATCAAAGAAAGCAACAGACTGAACACAGTAAAAAATGACTTTCAGACAGGAAAAACCTTGTATTCTTAAAAATGGAGAGGGACAGGAGACAAGCTCAAAATGGTCATTTTACCCAGTTGGATGATTTAGAAGCCACAAGAAACTTTTCACAGGCTAGGACCCAGCCACAAGCTAACCAGATTCAGGATGAAGACGAAGGGGATTTTGGTTTTCAGATCCAAGAGCCGGCAGAGGCAGAAGTTAATTCAGAGATACATTCTGACTCAGAGGCCGGAGATTTGCAGTATCAGTTTGAGCAGGATGAACTGCTGACCCCAGGAGCTATAGATAACGGACAGGCTGACATTCCCTTGGGAAATAATGAGAGAAATAATGAGGGAAATGAGGGAGAGAGTTCTGCCCCGTTCCAGGTGCAAGATAACGTTAGCATAAGCAATGATTTATCTAGGGAGGACTGTTTATCTTGGAGGAGTTCTCAGGTTCGAAGAAGTGAGAGGCTGGCGCGCAAAAAAGAGACTAGTTGTGGGAAAAGAAACGCCTTTCTGAGTTGTTATTAAAAGTGTGCTTTGCAGATTGTTCTTTGTCAGAGCAATTCCTCGCTTAATCTAGGTGGATGTTCTCGTCATCAGAGTTCTTGGATCTTGGAATTCTTGGGACTTGTTCATGGATTCTATGGACTATTGCCTTGCTTTATGGATTATTACTCTTGCTGTGTTTTCATGGACTAATGGACCTTGTCTTATGGATTTATGGACCTTTTTCTGCCTTGTGATACAATTGAATTCTTATTGACTCTTTCATTGCAACTTTGAAAAACCTTTTGATTGCTTGCTTGATTCATATACTGCTTTGCTTAATAAAAACCTCAAAAGACTTCCATTTGTGTCTGACTGGGTATCTATAGCAAGGTGAACTATTCTAAGGTGAGACAATTTCTTTTTGTATATCCTAATTACATACCCATCTCCCCTCTCTAAACCAACCCCTACCTACAATACCCAACGTTACCCTATTAACATACCCTTATTTCACTTCAAACTTGTTTTTTGAAAAATGTATGTCACTTTTCAAATCTTAATAAAAATATTTTAAAAAGAAGGAAATGTGATTGCACTCAGATTAAAGTGCGATCTGGAACCACCCTCAAATACTCTTTCCGGGGAAGGAATTTGTGATTTTAGCCAATCCCTACATCACTTTGCAGCAATTCCAGAGATTTTCTAACTTTCTGGAGGAAATTTTTGGGAGGGCACTAGAATACTGTAAAGGCCCTCTTTAGAGTTTTATAGTGCCTTCCCAAAAAGTCTTATTGAAAATGATATTCTCATATCCCACCCTGTTAGTGGAAATATTCTACTGGACTGGAAGATTTCCATATATCAAAGAACCTTGAATTTTAGCTAGTGTAAGAGGAATAATCAAACTTTACAGGTAAAATGCAGATTATACACTAAAAACAGGAATTAATACTTACATGATGATTAAGTTATAATTTCCACAATACTAAAATCTCATCCAGTAGATTCTATTAAGCTTGTGAATACCTCGTCTTGAAGACATAGGAGGCTATATTCTCCCTTCTTCAAATATCAGGAAAAGTGAACAAAAGTGAAAAGTGTTTATGGTTACTAGGATCATGTGTACACAGCCAAAATGATGTGGACCCATTACTCAGCTGCTGCAGGGTCATGCCTAGCTGCTGTATGACTTGTGCCGGAACAACTCAGCTTTCAGCTCACAGCTGAAGAGAGCAAAAGGGAGACCACAAAGGTTCACAAGAGCCTGTTCTGCTTGGTTGCAGAAAGAGCCTAGAAGATTAGAGATTTTTCACCCAGATTTCCTGCTTTGACTACCTTCAGGGCTGCTGTATAAGAACTTCTGCTTTGGACCATCTTGGCCAGCAAACTGGGTGTAGCTCCTCTATAACGTCTACTGAAAAAACTCAGCCTTCAGCTCCCAGCTGAAGAGAGCAGCAAAAGAAAGAAAGGGAGACCATGAAGACCTGCAGTAGCCTTCTCTGCTTGTTTGCAGAGGCAGCCCAGAGGGTTAGAGTTTTTGCACCCAGAACTCCTGTTTTGCCTACCTTCTTGGTTGGATGTGGCTCCTTTATAACTTCTGCCTGAACAACTCAACCTTCAGCTTGAGGCTGAAGAGGGTGGTGGTGGGGGTTGCGAGGGCAGCCCAGGGGGTTGGGGTTTCTGCACCTAGTGTTTCTGCCTGCCAATGCCATCTACCCTAGCTGGGCTGTGAGGGTCAATGCCTTCTGTTCAGAGAAGAACAGCAGATATTGCTAATGCTGCCTGTCCCTCTGTTTGGCAGTGCTCAAGTTTAATACCTTGCTTTTAATATCTGCCCACCTAGCTGATTTTATATAGGTTTTATTTGTCATGTGGTAGCCTGCCACATACAGGAAGAATGTGTTTTTCTGAGGAGGGAGGGAGCGTGTGGTGGCCTCCCAACACGAAGGATTTCTGGATGAAATGGATTGTCTTGATCCATTTCAACCTGGTTTCAGGCCTGGACATGGAACAGAGACTGCTTTGGTCGCCTTGAGGGATGACCTCCGCAAAGAAGTAGACAGAGGGAGTATGTCCCTGTTGGTTCTCCTTGATATCTCAGCAGCTTTCGATACCGTTGACCATGGTAGCCTTCTGTATCACCTTGCTGGGGTGAAATTGGGAGGCACTGTCTTACAGTGGCTCTGGTCCTTCCTGAAGGATCGTACTCAGAAGGTGGTGCTGGGAGACTCCTGTTTGAACCCCCAGCAGTTGACCTGTGGGTTTCCTCAGGGTTCCATTTAGTGTCTCATGCTGTTTAACATATACATGAAACTGCTGGGAGAGGTCATCCGGAGTTTTGGAGTACAGTGCCACCTATATGCAGATGACACCCAACTCTATTACTCCTTTCCAACCAATGCCAGGGAAGCTGTCCTGACCCTACACCATTGTCTCACCACTAGCTACTTTCAGTGGGACAATGCATTCTATGAACAGAAATATGGAGTGGCCATGGGGAGCCCTCTCAGTCCAGTAGTAGCAAATTTCTATATGGAACACTTTGAAACACAAGCCCTAGAAACAGCACCAAAAAAGCCAACTATATGGTTCAGATATGTTGATGACACCTTCACCATTTGGAGCCATGGGGAAGAAGAACTCCTGGACCACCTCAACAGCATCCACCCAAACATCCAATTCACCATGGAAAAAGAAAAGGAAGGAAAACTGCCATTTCTAGATATTCTGGTCATCCGTAAACCCAATCAACAATTGCACCACACAGTTTACAGAAAACCTACACACACAGATTTTTATAAAAACTCCAACCATCACCCAAGTCAAAAAAGAAGCACAATCAAAGCCCTGATGGACCATGCCCAAAGAATCTGCGAACCTCATCTCCTACAAGGTGAACTAAACCACCTAAACTGGGCTTTACAGGCCAATGGATACTCCACTAGGGACATCAGAAGAGCTGTGAAGCCAAGAACAAACCATGAGAGTAAAGACAAAGACCCACCCAGAGAAAAGGTGTTCTTACCATACATCAAGGGAACCACTGACCGCATAGGCAAACTGATGAAAAAACACAACCTACAAACTATCTACAGACCCACTAAGTAAATCCAACAAATGTTACAGTCAGTGAAGGACAAGAGGGATCCTCTCACCTCTGCAGGAGTCTACCGTATACCATGCAGCTGTGGACAAGTCCAAATAAGGACCACCAAACGCAGCACCCAAACACAAGTCAAAGAACATGAAAGGCACTGCAGACTAACTCAACCAGAGAAATCAGCCTTAGCAGAGCACTTGATGAACCAACCTGGACACAGTATACTATTTGAGAACACAGAAATGCTTGACCACTCCAACAGCTATCATGTCAGACTACACAGAAAAGCCACTGAAATCCACAAGCATGTGGACAACTTCAACAGAAAGGGGGAAACCATGAAAATGAACAAAATATGGCTACCAGTATTAAAAAACTCAAAAATCAGAACAGTAAATAAGAAGCAACACTCTGAAAACAGAGGAGTTCCAGACATGAATCAATTCAGGGGCAGCTAATGACTCTGAACAAAGGATGTCCCCAGGCAGGAAGAAGCCAGGAGATGAAGCTATTCAATGCTAATTTAGGTGATCAACTACAACATTCAAACTGGTCTCCAACTGACAAGAGTTCTTATCTCACCCTGGACTTTTCACAGATATATATAAACTTTCCTTGCTTAGTTTCTCCATACCTCACAACCTCTGAGGATGCCTGCCATAGATGTGGGCGAAATGTCAGGAGAGAATATTTCTGGAACATGGCCATACAGCCCAGAAAACATACAACAACCCTGTGATCTTGGCCATGAAATCCTTCGACAACACATTGAGCCGCAGAATGTTCACAAATTTGTCAGGGTATCTGATTTTTTGGAGGATGGTCTTAGAGCATTGCAATTCACTGTGTCAAATGCCTTTGCAAGGTCAATGAATGTCCTATACAGAGGTTGAAGCTGTTCTGTGATTCTGGGAGGGTATTTTCTGAGACAGGCCGTTTGCAAGGATTCTTGTGAGGATTTTCCCAGTGGAGATTAGAAGGGAGATACCTCGATAGTACCTGCAATCTGTTATTTCCCCTCTTTTGAAAAGGGTGATGATGGTGGCATCCTTGATGTCTGCTGGGATTTTCTCAGCCACCCACACCTTTTCAATGAGCTGGTAGAATTGTTGTTTCAGCTCAGGTCCATTCTCTTTAAAGATTTCTGCAGGGATCCCATCAAGTCCACTGACTTGGTTATTTTTTTTGTGGCTGATGGTTGATCCCACCTCCATCTCCCGCTCGGTTGATAGAAACAAGAGAGTGGGTCTTCTTCCTTGGTGGCTGCCCCTCGACTCTGGAGCTCCCTGCTCATGGAAGCCAGAATGGCCCCCTCCCTGCTGTCCTTCTGGTGGCAAACTAAAACTTTTTTATTCAGGCAGGCTTTAAAGACAAAGGTTTTAAAGATCAAGTCAGGGGATGCTGTGGTTTTTAACACTGAGTGACTTTTATTGGTTTTTAATAGGGAATTTTTAAAATACTGTTTATATTTAATCCTGCTTTAATGTTTGCATATTTGCATATTTAAAATTGTATGCTGATGCGTATATGTTAAGCCACTTTGAGTCTCCTGCAGAAGAGATAAAGCAGGGAAAATAATAATAATAATAATAATAATAATAATAATGATGATGATGATGATGATGATGATGATACTGTGGGACTTCCGAATCCAGACTGACAAAGTTCTGGAACACAATACACCAGACATCACAGTTGTGGAAAAGAACAAGGTTTGGATCATTGATGTCGCCATCCCAGGTGACAGTCGCATTGATGAAAAACAACAGGAAAAACTCAGCCGCTACCAGGACCTCAAGATTGAACTTCAAAGACTCTGGCAGAAACCAGTGCAGGTGGTCCCAGTGGTGATGGGCACACTGGGTGCCGTGCCAAAAGATCTCAGCCGGCATTTGGAAACAATAGACATTGACAAAATTACGATCTGCCAACTGCAAAAGGCCACCCTACTGGGATCTGCACGCATCATCCGAAAATACATCACACAGTCCTAGACACTTGGGAAGTGTTCGACTTGTGATTTTGTGAAACAAAATCCAGCATAACTATCTTGTTTGCTGTGTCATACAACGTCGTTGTGTCAATAATAATAATAATAGATTTGCATGTACATGTATCCAACCAACCCATGGCAAGTGGACACAGGATTTACTTCAGCGTGATCCCACAGTTCTTGAGTATGGACAGCTGGGTCAGGCTGGATTTTGCCCAATCCACCATCCCCACTTGGCAATGTGCCAAGTCATGTGACCAGAAATTCATTGTTGTCAACATGTCTCTAGGAGAGAATTGCTTGCTGGAAGTGATGCAGTGGCCACAGCAGTGATCCCAATGCGCTCTTGGCCTGACCAGCCATGTGGGTGACCAAAGGTCACTGAGGACTGTGTCACAGTAGCTCTGGAGTCCTTTGCTTGAGGGTTTTTTCAGTACATAGATATACCCCGGGTCATAGAGTGCTGACTGAATTCTCATAGAATTACTGTGTTTCTCTGGGGCCCCTTCCACACAGCTGAATAAAATCCCACATTTTCTGCTTTGAACTAGAATATATGGCAGTGTGGACTCAGTCAGATAATCCAATTCAAAGCAGATATGGTGGGATTTTCTGCCTTGATATTCTGGGTTATGTGGCTGTGCATAAGGGCCCTAAATTGGCAAGTACAGGGTAAAGAAGATTTTAGCATTGACCTGTGTGGACAACAGACTAGTTGGCATTTTTTTTTTAAAAAAAATTGATTTATGTAGACTTGCACTGTGTAAGTTCTACTTCCTGTAGTACTCCTGTGACATCAAAATTGTTTTGTTTAGCCTCTGTGGTTCTCTTTTTAACCTTTCCATATGCTGACCACATTAGCAGGTATTTCATCCTTCTTGACAGAATTTCCTCAGTTCTATCCTACTGTGTTTCCTTTATAGTGGCTACTTTCAGTTTTAGGAATTATTTTCTTTTCATTTTTAGCTACATTTTCCATAAAAACCTACAGTAGAGTCTCACTTATCCAAGCCTCGCTTATCCAAGCCTCTGGATTATCCAAGCCATTTTTGTAGTCAATGTTTTCAATATATCGTGATATTTTGGTGCTAAATTCGTAAATACAGTAATTACAACATAATATTACTGCGTATTGAACTACTTTTTCTGTCAAATTTGTTGTATAACATGATGTTTTGGTGCTTAATTTGTGAAATCATAACCTAATTTGATGTTTAATAGGCTTTTCCTTAATCCCTCGTTATTATCCAAGATATTCGCTTATCCAAGCTTCTGCCGGCCTGTTTAGCTTGGATAAGTGAGACTCTACTGTATCCTGGTTTTTTTTTTTTTTTTTGGAGGATTTAAAAATAATTACAAACAAAATAAATTCCACAGTGTCCAAACCACCTATGGAATTAAAAATAAAATGAAATAAAAGTCTACAAAAATTACTAATTTAGCATCTAATTGGCCTTATTTTAAGAATCTACTTTTTCAAACCAAAACATAATTTAATGTTTTAATTTGCTTAAATGTTATCTGCTTTTCCAATGAGTCCAGCAACATATTTGGCTTCCCCCACAATCCACTTAATATTCACAATGGTTTTGTAAGGTAAATGATATTGGATGTGCCTCTACCGTGTAGAATTAGTGCAGGTTGACATCACTTTAGCTGTCATGACTTATTGCAATGGAGCTTTAGTTTTACGTCTTTAGTTTTTTTCTGCCAAAGAGTAGTGGTGCTTCACCAAAGTATAGATCCTGAGGATTTCAAAGGAGCCTCAATCCATGGCGTAAGAATATCCCCCAACCCTGTCCCCCTCCCCACAAAACAAGAATCAAACCTTGATTTTTCATTTTATATAAGGGGCACTTTTTAATTATGTTATTGTATATAATGGAATGTGACTATCCATGGACTTTGGTATATAAGGGGGTCCTTGGAATCAAAGAATGGGCCAACTGTAGATATGTCACTTCAGGGCCAATCTATATACTGACTACTGTATATGCTGTTCTCACTGTGTGTTCCTCTGTAGAGTTGCCAGAATTTCAACTGCTCATTGATCCTGTGCCTTGTTTAAGTAGTGGCTCAGCAGCTTCTTAGAAGTCAGGAAGCAGTCACATTGAGCTTTATGCCCTGGAAAACTTCACCTGCCATTTGTCACAGATCAAAGACACAAAAACAAGCCAGATAGTTCTTTTCCCCCCTGGTCAGCTGGCAATAATATTTTGTGATGGGGTGCAGGATAGAGAGAGCTAGATAGAAAGCAAGAGCAGTGCCATTTGGCAAATTTTACACAAGAGAGAAATTTACAGTGAGAATCTACACTGAAGGTCTTTTTTTTTTTTTTTGCTTGTCATTGAGCTGACAGAAACAATATCTTGTATCTCTTATTTCTCTAAATTTTGATCAATACTGCAGTTCCTGGTCTGAAATTATTCATTTTCTTCGCTTTAGTTTAATGGTTAGGAAACTCAATGTGATGAGAGGGGAGGAAGGAGAGTGGTTTGGGAAATAGTAAAACAGACTCACATGCACATGCATGTCTCATTGAAGACAGTGGGACTTACTTCTGAGTTACCAGGGAGTTTCCACTGACAACTGATGGGGAAAATCCTGGAGGCAGAAAAAAATGGGGCTAATCTTGCAGCGTGTTGGAGGTCGTCAGAAGAAAAAGAGACTAAACCCACACAAGAAAATTAAAAAGGCCCAGAAATTGAAAAAGGATCTTTCTCCCTTCCTTTCCCATACCCTTCTAAAACAAACAGATGAAAATAAAAGAATATAAAAAACAGGGATGCTGTGCAATATTCACCTTATTTAAGAGAGGTGGAATTAAGCATTTCATTAAGGGTGCGTATATACTTACATATATGGACACACAAATGTGCATGTAACCTTCTTTGCATGGGGGAGAGAATCAGGTCTACTTAAAAGTGGGGCTGCTTTGAAAAGGATTTCTCAAATTTCAGGGCCTGGCCTTGAACCGCAGGGTCAGGAACTATTTCTCCAGTCCTTGGGGCATGGGGAAGGGTGGGGTGGGGATCTTGGGGACAGAGCATTGTCTTGAAAACTATGTGTGCCTATTTCTTTTTTTCTCGTTATTTTCACTGCCTATTGTCTTTTGGGCAAGGTACACTGCATTGGTGGTTTTGGCCCAGGTTACCCACAACATCACCTTCTCCCATATAACCCTTCCCTCATGCATTCACATTTTTCAGGGGAAATTTCCTTCAGTCAACAAGGACCAGGCTGGTAACCGTTAACCACAAATAACTTTTTTCTCAGCTGCTGTTACGCCCCAAGGCAGCGAGAGCACTGAAAACCAGCACAGAGACCAATAACAGTATAATATCTTTATTAAAGCAAATAAAGTTCCAAAAGGAAATAAGCAGCAAAGATGAAAATTAGTCCAATAAGTGTTAGTCTTATGTCCAGTATTAGAGTCCAAAGTCCCAAAACCGAAACACACTCAAACTCGGCCGAGTATTGAGTGGGGAAAAGGATCAAAGAGGCAATAAGAGTTCTTTGGAGTAAATGTCCAAAAACAGGATTTCAAAGCAAGGCAGGAACTAGATGAACAGGAGCTAAAACGCAGTCCAAACTTGGGCAAGGAAGTAGACCGGCGCCTGGTCTACTCAAGAGTAGCACACCTTCAGGCCGCTTGAATTCCAGGAGCTAGAGACGATGTTGCTTTCCAGTCAGAGGTAAAGTTGACACCGCAAAGGAAAGTTCTCAGTGCAGTACTTTTATTAAACTTCATAAGCTCCCCCAAAGCAAGTGCCTGACTCCCTAAAACTTCCCAAGAGAACTGAGCTTGTCACAGCCAGGTGTCTAACTCCCAAATTCTTCCCAAGAGAGCAGGGTTTAGCCATAGTCTCCATGCTCCGCTAATCTGGCGCTTCTCCTCAAACTTTGTCTTTGCGATCTTTCTGTTTGTACAAATGCCCTACGATCAAACACTAAATCTTCTGGAGAATCTGGGAGAACTGGCACAGTTTCAAGGGCATCCTTAATTGGCTCTGGCTCGGAAATGTCAACATGAGGCATCTGGAAAGGAGTTGAATCTTGCTGACATGGGAAAAAACCCAAGTCTTCTTCATCCTGGACAGTAATGGCCACAGGGTCAGGGGCCAAAGGTGCCCTAGGCATCACAGCTGCCCTCACATTATAGAATGATCTGTGGGAAGATATTCAACAGTTGGGTTTGGGTTAAAAACTTCCAGCAGGCCTATCCAGATGGTTTTCAAATTATGAGTTGTTAATATATTGTTTTGAATATGTACACCTTCCAAAACTGGTGTTATGGTATTTTAATTGATTCTGTATTTTGGTGTTCATGTTTTTAACTGGAGCCCCTGGTGGCACAATGGGCTAAACTCTTGTGCTGGCAGGACTGCTGACCAAATGGTCAGCGATTCAAATTCAGTGAGCAGGGTGAGCTCCCGTCTCTCAGCTCTAACTCCCCATGCAGGGACATAAGAGAAGCTTCCCACAGGATGGTCAAACACCAAACATCCGGGTGTCTCCTGGGCAACATCCTTGCAGATGGCCAATTCTCTCATACCAGAAGCTACTTGCAGTTTCTCAAGCCGCTCTTGACATGAAAAAAGATTTTAACTGTGTTATGTTATGTTATCCGTTGTTGTACTTTAATTTGTTGTTCTCCACCTTGATCAATAGGGAGGAGTAAGAAATGAATCTTGTTCTGTTGTTGTTGTTGTTGATGATGATGATGATGATGATGATAGACTTGTACTCTTTTTAAACTACCATGAAGTCCAACTGTGACTTATATTTAATTATGATATTTTATGCCATCACTATCTTTTATAACATCACTTGGGTCTGCCCCCCTGTGATAACACAATAAGTTCTTAGGCTTTGGTGATGAAAATTAGGTCCTGTGCTAGTCCTGAACAGGCAGCCATGATCTGAACAGCATATTTCATCTCAGATAAACCTTTAGCACTGTTGGGGATTCAGAAAAGGAGAGGAAGTAGACTATAGGTCAGTGGTTCTCAACCTGTGGGTCCCCAGGTGTTTTGGCCTACAACTCCCAGAAATCCCAGCCAGTTTACCAGCTGTTAGAATTTCTGGGTGTTGAAGGCCAAAACATCTGGAGACCCACAGGTTGAGAACCACTGCTATAGGTTAAGCTATATATTTACTCCAAAGTTTAGGAATTTTGAAATCAACTCTGGCAGCGAGTAGCTTGCAATGCATGCATACAAACACACACACACAATTTCGGGAGGCTGACTTCTTTTTCAGGTACTGATTACAATAAAAGTTTTCTGTGAAAAAAAGTTTCCATAGGCAATGCCAAAAAAATCCCCCCAATTAATACATTTCGATTAGAACATAAAATGTGAAACTTCAAAAAAAAAAAAAAGCAAATCAATACTTTTCACTTGCTAACCCATTCTGTACACTAAATAACAGTGACTAGGAAGTTAATACATATTGTGCAAGTCATCCTCCTATAATGATCTGACCTATTAATAAAGTCTAATGAGCTGTGATTTCTCTGTGGAGTTGTAGAGAAACTGTTCATTTGATGTGTTATGTTCATGAGCTGAAATTACTAATTTTGCTTTGAACAGTATTGAACACCTGTGAGTGTCAGCAAATATGTCAAAGTTGAGAGAAAATGTCCACAGCTGTTGATGCACCAAAGGCAATACAAGTAGCATTTGGTATAATCACATGGAAAGGCTTCCTTGCACATGTGCAACATTTTGATAAGTTAGTGAAGTTTTGGAGGTTTTTGCAGGATTCCACCATATCATTTTCTTTGAATGTCTAGACTGTATATCAAAATGCTTGACTGTAATGGTAGGAATTTATTTATTTTTTAATATATTTTTTATTAGGGAAAATAAAAAAGAGGGGGGAAGAGGTATTTTTCTTTTACAAGTAAAGTGGGAGAACAATAGAGATGATAGGATAGTAGGAAAAATCTATAAGGGAGTACAGTAAGTGTGGGTAGATGTTTCAGGTATGGTAGGTGATGGAAAAGGTGGAAGGGTAGGAATGGGACAAGGGGTAGGATGGTTGGGAGAGGGGGGTTCTTGACTTCCCAATCTTCATCTTTGTGTATTCTTCTAGTTTGTTGTATTGTTGATATTTTTCTTTATTTTGTTCTTTCATTTTTCTTTAGTCTGATTCGCGTTCCTTCCTTCTTAAATTTGATTTCTCCGTTGCTTAATTATCTGGCACTGATACTTAGTCTTTGAACAATCTCTAGTCTGTTGGAGTCTCAGGTCACCCTTTGCATTCTTTCATTGAAAACATTAATCTGTCCATCTCCATTATTTCCAAAATTTTATTTCATCAGTGTTCTATACTTAGTATTTCCTCAATTTTTCATTTCTTCACATACATTATTCTTGCTGTAATTCTTCAGTTCCTTATATTTATCCCAATTCGTCTTCGTCTTCATCCACCTTATTGAGATTTGGAGGGTTTTGTTTCATATCCGTCTTTTCACTTTCAGGTGGATGGAACTGGGGTTTCTTTAGTTTTCCTTTCCTTTATTTTCTGTCTGGTCGGGTGGGTTGTGATCTATATCTTTCTTCAGTTTCTTATAAAAAATCTTTTGCCTTATCTTCCGTTGTTAACCAAAGCCTTTGATCTCTGTATGTCACCATGATTCCTTCAGACTTCTCCCATCTGAACTTGATTTGTAGTTTCTTAAGTTCTTCTGTTAAGAACATGTATTTTCTTCTTTGATACAGTGTTGTCCTTGGGAGTTCTTTTAGGATGGCGATCTTTTTTTCTTTGTAGAAAATTGGCTTTGTACTGTTCTGTCTCAGAATTTCATCACAGATTCTTTTCTTGGTGAAATGGACAATTACATCTCTCGAGAGTTTATTCTTTTTTGCATAGTTTGTAGATAATCTGTAAACCTTGTCAATTCATTCATCTGTCTGCTCCTCTGATTGTTGTAGGGTATGTGCTACTAAATTCACCATTATTTTTCTTAAGTTCTCTTTAGTTTCCTCCTGGATATTTCTAAATCTCAATTGGAACTCATAGAATCATAGAATCATAGAATCATAGAATAGTAGAGTTGGAAGAGACCACATGGGCCATCTAGTCCAACCCCCTGCTAAGAAGCAGGAAATCGCATTCAAAGCACCCCCGACAGATGGCCATCCAGCCTCTGCTTAAAAGCCTCCAAGGAAGGAGCTTCCACCACGGCCCCGGGGAGAGAGTTCCACTGTCGAACAGCTCTCACAGTGAGGAAGTTCTTCCTGATGTTCAGGTGGAATCTCCTTTCCTGTAGTTTGAAGCCATTGTTCCGTGTCCTAGTCTGCAGGGCAGCAGAAAACAAGCTTGCTCCCTCTTCCCTATGACTTCCCTTCACATATTTGTACATGGCTATCATGTCTCCTCTCAGCCTTCTCTTCTGCAGGCTAAACATGCCCAGCTCTTTAAGCCGCTCCTCATAGGGCTTGTTCTCCAGACCCTTAATCATTTTAGTCGCCCTCCTCTGGACGCTTTCCAGCTTGTCAACATCTCCCTTCAACTGTGGTGCCCAAAATTGGACACAGTATTCCAGGTGTGGTCTGACCAAGGCAGAATAGAGGGGGAGCATAACTTCCCTGGATCTAGACGCTATTCCCCTATTGATGCAGGCCAGAATCCCATTGGCTTTTTTAGCAGCCGCATCACATTGTTGGCTCATGTTTAACTTGTTGTCCACGAGGACTCCAAGGTCTTTTTCGCACACACTGCTGTCAAGCCAGGCGTCCCCCATTCTGTATCTTTGATTTCCATTTTTTCTGCCAAAGTGAAGTATCTTGCATTTGTCCCTGTTGAACTTCATTTTGTTAGTTTTGGCCCATCTCTCTAGTCTGTCAAGATCGTTTTGAATTCTGCTCCTGTCTTCTGGAGTGTTAGCTATCCCTCCCAGTTTTGTGTCATCTGCAAACTTGATGATCGTGCCTTCTAACCCTTCGTCTAAGTCGTTAATAAAGATGTTGAACAGAACCGGGCCCAGGACGGAGCCCTGCGGCACTCCACTTGTCACTTCTTTCCATGATGAAGACGACGCATTGGTGAGCACCCTTTGGGTTCGTTCGCTTAGCCAATTACAGATCCACCTAACCGTAGTTTTGTCTAGCCCACATTTTACTAGTTTGTTTGCCAGAAGGTCGTGGGGGACTTTGTTGAAGGCCTTACTGAAATCCAGGTACGCTACATCCACAGCATTCCCTGTATCGACCCAACTCGTAACTCTATCGAAAAAAGAGATCAGATTAGTCTGGCATGACTTGTTTTTGGTAAATCCGTGTTGACTATTAGCAACTCCATCTCTCTTTGTTCCAATCCTTCTTGAATTATATCCATCCTGGCATTCTTAATAACCAATTTATCCATCTTCTTTTTCAAATTATCTTGAGCCTGTTCTAGTTTCTTTTTATCTGTTTTTATTTCTTTAATATCTTTTAAAACCCCATTCAATTCCTTCTTCATTGTGCCAATCTGTTGTGTAATTTCATTATTCATGGTCTGTATTTGTTCTTGAAATAAATTCTGTTGTATTTCATGTCTTTTAGCCATAGTCTGTAGTTCTTTCTGATAGATATCTTGTTTATGAGATATTTGTTGAATCGCTCTAAAAACTTCTATCAAGTCAATTTCTTCATTTCCTGGGGGTCTCCTTGATGTGTCCTTATTATCTTTTAACTCTTTATCCCCTTTCATCTTTGGAGTAGTCATACTTGATAGTTAAAGTTCACGTTCAGCCACTTATTTTTCTTTATTTGGTCTCTAAGTCTTTCTGCCGCTCTGTCTTTTCTTTATGTTCTCTTTCTTTCTAGTCTTTCCGTGATTTGATCCTTTCTCTATGGTTTTCCCATAGATTTATATCACATCTGTCAGTTGTCAGGCCTCCAGACGCTCTATCTCTGCTCTTGTTGGTTGCGTCCTGCTTTTATTTGCTTCCACCCTCCAGTCCTTGCCTTCTTCCGCCCTCAGTTTGCACCCACTTTTTTTCTCCTCCTCCTCCTTTCTCAAGTTTCCTTCCTGCTACTTTCGTTGCTAAAGCTATTTGTTTATGAAGAAGCTACAGCCTTTAGACTAAACATTGCGTCAAGGTCAGACACACTTTCTCTAGTCCCGTGAGTCCATTTTAAATTCTTTGAGATTCTTTGTAACAATAAAATAATGGAAAATAAACAGTTTTATAATCCTTTAGTCCTTATTTTTCTCCTTTTCCTTGCTCCACATAAAAAGAGGGAGGGGGTGAAGTATTCCTTTCTTTCTTTCTTTCTTTCTTTCTTTCTTTCTTTCTTTCTTTCTTTCTTTTTTTTTTTCCTTCTGCTTTTCCTCCTTCTGGGTTTGTTACATTTTCAACGGATCGCCTTGCATTATATTCTTATTTAAATCAGGGAAGGCCTCTTTACACAAAGAATAGATTGATTTTCTTTAGAAACTCAGTTTCCTTGTTGCTGGTCTCCCAGCTTTCTTCGTGTTTCTTCTTACTGTTTAAAATGGGCTGGGCTGGCAGTTATTGTGGATCCCTCGAGCCCACTTCCCGCAATCTGATCCGCAATGCCTTCGGCACCAGTCCGGACCCATTTCAGGGCCATCGGTTGGTGCCTATCAGGTTTAGCGACTTCTCCAGCCTCAATCCACTGGAGAAGGGGGGCAGATTGCCCTCCATAACAGAATTGCTGTTGGCTCTCTGAGAGCTCTCAGAGAGTCCAGCCTGCCGCCATCAATGCCCATCGGAAGTCCTGTTATGGTAGGAATTTAGAGACTGCAGAAAATTTTCATTTGAGGGTGCAGAATTTTTATGGTAATGGCCCATTGTCACATGTCTCCTTCTTATGTATTTTTGACCTGCACCAAAAGCAGCTTTATTTTGCTGGCCTGTATTTAGAACCTGATAATGTCCCTGCACTAGGCATAGGTAATCTGAAGCCTTCTAGAAAGGTTAGACTACAATTCCCATAAACTATAGGCAGCATAGCCAATGTTCTGCTGAACGTATTGAAGGGTTAGAAGTAAACTGGTATTAAAAACCATAAAGCAATAAATGAACTTGGAACACATCAGGTACAATTTCACAGGTTCTTTCTTCCTTCCCCTCATCCCAAATCCAGGGGAGACATGAAACAAGAACTGGATCTGTGATATTATATTGAACACCTACTGAACTGAACACAGCTACAAGTTTTTTCCTTTTTAGAACCAGCAGAAAGATGCACAAACTACTTGGTCCTTCATGGTGCTAACTGCTGTGTACCTCCACCTCAGTTGGATTCAGGAGCACATCAAACATCTTAAATACACAGCATGATTCTAGGATTGGTTTCTGAAGCCAGAAAAGCCAAAAGTTATGTCCAACATTCTTCAAGCCCTCAGGCTTCACAAGTAGCAGGTGGATATATAAGCACTATCACCTTGGAGTTAAAACTTTAAAAGTTGATCTGAATCAGAAAGAATGAAACAATTTTAAACGAACAGATCACAGTCCATTACAAACTATGGCTCACATCATCTGCATTAGATTCTGTGTTTGACATTAGCAATATAGTTTGTGACTCATTTTCCACAAATGGTTTACATAGATTTATTTTTCAGTACATAAATAAATGTAGGTCAACAAAATCCAAAATCCACAATGAGTGATATTTTATTGGCCAAAACAAATGCACAAAACACAGGATACAAGCTTTTGAAGCTCAATTGACTGATTTATCAGGCAAAATAAGTGACAGTGTTGGAGATCTACATTTGGTATTAGATATTGCTTCTGTTTTCTTCAGCTAGTCTAGAGCAGGGGTTCTTCATGTTTTCTCACTCGTGACCCCTTTCTGCCCGAGAAATGTTTATGTGACCCGGTATATAGATATATAAAATAGGCATACAAATCAAACATTTACTAATAACAAATCAGTATTTGCAAGACTTGTGAAACAGACTGATTTTCCTTTTATTGGAGTATAGCTGAAGCAATTTCTGCACATTGATGCTAACAGATTTCTGTAAATGGGTGGTGTTCAAAAACCTTTTACTGATGCCAAATTTTTCATGATACCAACATGTGGTGGTAGTGGTGAACATATGGCACACATGCCAGAATGGGCACCCAGTGCCCTCCTTCCTAGCACATGCTAGAGGTGGGTAAGAAATAATATCAATAATAATAATTCCATGACATCTCTTCAAATATTTAAAGATGGCTATCATGTCACCTCACAAATCTATAATGTTACCTCTCATTATATTTTAATGAAATTCCAAGAGCATTTGGTAAACACACCGTGTTTATATCTACCTATGAATATAAGGCTAGGTGCACAAACCTATTCAATATAATATGCAGGTACTGAGTTGTTATTTTTTAAAAAAAAACTCCTGTAATTTTGCCAGTCATTCCTTTACAGTGAGATTATGCATATTTCCCTTCCAGTGCCTGATCTCTGTTCGCTACCTAAAACATGAATCTGGCAATATATGTTTGATGTACAACATATGTTCTGTGTTAGTCATCATTGCGAATAACAGTACTTCAATAATGATTTTCATAAATGTCAGTGTTTGGAATAAAACATATGTTTTGGCATTAGGATATATAATAGATAGGAATGGAACATATTATAGATCCTTACAAAAAATCAAAATAAACTTGGCATTAAATAAACTATAATGTATTCCATTAGGTATAATTCTGTAATCATGCAAATGCTGGGGAACTGACTTAGTTTTGCCCTTAGTGTCCTTGTTGCTATGGTTATAGTTTTAACTACCACTGTAAATTACTGCTGTGCCACTTAAAATGTTCACTTTTCATTTGGTTTTATTAAAATATCAGCAGCAGTATCTGGCTTTTTAATTGCTATTTAGAGGCAAGGTGAAATCTGTTTGCATTTTAAACATTAAATCCACTTAATATGAAATCTATATTTAAATGTACTGTCAAGATAATAAAGTTTCACAACCTGTATTTCTCATGTGTGTATGTATAGATATGGGAGAATGAAATGGCATGGGGATATTCAATGCAGGGGGAGATAACAGGTAGGAAAGGGAATCTGTCTTCTTTCGCATTACACAATTATAACACTGTAATTTCACTTTAACTGATGTGGGTGCATTCTGGCAATTTAAAGTTTTGGTCAAGTGCTAGAGCTTAGAATTATAAAAGCCCCTCCCTAAACTACAAATCTCAGGATGTTTGTGGATATTACCAATCACTCTTAAAATGGAATCACAGTGCTGTAATTATGTAAGTGTGAAAAGGACATTATCAATAGGGTAAAATTTGAACCAGAATTTGAATCTGGATGTCCAGATAAAATCTATTTATTATTTATTTATTTATTTTATAAAAAAAATAGATTCCACCCTTCTGACCCCGAAGGGGACTCAGGGTGGATCACAAGATATATATGGCAAACATTCAATGCTGAAGCATAAAATAAACCATAAATATACATAAACACTAAAATCAGTTATCTTCACATTAAAACCATTATTTAAAACCATTGCAAGACAGCCGCTCTGTATCTGGTCAGCAGGGTGAAATTTCCTATTGCTGCCATTATTGCACTGCCCCAGGAGAGACAGGAGAGAGGGCTGATCTAATCTTGCCAGGGAAGGAGTTCTATAACTGAGGGGCCACCACTGAGAAGGCCCTGTCTCCCGTCCCCACTAATCATACCTGTGATGGTGGCAGGACTGAGAGCAGGGCCTCCCCGGAAGATCTTAATCTCTGTGTTGGCTCATAGAGGGAGATGCATTCGGACAGGTAAACTGGGCCTGGGCCATTTAGGGCTTTATAGGCCAAAGCCAGCACTTTGAATTGTGCTTGGTAGCTAACTGGTAGCCAGTGGAGCTGACACAGCATGGGAGTTGTGTGCTCCCTGTATGCCGCCCCAGTTATTAACCTGGCTGCCTCTCGCTGGACTATTTGAAGCTTCCAAACAGTCTTCAAAGACAACCCTACATACAGCGTGTTGCAGTCGTCTATCCCATATGTAACAAGAGCGTGGACCACCGAGGCCAACTCTGACTTCCCAAGGTATGGGCGTAACTGCCGCACAAGTTTTAGTTGTGCAAAAGCCCCCCTAGCCACTGCTGAAACCTGAGGTTCCAGGTTCAGTGATGAGTCCAGGAGGACTCCCAAGCTATGAACCTGCACCTTCAAGGGGAGTAACCCTATCCAGCACAGGCTGTAACCCTATACCCTGTTCGGCCTTACGACTGACCAGGAGGACCTCTGTCTTGTCTGGATCCAACTTCAATTTGTTCACTCTCATCCAGACCATCAGAGTGGCCAGGGACCAGTTCACGACCTGGACAGCCTCCTTAGCATCTGGTGAAAAGGAGTACTAGAGTTGAATGTCATCTGTGTACAGATGATATCGAACTCCAAAACTCCGAATGATCTCACCCTGTGGCTTCATATAGATGTTAAACAACATGGGGGACAATACTGAACACTGCAGGACACCACAGAACAATGGCTGCGGAGCAGAGCAGAAGTCCCCCAACAATACCTTTTGGGTACGATCCTCCAGGAAGGAGTGGAGCCACTACAAAACAGTTCCTCCAAGACCCATTCTCATGTTGCGACCCAGAAGAATACCATGGTCTATGCTATCGAAGGCCACAGAGAGGTCTAGGAGAACCAACAGGTACACACTCCCCCTGTCGAGCTGTCTGCGGAGATCATCCACTAAGGCAACCATGGCTGTCTCAGTTCCATGACCCGGTCTGAAACTGGACTGCAATGAATCCAGATAGTCAGTTTCATCCAAGAACCCTTGGAGCTGCAAGGAAACCACATGGTCCTAGACTTTGCCCAGAAAGGGGAGATTGGAAACAAGCTGAAAGTTTTTCAAATAAGTGGGGTCCAGTGATGGTTTTTTCAACAGCGGTTTTATCACAGCTTCTTTTAACTCGCTGGAATTTTGCCTTCCCGAAGGGAGGTATTAACCACCACCTTTACCCACTCTGCCAAACTCCCTCTGGCTTCCTTTATCAGCCAGGATGGGCAGGGGTCCAGAATGCAACACCCAGTCCATAACTCTGAGTAAAGTGAATTAAGTCAGTTTTACCCAATGCTATGCTAAATTGGGGAATGAAGTTTCAGTAAAACTGTGGAGCAGCCCCATACTCCAGGGTTAGAGCAGACAGGAAGACCAGCTCCAAAGTGAATTAGTCTACTGTCCACATGGGCCAACACCACTGTCTCATTTTCCTTGCATTCAGTGCTGTGGGCAAATGAGGAGTTTCACCACAACAGGTTGCAGCAGAGGAAGAAGTGGGAACATTGCATGTGTGAGAAAGTGTATATTACAGATGAGTTCCTTTCTTCTCAGAATTGCATTTTAGCACTGTACTTTAGCAGTTCATTCTAGGATTCTGCTTTTAGTTCTTACCAACATTATACTTTGATGTTGATGCATTCCATAGCTTATTGACTTCTGTTAGTCGTAAGAAGAGAGAACAATCCTTTCTCACATGTAGAAAGGAAATATGTGATCACACCAATGGTGTGCCATTATTTTTATATAAAGACGCATAGGGAGCTCTACAGAGATGTTTTTATGGTTCCCAGGACTCTCCAGAAGTAAAGCAACACTTTTCTCTCTGAAATGTTTAAAATGATCTTCAGTGGCATTTTCACCATGTTTGGAGATCTCCTCAGCCTTCCAGGGATCAAAAAATAATTTTGCACAATTTTTCAAATAATCTCCTTCCCTCACAATGCTCCCAAAATAGTATATGTGAACCCGAGAATGGTGACCAAAATGCCCTCATGTTTCCTAGATGGTACTTGGGGCATCTGAGCGCAGATGCCCAACATTTGCCGGAAGATAAATGTGGCTAATGGAGGCCCCTTCCAGACAGTTGTATAAAGTTCACATTGAACTAGATTATATGGCAATGTGGACTCAGATAACCCAGTTCAAAGCAGATATTATGGATTATCTGCTTTGATATTCTGGGTTATATAGCTGTGTTGAAGGGCCCAGAATCTTCCATAGTACCCACTCCTGTCCTAAAGTGGCTAGCAAACAAGGACGTTTGAATGTTATGGAAGGATATTTCAGTTTCTGGGTTTTTTTTTTTCAGAGTTGTGTCAGAACCTCATTAAAAATCTTCTCGCTATCTCTGTCTTTATATTTGTATCTATTTCCTGGAAAACTCCATTATTTGTTTTTAAAAATTTTTTTGTCTGCTCTATTCCTCCCTGTCCCCCCTCCACTCTCAGCTTTTCTATTTTTCCATAAGGGGAGAAACCCTTGAAAGAGCTGAGCTGGATGAATTTTCTTTCGGATGCACAGCCTGCAGAACATACTCCTGCAGAAGGCTGATAAGTGCTTTTAAATTTCTTGACTATGATAAGGGTTGTGAACTTTCCTCTTTAGCCTTGATAAGGGTTAGGATTTTACGAATGCTGCATCCATATTTTTGTGTGTGATGAGGTTGTCCTTGGGCAAGCTGATCTTACAATTTGCTATGCAGGTCAATGATCAGTCTTACATAGGAGCAGAGAAAAGAAGCAGAAAACAGCACACATTCATAATTCATAGTAACCGGCATCTTAAAGAGCTTTAAAGATACTTTAAAAGAGATCTGAGGGTGGTACAGACTTATTCTGTGACATTTGACTTTTTGTGCAAATCATTGTCATAGGCTTTTTAAAAATAGATTAATTTTCTCTGGTTGTGTGCAGAATCTGAAAGAATATATATAATGCAATTTTGTTCCTATAGCAAGGCAGTCTAGGAGATAAGGCAATATGCAGGTATACAACAAATGAGGAGCACTTAATGTTGAATTAAGTGTTATACTTATTCTATTGGATGCATCACTGCAAACTCTGAAAGGAAGAATCTTCATAGGAATTCTTTAAAAACCATGTATAGTACTGTCATGAAATGAAAATATATTGTCAGTGATTTACAAGGGAGGGGACCTAAAATCCACCTTTCCATAAATTTAACTGAGACCATGCAGTTAGTGGAACATTATTAATTGAAATAAGCAACCCTGGAGTAGATGTAGAGTCAAATAAAAGCGCTTATGAGCAGAAGGCCTCCTTGTAGAAATTGTCATTCTCTTCTTAGCCAAATTATATCACTGGTGAAGATAAGTGACACATACAGTACATTAACTGGGCTGAGCCACCCTGGCAGAGGAGCTATGATTGCAGCCATCTTGAATTTGGGCCCTTCTACACTGCCATATAATCTATAATATCAAGGCAGATAATCCACATTATCTGCTTTGAACTGGATTATCTGAAGGCCCTTCCAGACAGGTCATGTATCCCAGATTTGATTTCAAGTTTTCTGCATTAAACTGGATTATATGAGACCCCACTACCAGATAATCTGGGATAAACAGAAAACCTGGGATCAGATTGTGGGATATAGAAATTGTCTAGAAGAGCCCTGACAGCCTTTTACACAGCCATATAATCCAGAATATCAAGGCAGAAAATCCCACAATATCTGCTTTGAACTGGGTTGTCTGAGTCCACACTGTCATATATTCCATTTCAAAGCAGGTAATATGGATTGTATACAACTGTGTAGAAAGGGTCTTCTGTCTCCTGGATAAAGTAACTCTCCTTTGTTGCCCAGGTAGTACTTCCTATTTCACACTCCCATATTGTCCACTCCCTTTTCCTTCCTTGATTTATTTAAGCCTTCTCATGGATAGTTTTGCCTCCCTCATGAGGAACCCTGATTGCACATGGTAATTAATTTGCTGACTTTTGTGAAGAAACGTGCTGGAGTCCTATGTGATTACTAAACATTTCTATTTTCCTTAAATTTCATAGATCTATGAAATATTATAAATGCATGAATATTATAATTCATGCACTGTGTTATCTATTTCCCAGTGGTGCTAGGAAAGGCATAGTGCATTTTTGAGAACTGGTTTCATTTGAGACAATCAAATTTGTTTGAATGCCAAAGTCATGAATGCTCAAACCTGTTGTGGTACTGCTTGGCTCACAGGAGGTCATCCGAGCTGGATCCAGCATTTCGTATAAACATGGCATGGGTTCCTTTTCTATTACAAATTTCCATCTTGTTGTATGTAATCTGCTTATTTGGAATCCTAGGGGAGAAGTGTGTGTTGTTTTGGATATATAATAAGTTATTCAGCCTTTATTGTTTTGGGTCTTGATCAAGAAAGAAAAGTGGGGTATAAATACAATAATAATAATAATAACAACAACAACAACAACAACAACAACAACAACAACAACTTTATTTTTATATCCCGCTCCCATCTCCCCAGAGGGGACTCGGGGCGGCTCACATGAGGACAAGCCCAGTTTCAACATACAATAAAATACAGCATAATTAAACCAATGAAAAGCAAGTAAAATAGTATAAACATACAAACCAGCATAAAACATCAACATCAAAACATTAGAACACTAGAGTCTGAACATAATATACAAACTGTAAGATAAAATTCAGCAGACTCTTCAAGAGGGAATTAAGGATCTCATTACAGAATTCAATCAATAAGAGTGGAGTGTGATAAAGTGCAGTAGTTTATTTATTTATTATTCAAATTTATATGCCACCACTCCCCTAGGGCTCGGGGTGGCTTACAAGAACAGACTAAAATCTAAAACAATTTAAAAATAGCAGTAACAGAAATCAAAAGCCTGCTGAAACAGGTGTGTCTTACATGCCCTGCAAAAGGCTGATAAGTCCCATAAGGCACGGACAACTAATAACTAACTGAAACTATTTATTCAAATGCACATTGAAATAACCATGTTTTAAGGTCCTTTCGAAAGATGGATAGTGAGGGTGCCAGCCTGATCTCCCTGGGGAGGGAATTCCAGAGCCGAGGGGCCACCACCGAGAAGGCCCTCTCTCTCATCCCCACCAACCGCACCTGAGATGGGGGTGGGAATGAGAGGAGGGCCTCCCCAGAAGATCTCAAGGCCCACGTGGGTTCACAGGGGAGGAGGCGGTCACGGAGATAAGCAGGTCCTGAACCGTTTATAATAACAAAACCTGCAATTGGTCTCTGCTATGCAGTTAAACTATCTATTGGTATGTGTATGCACCTGAAATATTTGTTAGTTCCAGTTGGTTAATGGGACAGCCTTGACTATTTGGCAATTGCTACAAGCTGTTTGCATTTGAAGATATTTCACTTGGCTCCAGCAGAATCTCAAAGAGATCTGAAAAGGTCCAAATTCCACCTTAATAAGTTGGGTTCAACTTGGTTAGCTGTTTAAGTTGGTTAAGTTGACTGATAAGTGCCTATTTGGGCAGGGTAGTGGAATAAGATCCCACTGCTGTCAGTGGTGGCTGGTGGTTCCATGTCAGTGAGGTAGTTAATCCACTGCCAGGAGAAATCTAGGCTTTAAAGTAGGCTCTTTGTGCTTTCAAAACATTCAAGAACATCAAACTTCTCCTTTAAAGTTAATTCTCCAGGGTGCTGAACTCTATTCCAAAAGAGTCAAGTGCCTTGGATAGTTCCTTTAAGGCTAGCCCTATCCTGGAATGGATTCATCACCCTAGTGATATGGGGTAGCCCAGCTGCCAGACATCAGAATGATAGATTAGATATCTGGGACCAAACTTTGCACATTCTAGTTCTACCAATGGCCCCTGGATTTTTGCAGTTTATCTTTTCTAGATTGAGGCAGTTGACTTCAGTAAATGGAGCTGGATAACTGCTTCTGAAGTCACTTTTCCAAAGCTCTGTTGGGGGAAATCGCTTTTGGTACTGTGCAGATAATAGACTCTGTCTTACAATTACCATCAGTTTCTTCATTTTCTGATTATTTGCAAAACAATAAGCATTTGAGTAGAAGTTAATTGTTCCTGTTCAAACATTTGACACATTCTTCATTACTTTTAGTACATGCAAGTTTTTCACCAAGGTACAGTTATAATTAAGACTGATGAAATCATTAGACTTGCTGTAAACATTACGTTTATCTAAATAGAGTTTGGCAATGTTTTAAAGGTCTTCTGTCAGGTTCATTCAACATTTAATTATTTGTTGTTGATGCAGAATTTCAGTATGATTGTTGTCATTTGTCATTACATTCTATTGTAGGTACACTGGCTAATTTTCTTTATGGTTAGTGGTCCCAAGAAAGCTCCATTTAAATGTGCAGGAGCAATGATAATATATCTGAAAAGTTTTAAAATTGCCTTTTGGAATGAGCAAGCTCTGCTTTTCCATGATTCTTGATGCATGGCCAAGAATAATGGAAATGTTGTAGAAATACTGCACAGAGAAAGCCATTGAAACAATCTCAGTTTTCTTTCAGGTCATATCAAATTAAATCATGATAGGATAACAAACCCAAATCTCTGAGAAGTTTTTGCCAATTTCCACTTTCAAACAAAGTGCAAGTGACATATGCTCCTATGCTTTGTACATATACATATCTGTCAGCTCACCACAGCCGCTCCTGAATGAACACACGAGACTCTTTGTGGTATCACCAGGAACTTTTACTGTAGGAAACATGAACATCAGAAAAGCCAAGAATGGGAGGCTCCGGCCAACCCTCCTTTATATACCCTCCCCCTCATTTGAACAGTCTCTTCCCGCTCAGTAAAACCCCGCGCAAATTCCCCGCCAAGTCCATCAGCCGTTTCTCCTCCGAGTCCTGGGACGCAGGTGTCTTATCAATGTCAGTGACCCTGAAACTCAGAGCCACATCCAGGCTCTAGTAGCAGGGTTCTGACATGGCGTCCTCCTCCCCTTCGTCCTGGAAGGAAAAGATTAAACACAACTATTGTTCTCCGCTGTCCAGAGTTCCTTTATACTTTTTTAACAGGCTGCAATGGAATACCGGGTGTACCTTTCCTAGGTCCTTTGGTAGCCTCAGCTCATAGGTCACTTCGTTTATTCTTTTTGCTACCCTGAATGGCCCTATATAGCGTGGAGCCAATTTCTTGGATGGGAACCCCAATTTCAGGTTTTTTGTGCTCAGCCAAACCAGATCTCCTTCGCCCAATTTGTCCCCCTCTCGGCGCCTACGATCCGCAAAGAGCTTGTACTTCTTTTGTGTTTCCCGCAATGCCTCTACCACGGTTTGCCACCCTTGCTTGATTTTGGCCGGCCATTCCTCGTCGGTCTGGCCCTCCCCTTCCTTCCACTCGGGTAGCCTGGGGAAAGGTGCCACCTCCTGTCCGTATACTATTTCGAATGGGGCACGACCTGTGGCCGAATGTACGGCCCCGTTAAAAGCCATCTCAGCAAACGGAAGAAGGTCCGCCCAATCATCCTGTCTATAATTGGTGTACATCCTTAAGAATTGGCACAGTGTCTGTTGGGTACGTTCGACCCCCCCGTTGGTCGCGGGATGAAAGGCCGAGCTCAGGTTCCTTTCTGCTCCTAACAGCTGTAAGAATTTTCCCCAAAATTTTGCAGTAAATTGGACTCCCCGGTCACTAATTATCTTGTCGGGACACCCATGTAGGCGATATACATGCTTCACATACAAATCAGCAAGTTTTTCAGCTGAAGGAAGTTTTGGCAGAGCCACAAAGTGTGCCTGTTTTGAGAATAGGTCCAATATTGTCCAAATGTATCTGTGGCCTCTGCTGGGGGGTAGTTCGCCTACAAAATCCATGGCTACGCATTCCCATGGCCTCATGGGCTCCACCACCTTCTGCAATAGCCCCTGGGGCTTCCCCGGTGGTGTTTTTCCCTCTGCACATAATTCACACTGCGTGACGTATCCCCTGGCGTCTTTCCTCATTCCGGGCCACCAGCATTGTTTGGCCAACAGTTTAATAGTCCTGGTGGGGCCTAGATGACCCGCACCCTTGTTATCATGGTACTTCCTTAACATTTCTCGTCTTAAACATTCAGGAATATACAATTTCTTATTTACAAACACCAAATCCCCACACAATTCTCCCTTTTCTTTGTTTGTTTGTAACCATTTGTCCATTCCATACGCTCGCTTCAACTCTTCCTCCCATATTTCTCCTCCCCCCGTGGAAATGGCAGTACGTTTGTTTTCTTTGGCCGCTTGTGCTCGAGTTAGTACTGCCAGGCCCCATTGCTTATCAAGAAAAATACTCCCTTCAGATTCCTGAATTCCTCCCCCGTGCTGAGGCATCCGAGAGAGAGCGTCAGCGAGTATATTATGTTTCCCCTGGAAGAATCTGAGTCTGAAATCAAAACGGCTGAAATATTGGGCCCATCTAATTTGCTTCGCTGATAGTTTACGAGGGGATCTTAGATACTGTAAATTTCTATGGTCAGTCCACACCTCAAACGGTGTTCCACTTCCTTCCAGGAAGTGTCTCCAGCACTCTAGTGCTTTTAGAATCGCTAAGGCTTCTCTCTCCCAAATCGGCCAGTTTTTTTCTGTATCGCTAAACTTTTTTGACAGATAGCCACATGGCTTCAGGTTCCCCCCCTCGTCTTTCTGTAGCAGAACTGCCCCATATGCCCGGTCTGACGCATCGCAATGTAATACAAAGGCTTTAGACATATCAGGGTGCTGTAGGACAGGCTCCTCAGTAAAACGCTTTTTAAGGGCTTCGAAAGCTTCCTGGCATTCTATTGTCCAGGTCAGTTTGGCCCCTGGGGCCTTCACTTTGGCTGTTTCTCCCCTACCTTTAGTCTTTAACAAATCCGTTAATGGCAAAGTGAGGCGCGCAAAGTCCTTGATAAATGTTCTATAGAAGTTTGCGAACCCTAGGAAGGATTGCAGCTGCTTCCGTGTTTTGGGGGCTTCCCACCCCCTCACGTCTTCTACCTTCGCAGGGTCCATCGCCACTCCCTGGGAGGAAATCCTATACCCCAGAAAGTCTATCTGGTCTTTATTGAACTCGCACTTGGCAAGCTTCGCATACAGTTTTGCTTCTCTCAACTTTTGCAGGACTTCCCTGACTAGTTCTATGTGTTGCTCCTTAGTCCGAGATACTAACAATATGTCATCTAAAAAAACAAAGACTCCCTTGTACAACAATGGATGCAACACTTCGTTGATTAATTGCATGAACGCGGCGCCTCCGCCGCACAAACCGAAAGGGAGCACACGATAATTGAATAATCCGAATGCACAGGAGAAGGCCGTCTTCCACCTGTCCTCTGGTTTAATCTGCAATTTATGGTACGCTTCAATTAAGTCCAATTTAGTGAATATCTGTCCCTCCGATAACTGGGCGATCAAGTCCTTCACTAAAGGTAGGGGGTATTTATTTCCAGAACTGATTGCATTCAGGCCCCTGTAGTCAATGCAGAGCCTCAGCGTTTGGTCCTTTTTGCGCCTGAACAACACAGGCGCCCCTAGAGGGGAATTTGAAGGCTCTATGAAACCCCTCGCTAGGTTTTTATCAATGTATTTTCTCAGTTCCTCCTTTTCCCTAGCCGACATTGGGTATATTTTTGCCTTAGGAAGCTCTGCTCCTGGGACTAGCTCTATCTTCACTTCAACTCTCCGCTTCGGTGGGAAACTGTCTGCTTCCTTCTCATCAAATACGTCCACAAAATCCCGATACTCTGGGGGTAATTTATCTGCCAGTTCTGCTATCCTGATAGAGTCTTCCTCCCCCCTTTTCCCCGGCTCCCTTTCCACTTCCTGGCTCCCTCCTTCCAACTTCATCCTGAAGATCATGCTCTTATCCTCCCAGTTGATTTGCGGGTTGGCCTGCCCCAGCCATGGCATGCCTAGTATAACATTATAGCTGGCTATTTGTGATATCACAAATGACACCTTTCCTTCCCAACTCCCTATCTTACACTTTACATCTTCGGCACTGTACTTAGCTAATGATCCCGATGCTGTGGATCCGTCCAACTGCGAAAAAGCTATTGGGGATTCTAGGTTCGTTCTTTCGCATCCCAATCCCTCGGCTAATTCAGGGGAGATGATGTTCCTGGAACATCCACAATCCACAAATGCTTTGCAGGTTGCTTGTTTGCTGCCACTTTCCAGCTGAATGGGGACCACTATCATGGCTTTGTCCTGACTTACCAACCCCCCCGAGTGGTGCCTCATCGGTGGTTCTTCCTCGGCGCGTTTCCCTGCCACGGCTCTTGGTTTGGGCGGGCCTCCGCCTTCCCCTTTTCTCTGCCAGCACTCGGCAGCCCTGTGGCCCAAACGGCCGCACACGAAGCAGCCCCTCCTGCTGGTGCTCACGTTCCCTGTCGGCTCCGTTCTCCTCCCGGCTGGGGTTGATCCCTCCTTCCGGCTCCCCTCTTTCATCTGCGGCCGCTGCTGTAGCCCTCCTCGGTGCCTCCTCGCCTGGGCCAGCGATGTCTCGATGCGCCCCGCCAGCTGAATCCATCCGCGCAGTGTGTCAGGCTCATCACGATGCACCGCCCAGGAGAGGATCTCCCGCCTGAGCCCCTCTTTGAAGAGTTCTATCTTTGTCACTGCAGACCATTCCGGCACCTTTTCAGCGAGGCATTGGAACTCCTCCGCATACTCAGATACCGACCTCTGCCCCTGGGAGACGGTCTTCAACTCCTCCCTCGCCCGGATCTGCTCCAGTGGATCTCGGAAACGGGTCTCCAGGGCCCCCATAAAGCGTCGGAGTGACCCCAGACATGGGTCGCGCCGCGCGTGTAGTTGAACGTACCAGCTGGCCGCTCCCCTCTTCAACACTGCACCAATGGCCCGTACCCGGCTGGATTCCGTTCTAAAAGTGTGGGCATTGTCCTCCATATAGCCCCTCACCGTGGTCAGGAAAAAATCCAGTTCAGAGGACTCTCCCCCAAACTCGATCCTTAGTTCCTCTCGTCTCGGTAGGGGTCCCTGTGGTGGCAATCCCCAATCCTCCGCCCGTCGCAAGCCCCCTTGCGGGCCAGTGGGCCCCGCTGCTGCTTCCCTTTGTCCTGTGCCACGCCCGGCATTCGCCAGGGGCACCAGGGTCTCAGTTGGGAGCGTAGCCGGGATTCTCGGAGGCTTTTCCCCTTCGTCGTCACTCTCCTCCACCCGCGTCAGGCTCGTTTGGATCTTGGGCCGGGCACCGGGCTCCTTTCGCATTTCCCTTCCCTTCGGTGCTGGGAGGTCTGCAAAGCCCTGGCTGCTTCCCATGCTCACGTCCCACATTGAGCTAGCCCGGAGTTCCCTTCCTCGCTCCGGCTCCGCCAAAACCGCCAGGCGCTCCATCGCCCTCGACATCACTGCCAGGGTGGTCTCCATCGCCGACATCCTCTCCTCCAGAAACACCATCTTTTGCGGGCCTGGGGAAGGTGAACCTTCCTCTCCTCCGGTGCTATCTCCCCGCACCACTCCGCGCCTCTGGGTTACCCCATTTGGCTGGGCATAAGCGGTGGATGACGCCAGGGCCGCCAGCTGGTGGAACTCAGCGTCCGTCTCGGGAGTGGCCCTTTCCGACCTTCCTCCTCCGGCGCCCAAGAGCTCTTCATCCTCCACTTGCATGTTACACCTCACCGCTACAGCGGGATGGTGTCCGTATTCTTGGCTTAGTGTCAGCTCACCACAGCCGCTCCTGAATGAACACACGAGACTCTTTGTGGTATCACCAGGAACTTTTACTGTAGGAAACATGAACATCAGAAAAGCCAAGAATGGGAGGCTCCGGCCAACCCTCCTTTATATACCCTCCCCCTCATTTGAACAGTCTCTTCCCGCTCAGTAAAACCCCGCGCAAATTCCCCGCCAAGTCCATCAGCCGTTTCTCCTCCGAGTCCTGGGACGCAGGTGTCTTATCAATGTCAGTGACCCTGAAACTCAGAGCCACATCCAGGCTCTAGTAGCAGGGTTCTGACACATATCTCTTTTGATTTTCATATCTCAAATCTGTATTTCCTCAGACTCTGCAAACATAGCATATAAAGTATGTGAAATGCTATTTCTTTAGCTTATTAATCTCAAACTTTTATATGCTTGTGAGAATGCAGTGGTAAAATCATAGAATCATAGAATCATAGAATAGTAGAGTTGGAAGAGACCTCATGGGCCATCCAGTCCAACCCCCTGCCAAGAAGCAAGAAATCGCATTCAAAGCACCCCTGACAGATGGCCACCCAGCCTCTGCTTAAATGCATCCAAGAAAGGAGCCTCCACCACAGTCTGGGGGAGAAAGTTCCACTGCCGAACAGCTCTCACAGTCAGGAAGTTCTTCCTGATGTTCAGGTGGAATCTCCTTTCCTGTAGTTTGAAGCCATTGTTCCGCATCCTTGTCTGCAGGGCAGCAGAAAACAAGCTTGCTCCCTCCTCCCTATGACTTCCCTTCATGTACATGGCTATCATGTCTCCTCTCAGCCTTCTCTTTTGCAGGCTAAACATGCCCAGTTCTTTAATCCGCTCCTCATAGGGCTTGTTCTCCAGACCTTTGATCATTTTAGTCTCCCTCCTCTGGACACATTCGAGCTTGTCAACATCTCCCTTCAACTGCGGTGCCCAGAATTGGACACAGTGTGATTCCAGGTGTGGTCTGACCAAAGCAGAATAGAGGGTTAGCATGACTTCCCTGGATCTAGACGCTATACCCCTATTGATGCAGGCCAAAATCCCGTTGGCATTCTTAGCAGCTACATCACATTGCTGGCTCATGTTTAACTTGTTGTCCACAAGGACTCCAAGATCTTTTTCACATGTACTGCTGTCTAGCCAGGCATCCCCCATTCTGTATCTTTGCATTCCATTTTTTTTGGTCAAGTGAAGTATCTTGCGTTTGTCACTGTTGAACTTCATTTTGTTAGTTTTGGCCCATCTCTCTATGTGCTTTCGTGGCAGGACCAAATCAGATTTTCAGCTGTTCTAACATTCTGGCTGCAATTCAGCAAACCAGGTGACTCACAAGGACTGGCACCCTGTAAATGGCATGTACAGATTTAAATCAAATGTATACCTGTATATATCTCTGTTGTTGCTATTGTTGTTGTTATTGTGTATTCCTTTCCATCTGCTGGAATCACATGGCCTACCAGGATTTGTTGTAGAGCTGATACATTCTGGGCTTGATGGATTGTGTGAGAGGACTGGAAAAACATCTGATCATATCCATGCATATCCATGCTTCATCCATCATGACCCCAAATTTCTGCAGTAGATGATGTAGAGTTTTTACTATTCAGCAAAGTTATGAATGAAGAAAATGTGGGCAACTTCTCAGTTTGAACCCCACAAAACCCCACATAATAATAATAATAATAATAATAATAATAATAATAATAATAATAATTTATTTATACCCCACTACCATCTCCCCGTGGGGACTCGGGGCGGCTCACAATGTTACAAAAGTAACAGTGCAAATACATTAACAATGTACACAGTTTAGAACACAAGAAGATGATAAAACAGAAGTTAAAACCAAGGTTTATACAACAGTAATAATATCAAACAACCACCAATGCAATTCAGTCAACTTCAAAGGTGGGGTGGGGGGGGGGGACTATAGCAGCAATATAAGATAAAATCATTAGATTAAAATACCCCGATGAAAGGAACCTAATAACATTCAGAATAGAATTATAATGAGGCTGGTCATCCAATAGCTGTCTCTCCAAAGGCCAGCCCAATCATCCAGGTTTTCAATTGTTTCTTAAATGATGGTAGGGAGGGCGCTAACCTAATCTCCCTAGGGAGGGAGTTCCAGAGCCGAGGGGCCACAGCCGAGAAGGCCCTCAGCTTCTGAAAGTTCCTCCGTCCAACCCTCATTTGTATTATCAGGCTCCTTCCCGCTCAGGCCCAGATGTTTTCATTCCTTGACCTTGGTTTTGAAACTCATAGCATGGAGGTATTCTGGTGTCTTGAATACATCAGATACTGATTCATGGTCTATACCTCAGTTAACAAAGTGGATGTATTCCTAGACATTACTTCTTTAACATAAAATTTGGTACCAGAGTTAGATATAACATGCAAAGTAGAGAGATAGGTTCCTAGAATACACAAACAGTTCAATATATCTCAGAAAACTTTTATTTAAAATGAAAAATGTGCACATATGGAATTAAATAACTAAATCAAGTGAGCTTTGCATAAGTAAAAAAAACTACTTTGAACCTTCTAGAGCCAATTTCCCCCCAAATTTATCCAGGGATAACTTTCTACCGGGCTGTGGCGCAGGCTATTGAGCAGCTGCAATAAATCACTCTGACCATGAGGTCATGAATTCGAGGCCACCCCGTGGTGGGGTGAGCACCTGTCAATTAAAAATAAAACATAGCCCCTGCTAGTTGCTGACCTAGCAACCCGAAAGATAGTTGCATCTATCAAGTAGGAAATACGGTACCACTTATAAAAGTGGGGAGGCAAGTTTAACTAATTTATGACCTGGAATGAGGAAGTGCCATCACAGTGGATGATGAAGCAGCTGCTCCCCCCTGTGGCCAGAATCGAACATCCCCTCAGGAGAAGGTTAAATTGCCTCTGCGTCTGTCTGTCTCGGTCTCTGTTTGATGTGTTTATGGGCATTGAATGTTTGCCCTATGTGTGTATAATGTGATCCACCCTGAGTTCCCTTCGGGGTGAGAAGGGCAGAATATAAATACTGTAAATAAATAAATAAATACTAGAGGTGATCTCCACTTCTCTAGAATTCAAGATGCAGCTGTTGTTTACCTTGTCTGTTGTAGGCAGGCATCTACAGTTTTTACTAAAGACATGGTACTACAAGCCAGCACTGAAAGTCTGTCATTCCTCCAGCCATTCTAATGCCTCTCAATGCCAATGCATCTAAACATATCCAGGTGACAAAGAAGAAAAGGAGGTCTAGGTTGACATAAACAGATTTTGTAAAAATGAGCTTTTGTCAGACATTTTGTTAACTGAGCTATACCAGCAATAGTTTTGCATCTTGCTACAGAGACACAGTGCCAGGTGTTTCTCCATTCCCCATCTGTCAGAAATAAGAATGTCTCTGGCAGCTCTGCAGTAAATCTGTGGATGATGAATGAACCTATCTAGGGTAGTCCCACAAACTGAGACATACAGGAATCCAGTCTCCAAAGTTGATATTCTCTTACTCCTCATGTACCTCAAAGTACTCACAACCTATTATAAGCCCATGAAATCATTGCACACAATCATTCCTTTTTTCTTAGTGATCAGACAGGTTCAGAGAAGCATCTGGCTCTATTCCCTGACATGATTTATAACAGTGCAGTAAAACTTGGGGGACCCCAGTGGAGTTCAGTGCTTATATCACTTCACATCTGGCTATGTAGCTGGGTGCTTTTCTGAGCTTGCCTGCTGTCCAAAAAACTTGGAATAGCTCTATGGGGCGGTGTCAGGTGCAAGGGTGGGTGCTGTGCTGGGAGAAAGAGGACATCAGCTTATGAAGCACCCTCCCATTCCCAAGAATGCATTTGTGTGAAATTATTGAGCTAAAGGAAGAGCATCTCACATACTATTCATTCCAAAGTATTGGGGCTGGGTTTGTACCCAAATTTTATTTTTACATCTGGGAGAAAATCTTATTCCTCAGTGTTCTGTTCCCATGCTAACTAACTGCTTGGAAGGTGAACTGGTTGCTCAGGGAACAGATGGAGAAGGCTTAGACAAACAGTCAAGAAAGATTCAATAACTGATAAAGGCTTCAACCCCTTTATCTCCCGAGTCTAACTTCACAGTCCTTGTAATATAGATAAAGTCCTTGAGAAAGAGGCTCTAAATTACTTAACTTCTCTGATGTTCTTTCTCTTGTTGGTGTCTGTCTGTCTCTGGGATGATTCTGATATTTGACTTGACTTTGTAATGACTCCGGCATGACTCCTCTGTGACATGCTATTTTCTGGATCATCCTAGTCGTCCTCTGTCCTCACCTTCCACTTGTAAAATGGCTGATTCTTTAAGGAACAAGAAGCGTTTTGCCTGAGGCCCCACCCTTGGGAGGATTCTTAATGGGAATGGGACTAACTAGACTGACCCCCCAAAAACTATACACAAAATGATAATTCCCTCTAACTAAAAAGCAGCTGAAATAGGGGAAACAATGAGGGTTCTCAAGGAGGCATGACACTCAGCCTAGACACTCTCTGACTTTGAAGTACAGTACCAGGCAGCTTAGCTTACTGAAGGGAAAATCTTGCTTTACATGATGCAGAAGAATATGCTGTATAAAAACAGTAAGGAAGCTAAGATGTTAAAAATACTTTTTGAATCACTGACAATATTTCCCCATAGCGGGTCTCTGTAATTGCTACATGATGACCCTTAAATAGCAAGAGACAAGATCGCTACGTAACGGTGTTCAGCCTATTATGCCATTAAATCCTTTATATTTATCTTAGTTATTAATATTTGCCTATCATTTCTGTCTTTGGGTTAAGCCATTATTGACATTCAAAGGTTTGCTTTTCCCATTGTCTTATGAACAGAGGAATCGGAGTAACTGACTCTTATCTGTTTACATTAAAAGTTCATTGCCTTCAGGAATGAGATAGATCTCCCAGATTATCCTCTCATGCTGATTGTCACTGCTTACTTTGGCAAGAAAAGAAAAACGAATGATATGGTTTGCAGGGAAAGAAAAAACACACACATCAAGCACCTGCTCTTTAGCACCTGCTGTTTCTCCTGGCAGTGTTTGACACTGTTGACCAAGGAATTTTCCATAATTTGATTCACTCTCTTCCACTCTGCTTTGATTCTAATTTATCTTGATGTGCAGTAGTAAGCTTACACATTTGCAAACAATACTCATAGACACCCATCTTTTCAGCATCTGCCACTAGGGTGTATATTTTTCTCAGTTTTCTCCAGCATTCTCAGGTTAGGCGAGCAATGGCCATGTGCAATTAACAAGCACATACAATCAGCACAGCACAGTTTCCTACCAAGATGATAATTCTCATCATGTCTCATTCTTAAGATGCCCTGGAACTTGAAGCTACAGAAACATATTTGCTGTCTTTAGTGACTTATGTCAGCTCAGCATTTCGCTATATCCCAGAAACTGTCTTAAAGATTTGGGAGCCTGAACATTTAATCTGCTGTTGTGTTAACATTCTTCACTCTTTTCACTAGCCTCTAGGGAAATTCAAGAGTGTGCACTGAGATGCAATGTCTCACCACAAAGCCTGTGTTACAAATTTGGCCTCAGATTCTGTATTCACCATCTATTTCACTCTGTCATTCGACACTGAATTTCTTTAGTCTCTTCCTGCTAAATTATCTGCAGTCCTTTCATAAGAGCATCCCCTATTGTATTTTCCCATATCATGTCCTGTTTTCTCAGAGGTGAAGCTATGCTAAGGAGCAAGAGGAAAATATTACCCCCAAACAAGAACCCCCCTTATATGTTTTTCTTTCACTCCCTCAATTACATTTGTTCCAGAGAGCATGACATTGAAAATAATTAAAAGATAGAAGTCTTATATTGACTGTGATTACATTTCCTCAGTGATTATGCTCATTTTTTAAAAAAAATAATAATAAAAAAATTGGAAGCCTAAAGTGAAGTTTTAGGTTAATGCAATGTTGGAAGTTTGGGGACTGAAGGAAAATTTTAATTTGAGGGCATAATTCTTATTTGGAGCAGCTTTGTATTTTGCCACTGAATTTTAAGTTTAAAAGAAGGCATTCCTTTTTGTATAGATGTAGTTCTTCAATTTTGGGCAAACATGTTCATTGTGGAAAATGAGGTCAGGAGATTCATATTTTCATGTTGCTGTTATCAGCCTGAGCTAAGTCTGTCACAAGCCCATCATGAGCTCTTAAAACAGGTTGAAAAATGAGACACATATAGGGCAGATACATGAGGAACATAAGCGAGAAATGAACATGAAAATCATAACATCATCATCTTAGCCTTCATGTTAGCAATAGGGCAGTGACACATTACTTAAAAAGATTAAATCCATCAACAAACAAGGTGATATAGATTTGCATAAAATATGCATATATTTAAATTTACCAGCAATCACTGTAATTTAAACAGAAGCAGAATACATTTCCCCATATTGTGGAACAAGAAACAGAAAACTTGGGTGGCTGCTCAGTCTGCTGTTCAAGTACTAACAACTACAAGGTGCTCACCCTTCTTGTGGTTCTTTAAATGAGATTAAATAGTGGACCCTTTTATGGCAGCCTTTAAAAAAGGTTTGTCCTCTGTGAAATAGGATATCTGGCCAATCTAAAGGATACCTTTGTAAAGCAAAGGTCTCCATTCTTATATCACTGAGAAATGGGGAAGCAAAGTTGTGACTCGTTTAAGCAGTACTTCAGATTCCATTGTTTAAAAACATAACTTGTGGATGAAAGACAGTCTCATTCCATGTCATTCCTGTTAATGTGGGATTTGTGTATTGATAATGTTTAAATGAAATTTGTGTCTTGTCTGTATTGCATACTGATTGCATCATCCAGAGTGTACTATAGTCTGGAAAGAGTTAATTACTAAGAAGCTGTGATGTCCTTGATGTGTGGCTGGAGCTAGGGAGTGTCCAGGCACAAGTGTTTGTGCATTGCTGATTAAACTATAGTTGGTAAAACTATATACAAAGTTTTACTGTAAGCAGTAATAAACAACACAAACAGACTTGCAGACAATGGACACAGGACTTGACTCTCAGCAGACAGCACTCCAACTCTGAACGGAACTGAACTCATGTGAGTTGGAGTGCTGTCTGCTGAGAGTCAAGTCCTGTGTCCATTGTCTACAAGTCTGTTTGTGTTGTTTATTATTGCTTACAGTAAAACTGTGTATATCGTTTTACCAACGTCTCTCGATGTCTCTTTGTTCTGCGTTCCACTGACTCCATCCAACTACTGCTGCACTGCAAAATACTCTGACAATTCCAATTCAACTAAAATTCACCAATTTTGCCTCCATTTATATATTTAGTAGCTTTTTATTTATTACATATAGACCGCCTCTTGGTTCTTTTTTTTAAAAAAAAGAATATTTTATTAGAGCTATATAATATGGAATAAAACTATACAAAGAAAAAAGGGAACAAAAATAATGAAAGGTAAAGAGAAGAGAAAGAAATGAAAGGTTCTAAGAAAGATCCACAAATGAGTTTACAATTTCTGGGGTTTTATGTAACATAATGGGAATATTTCCTAGATACAACGGCATGCAATAAAAATGTCCTATTTAATGCTTAAATTTAGTATCCAGAAGTTTGTGGAATGTGTGTGCGTGTGTGTGTGTGTGTGTGTAAAACTAGATAGAAATATATTAATAATATGTTAAGGATGTTGGAGCAATGAATAATATTGTTACTTTGTTTTTATTTAGCAATTGATCCTGCATGAGTTGAGAACAAATAAATGGATAGTCATTATTGATAAAACTGGCTTCATTTTTGTATTAAGATGTGAAGATAGGCAAGAAGTGATCCTGGGAACATGTTATTTTCCCCAGTTTGGACCATAATTTCATGGTATTCCTTAATAATTGCCCAAAGTTCAGATTTCAGTTTGAGAGTGTGATGGCATCTAAGATCTCCTTTGAATTAAATAGTGATCTTACATTGAATGAAAAGGCCAGATTTGTTGAAATACTATTATAATATGGTTTCCACTAGGCTTGAGCGATCCACAAAAAAATTGATTCTAAACTCGTTTCAAAAGTAGAGGGGGGTAGCGTTTCGTTTCTGAAGTCATTTCCGAATTTGGCCCCCCAAAAATTCGAAATTAACGAAAATTCGTTATTTTCTAAATTAATTCGTTAATGGCGGATGCGCATTCGCAGTGGCCCAAAAACAGCCCAAGAGGGGGGGAGTTAGGGGGCTCTCCTGCACTCATTCTTTCAGCTATACTGATCAAATTTGGTACAGTGGGAGAACACAATCCACCCTGCTTGTTCGCTAAATTGCAGAGCGTTTGCCCTTTCCTAAGATTTATTGCGCAATTTTATAGTTCATATAAAAAAACTTTATTTACCAATTGCAAAAAATCTGTTCCTGCTTTTAAATGTTCAATAGGGGTTCATTCACTGTGAAAGTCCTTCTTCTACTTGTGTAACATTGTTTCAGTGCCCGTAAATCTGTCAAAATGTTAGGGCATTGGGGGCCATTGGCCAAGAGACACATCGTGCTGCCTGCCACAATGTGCAATGACTTTCCCCAGGCATCCATATTGGAGGCCATTATACCACAGTGGTCAAGCCCCTCCCCCTCCCAAGAAATGTAAGATTTGTGCGATGTTGGTTTGATTTATCGCCTGATGGCAAAATGGGGGCTTGGATCCCACTCCCCTGGGGAGCCGGCCACCGTGGGCCGTCTCCCACCCCCGCCCCTTTCCCCAAAGCAGCAGGGCGTGGGCTTAAACTGCGGAAACAGACATGGGGGCGTGGATCCCACACCCCTGACCCTTTCCCTAAAGCAGTAGGGCGGGGGCTTAGCTGCAGAGATACACATGAGGGTTTGGATCCATTAAAAGCACTGGCAGGGGGAGTGGGAAAAATTGGAGCAAAAAGATAGAAAAAATCAACGTGGTGATCCGAACCGCAATGTCCAAGATGGAGAAAAAAGCAGAAAGAAAAAATCCCCGTGGGGATCCGAACCCCAATGTCTATCTCAGCAGCAAAGACCCCACCCTGCGCCGGCCACAGTTGGCCGGCATGCATCCCCTAGAGAGAGAGAGAGAAAAAAACAGAGGACCCCGCCCCAAAGGAAGGATCTGGGAAAAATAGCTCAAATGTGTGCGGAAGGACAGCCGCGAGAGAAGAGAGATACGGTGCATCGTGGGAAACTCGACCACGTAGGCCGAGAGGCAGCAAAAAGTAAAGAAAAGAAAGAAAAAAGCCGCAGGCAGCAAAGACCCCACCCTGAGCCAGCCACAGTTGGCCGGCATGCATCCCCTAGAGAGAAAGAGAGAAAAAAACAGAGGACCCCGCCCCAAAGGAAGGATCTGGGAAAAATAGCTTAAATATGTGCGGAAGGACAGCCGCGAGAGAAGAGAGATACGGTGCATCGTGGGAAACTTGACCACGTAGGCCGAGAGGCAGCAAAAAGTAAAGAAAAGAAAGAAAAAAGCCGCAGGCAGCAAAGACCACACGCTGAGCCAGGCCGGCCACAGTTGGCCGGCATGCATCCCCTAGAGAGAGAGAGAGAAAAAAACAGAGGACCCCGCCCCAAAGGAAGGATCTGGGAAAAATAGCTCAAACGTGTGCGGAAGGACAGCCGCGAGAGAAGAGAGATGCGGTGCATCGTGGGAAACTTGACCACGTAGGCCGAGAGGCAGCAAAAAGAAAAGAAAAGAAAGAAAAAAGCGGCAGGCAGCAAAGACCCCACCCTGAGCCGGCCACAGTTGGCCGGCATGCATCCCCTAGAGAGAGAGAGAGAAAAAAACAGAGGACCCCGCCCCAAAGGAAGGATCTGGGAAAAATTGCCCAAAGGTGTGCGGAAGGACAGCCGCGAGAGAAGAGAGATGCGGTGCATCGTGGGAAACTCGACCATGTAGGCCGAGAGGCAGCAAAAAGAAAAGAAAGAAAAAAGCCGCAGGCAGCAAAGACCCCACCCTGAGCCGGCCACAGTTGGCCGGCATGCATCCCCTAGAGAGAGAGAGAGAGAGAGAAACAGAGGACCCCGCCCCAAAGGAAGGATCTGGGAAAAATTGCCCAAAAGTGTGCGGAAGGACAGCTGCGAGAGAAGAGAGATGCGGTGCATCGTGGGAAACTCGACCACGTAGGCCGAGAGGCAGCAAAAAGAAAAGAAAAAAAAGAAAAAAGACGCAGGCAGCAAAGACCCCACCCTGAGCCGGCCACAGTTGGCCGGCATGCATCCCCTAGAGAGAGAGAGAGAGAGAAACAGAGGACCCCGCCCCAAAGGAAGGATCTGGGAAAAATTGCCCAAAAGTGTGCGGAAGGACAGCCGCGAGAGAAGAGAGATACGGTGCATCTTGGGGAAACTCGACCACGTAGGCCGAGAGGCAGCAAAAAGTAAAGAAAAGAAAGAAAAAAGCCGCAGGCAGCAAAGACCCCACCCTGAGCCGACCACAGTTGGCCGGCATGCATCCCCTAGAGAGAGAGAGAAAAAAAAACAGAGGACCCCACCCCAAAGGAAGGATCTGGGAAAAATTGCCCAAAAGTGTGCAGAAGGACAGCCGCGAGAGAAGAGAGATGCGGTGCATCGTGGGAAACTCGACCACGTAGGCCGAGAGGCAGCAAAAAGAAAAGAAAAGAAAGAAAAAAGCGGCAGGCAGCAAAGACCCCACCCTGAGCCGGCCACAGTTGGCCGGCATGCATCCCCTAGAGAGAAAGAGAGAAAAAACAGAGGACCCCGCCCCAAAGGAAGGATCTGGGAAAAATTGAACCAAAAGTGTGTGGAGGGACAGCCGCGAGAGAAGAGAGATGCGGTGCATCGTGGGAAACTCGACCACGTAGGCCAAGAGGCAGCAAAAAGTAAAGAAAAGAAAGAAAAAAGCCGCAGGCAGCAAAGACCCCACCCTGAGCCGGCCACAGTTGGCCGGCATGTATCCCTGAGAGATCGGCCCGGCCCTCCCACAGTTTTCTGCTTTAGCGACCTTAGCCTCTACCCACGCCAACACCCACAAAGTTTTCTGCTTTAGCGACCTTAGCCTCTACCCACGCCAACACCCCACAACCCATGGGGAAGGGCGTGTTTTCTTTACGTCTGCTATTGAAATTTGGGCCCAAGCCCCTCAGACCGGGGGGCCGGCCACCGTTGGCCGGCCCCACGCCAACACCCCACAACCCATGCCACAAAGGCACACTCCCTGACAGCAAACCGTCAAGCCTCTGGATAATTCAAGCCATTTTTGTAGTCAATGTTTCCAATATATCGTGATATTTTGGTGCTAAATTCATAAATACAGCAATTACAACATAACATTACTGCATATTGAACTACTTTTTCTGTCAAATTTGTTGTATAACATGAAGTTTTGGTGCTTAATTTGTAAAATCATAACCTAATTTGATGTTTAATAGGCTTTTCCTTGATCAGTCCTTATAATCCAAGATATTCGCTTATCCAAGCTTCTGCCGGCCCGTTTAGCCTGGATTAGTGAGACTCTTCTGTATTAAAGAAAATGTTGCATCAATAACACATAAAATAAAACTGCTGTCACAGTCAGCATACAGCATTACCTGCTTAAAATACAGTGGTGTAAAAACATGGCTCTGGTCCGAGGGCTGAATACTTCACAGAGATGAGGTAGTTTGACAGTTAAAAATCAATAAAGTGCGAAATACTCTTGGCCTGGCAACCAATTCTTCAATAGGCAACGATCCACCACACAGTCCTCGAAGGCTTTTTGGAAGAGGAAGGTTTTAAGGCTCTGATGTTAGGTTCATGTTTCTATGGAGTTGAACTAGAGGGAAGACTTGTGTGTGTCTGGTGTTATTAAAGTTCTCTAGCAGATGAGCTGGAAAGAGGGAAATGACTTCTGTTGGTATACAGTTTCAGTAAAGTTGAGGAAGTAAAATAATGAAAGATATTGTCTTTAATGGAGTAGAAATGAAACCAAAGAACTTAAACAAACATAGCACAAATGTTGAGACAAAAGAAACCATGAAGACATAACTCATTGTTTTTAATAACAATACAGAGTTTCTGAGTGGTTTGTTTCTCTACTTATGAGTCTGCGGAAGATTAGCATCACATACTGTCGACCACACCCGCTCAAGGCAATGGGACAGTGAAAGAAGACAATTTTGAGAAGTAGCAAAGGCCGAGGTGTCCCACTTTCTGCGGTGTGATTCCACCCTCTTCTATCGTCCTGCCAACAAGCCAGCAAACTGAAGTTCCCACGCCACAGAACCTGCGCCCACACATCAATAGCAGCCGCAAAGTCACATTCCCTGACGGTCAAACGGCACCGTCCGCGTGCGCGGCCAGAGGGCTAGGGGACCCTAAGGCGGCCGTCCTGCGGCCACACCGTCGAGTACACTGCCTTTCAAGGTGATGGGACACTAGACAACCATTTTGACAAATGTTGGCCAAGGCCGAGGTGTCCCACTTTCTGCGGTGATTCCACCCTCTTCTATCGTTCTACCAACAAACCAGCAAAAAGCAGTTCCCATGCCACAGAACCTGCGCCCACACATCAATAGCAGCCGCAAAGTCACATTCCCTGATGGTCAAACGGCACCGTCCGCGTGCGCGGCCAGAGGGCGAGGGGACACAAAGGCGGCCGTCCCGCGGCCACAGTGTCAACCACAGCCTTTCAAGGTGATGGGACACTAGACAACCATTTTGACAAATGGTGGCCAAGGCCGAGGTGTCCCACTTTCTGCGGTGATTCCACCCTCTTCTATCGTCCGGCCAACAAGCCAGCAAAAAACACTTCAGAAGCCAGGTAACCTGCGCCCACACATCAATAGCAGCCGCAAAGGCACACGCCCTGACGGGCAAACGGCACCGTCCGCGTCTGCGGACAGAGGGCGCGGGGACCATTATTCGGCCGTCCTGCGGCCACTGCGTCGACCACACCCACTCAAGGCGATGGGACAGTGAAAGATGAAAATTTAGAGAAGTGGTGGCCAAGGCCGAGGTGTACTACTTAATGCGGCAAGACACAGCCACAAAGGTTCTGATGGACCGTTATCTCTGTAAAGTGAGACTCTGCCGTATTCCTTTACCAAATATGTCTTACCGAAGGATCCACATCAATTATAACAATGTTCTTTCTGTACAGGAACTGCGAGGATCTGGAGAAGACCTAACAGTCATGGCTCATTCCCGAAATATTTTTGGACAAAAAAAGGGTAGAGATTTGAATGTAATCCGTTCTGAACCCAAAGCGGATGCATTTCCTACCTTGGCTTTTATGGACTAAGTTCCCCCAGAATATCCTTCTTCCCATCCAGAATCATTATTACAGGAGACAAAACCTATAGGAACCTCAGGGAACGGCCCCTAGAGATTGATTTACCCAAAAACGAAAGTGTGCAACGGTGTGTGACAATAAAGACGAGAACGGAAGGGAAGAGAGGAAGGAAAGCATGGTAGGATAGAGGAGAGAGTTGTTGGACATAGGCCAAAGGGGCAACCCCCCCCGCCCCCCAACAGAAATAGCCAAAGTTAATCAGAAGCAGAGCTGCTTAAAGGAGGAGAACTGTTGTTCTAGGAGGCGTCGGTGTCAAAATCCAAATCGGGGAAATTCAACACGGGAAGGTTGGCCTTCAGGAAGACCAGTTTCTCAACTGTTTGAGGTTCCAGCAAGCTGCGGTGGGGCGTGACTACATCTCCCGCTAGGCTGAAGACCCTTTCGCTCTGCACGCTGGTGGGAGGACAGCTGAGGAACTGGCGGGCTACGTGCGACAGATCCGGCCACATGTGATCACGTGAAGCCCAATAGGCCAATGGATCACAAGATATTATCTCAGGAGGCTCCTCAAAGTACCTGTTGACCGAGCATTCGGCCGAGTCTACCTTTTGAGCAGAAGTCAGCAAAGAGGAATCTTCCAAGCAGGCTAGTATGGCCACCGTCTCTGCAAAGAAAGCATTTCCTGGTCGCGGCTGGAGATCCGTAACCCTACGGCAACCCCCTGCCAGCTCCCCGGTACTATCACTCTCGCCACTAGCGCTAGTGCTGGGGGTGGCAGGCATTTCCGGTAGAGGGGCCGCTGTGCCCGTTTCCCCCACCCTGGCAGCAAAGACCTCCCTCACAAGGTTAACTAGTTGGGCCTTCCATACGGTAAAGTCTTTTGGGCAGACATTGTACTTTAGCCGTGGATCACACAAGGCCGCCAGCATATGGACCTTGCTGGAAAGAAGTGGCTCTAGGCGTTTCCGTACAGCAAAGGACAACCTCCTCACCACCTCCTGGACCGGCGGTGTCAGCGGTCCAGCTAGGGAGTCCAGTGTTCGACTGGCCCCAAGCCTTTCTAGGTGCCTCCTTAGCCCCAAGACCATGGGCACTGCCTGGCTAAGAAGGGCTTTTGATTCCGAAAGGGTCTCTGTGGCATGTTTGAATGGCTTTAGGACGTCTACTAGCTGGGAGATGGTGTCCCACTCTTGCTTAGTTGGAACAAGCTTGCTAACAGGCGCAACCAATGTAAGGGAGATGCCGTGTACCGCCTTCTGCTGCTCGACCATGCGTTCGAGCATCTTATAGGTTGAATTCCACCGGGTAGAGACGTCCTGGAGCAGCTTGTGCTGCGGGAGGCCTTCAAGGCTCTGCCTGTCTCTCAGCTGCCGGGCTGCCTTGATGCTCCTGTGGAAGTAGCCCGCGATCTTTCTACAGCGCTCGATCAGCAGGGCGATGTTTGCGGTGCTGGCCGGCTGCTCTTCCGGGCTCTTTAAACCTTCCTTGACGGTATTGTGAAGCAAGTGGGCCATGCAGGTGACATTCAAAAACCCTGCACTTTCAACCGCTTTGATCATATTTTTACCAGCGTCAGTCACCATGAAGCCCCTCCTCATTTCTTCCGGCCTGCACCGCATCCACTCCCCCATCATGTTTCCCAGATAGCTGCAGATGGTCTCTGCCTTGTGATCACGATCAACTACCTCCAAAGCGAGGAGTGCCCAACGATGGGATGTATCCATACTGCCTTCCTTCTCCCACCAATGTGCCGTGAGAGAGAGGTAGGAATGGCCTCCTCCCAAGCTTGACCAAATATCAGAGGTAAAATGGATGTGTCCTCCCATGGCGCTACGCAACATCTGGATAATGCGTTCCTTGCAGCCCTCGTACAATCCGGGAATAACTTTTCTGGAAAAGGTGTGACGGGAGGGGATTTTGTAGCGGGGGCACAGGCGTTTCATAAGGCGGACGAAGCCTTCTTGTTCAACCAGGCGGAAGGGATGGTGATCAAGGGCCATCATCTCTCCCACACTTTGGGTTATCTGCTGGGGTGTGGGTAATGTTTCCCCCGTTCTCTTCCTGGCTAAAGGCATGCCCCAATCCTCCAAGGTGGACTGTGTCTGCCTTCCACCATCTACACCAGGAGAACTTTGTGTGCTAATGCTGCCACTGCAAGGGCTTGCAGCTCCCCCTCCTACCGATATCGAGGGATGGTGTCACTTCATGTGAGAGCTCAACCCCGAGGTCGCAAGATGTCTCAGGTCTCTGCCTCTGCTGATATTTGCCCCACAGTGTCTACAAACTGCCAAAGTGGCACGCTGAGTGTGGACATGGAAATGGTCCCAAATATATGACCTTGGCCTCCCCACAGCCACTGTGCCGACACCCAGGGAGATAGGAGTCGTGGGCACCCTTTCAGCAGCATGAGAAAGACTATGATTTGATGGTACTACCTCCTCTACCTCCTCCTCACTGTCAGTAGCGGGTGGAGGGATGGGGTTATCAAGATCCTCACTATCCACCACCTGTAGTTCCAGGACGGCAACACCTGCATGTTCCATTGATCGTCCACTTGTCTCAGCTCCAACCGACAAATGGCTCCAGGTGGAGGGCTGTGAACTTTCAGCAGTCGAACAGCCAGCTTCTTCATCAAGTCCACCCACTCCCATCGTTCCGCGTTCCAGACGGATGGGACCCACCCTAACTTTTTTGGCCCCCCACAGTGTCCGGGGTGTTGCTTGACCACTAGCAGGACTTGCTCCACCAGACCCGCGTTCAGCTGAACGCTTCATGATAACGGGAGTGTTTTCAGGTAACAGAAGGGAGGAAGGTATTGTGTTACTGGGGGGAAAGATGTGTTGTTTCTTGATTGGCAATGTGTTCTGGGTCTAACTGCCGCAAACCCTTCTATTGCAGTTGTTCTTATTGTTATACGTTAAAAAGGGGATACCTGTATTTTCCAGACCTTGATAGGGTTAATATAGGAGAAAGAGATTTGCAGCAAGCCCTACTTGAGCAGCCGAGAAGGAAAGGAAAGAGGGGGAAGCAAAATCAGGCTCCCTTTTTTCCCAAAACAGGTGTTGTTCTACAAAGGACGATGGGACGTGCAACCCTTTTGCCAGACTTTGCTTTTGATTCACTGCGGCCCTGGCACAGACCAAAACCCCTACTTGAGCAGCCGAGAAGGAAAGGAAGCAAAATCAGGCTCCCTTTTTTCCCAAAACAGGTGTTGTTCTACAAAGGATGATGGGACGTGCAACCCTTTTGCCAGACTTTGCTTTTGATTCACTGCGGCCCTGGCACAGACCAAAACCCCTACTTGAGCAGCCGAGAAGGAAAGGAAGCAAAATCAGGCTTCCTTTTTTCCAAAAACAGGTGTTGTTCTACAAAGGACGATGGGACGTGCAACCCTTTTGCCAGACTTTGCTTTTGATTCACTGCGGTACTGGCACAGACCAAAACCCCTACTTGAGCAGCCGAGAAGGAAAGGAAAGAGGGGGAAGCAAAATCAGGCTCCCTTTTTCCCAAAACAGGTGTTGTTCTACAAAGGACGATGGGATGTGCAACCCTTTTGCCAAACTTTGATTTTGATTCACTGCGGCCCTGGCACAGACAAAAAGCCCTACTTGAGCAGCCGAGAAGGAAAAGAAAGAGGGGGAAGCAAAATCAGGCTCCCTTTTTTCCCAAAACCCTTTTCCCAGACTTTGCTACTAGCGTTGAAAAAAGAAAAGTATCCTAATCAAAACGTCACGAAAGCCCACCCCGCCCGCAACAGGCAATGGCGCAGCAGAAAAATTGCAGGCCGGGTGGGAAAATGGCAAACGCCAAGCTTGTGGGGGAAAAAGGCCACAGGCCCTTTGGAAAAAAAAATTCAGAAACAGCCAACAGTTTCCCACCCCACCCCACCCCACCCCACCCCACCTCACCCACCCAACCTTTTCTCCCGGTCTTCTGATATGTAGCTCTAGCTCAGAAGCTGTGATGCAGCAATCTTGCCTGCTTACGGAATCTCACTCCCAACCCACCCTCTCTCTGCTGATCCCGAGCCGAAATGAGCCACGAGGCGCCCGTGCACGGTCTTTTCATTCAGGACGTACTACCAGCCCCTCCCCTGGGTTAAACGTGCTCTCTGATTGGCCACAAGTTGGAAACAACACGCTAGGTTGCCCCAGTGCACTTACACAAGTTTGGGTGATTTGCAAAACCTTTTTTTCCCAACGAAAAAAAACCGACGAAATAAGAAAAATGGCCTGTCGCGGTTCGAAACCGCGATATCCAGACGTGTGGACAATCAAGGTCGTATATTGCTTCACAAGTTACAAAAGTAACGAATTAGTAACGAGTAACGGGGAAATCGAATTATTTGAGCAAGCCTAGTTTCCACACTGGATATAGTTAGAGAGAAGGAATTCCTACAGCAGTGATTCATTTCATACATTCTGGAAGTTCCACAATTTTCTACTGTTATTATTAATAATATATGATGCTGAAGAGGTCAAAGTATTTTTTTTTTAAAAAAAACATCTATCCAAGAGGAATAGATGTCTACCAAGAAGAGAAAAGTAGTCAAAGACAGAGAAGCTGCTGATTCTTTCTCAAACTTTAGCATCTTTGTGGAGTAGAATAGCATTGCTCTGGAACATAGCATTCCTACTTCTCATTGTTCAAGACTTTACTTAGGTGATCCCTCGTAGGCCGAGGATGATGGTCCTCCAGTTATAGAATCTTGGGGGTGTGTCCATAGATGGCTGAAGAGACCTATTCTTGATCTGCATGTTCTCCCGCAGTGAGGACATCGGTCTCCAGGTGGAAGGTGGTCCTGGTCAGGGTTGGCTTGGTGCTCCTTCCTCTTGGCACGTTTCTCCCTTGAGCCCTCCATTCATGCCTCTTTGAACTCCTTAGCACTGCTGGTCACAGCTGACCTCCAATTAGAGCGCTTAAGGGCCAGGGCTTCCCAGTTCTAAGTGTCTATGCCACAGTTTTTAAGGTTGGCTTTAAGCCCATCTTTAAATCTCTTTTCCTGTCCACCAACATTACGTTTCCCATTCTTGAGTTCGGAGTAGAGCAACTGCTTTGAAAGACGGTGATCGGACATTCGGACAACGTGGCCAGTCCAGCGGAGTTGATGGCGTAGGAGCATCACTTCAATGCTGGTGGTCTTTGCTTCTTCCAGCACGCTGACATTTGTCCGCCTCTCTTCCCAAGAGATTTGCAGGATTTTTCTGAAGCAACGCTGATGGAAACGCTCCAGGAGTTTGGTGTGATGTCTGTAGACCGTCCATGTTTTGCAGGCGTAGAGCAGGGTTGGGAGGACAATGGCTGTATAAACAAGCACCTTGGTATCACTACGGCTGTCCCGATCGTCAAACACTCTCTGCTTCATTCTGAAAAATGCTGCACTCGCAGAGCTCAGGGGGTGTTGTATTTCAGTGTCAATGTTGACTTTTGTGGAGAGGTGGCTGCCAAGGTAACGGAAATGGTCAACGTTTTCTAATGTTACACCATTAAGCTGTATTCCTAGCATTGCAGAGGGATTAGCTGGTGCCTGTTGGAAGAGCACTTAGGTTTTCTCGATGTTCAATGAGAGGCCGAGCTTCTCGTATGCTTCTGCAAAGATGTTTAGAGTGGCTTGTAGGTCGTCTTCTGAGTGCACACAGACTACGTTGTCATCGGCATATTGAAGTTCTATAATAGATGTTGTGGTGACCTTGGTTTTGGCTTTCAGTCTGCTGAGGTTAAACAGCTTTCCATCTGTCCGATATATGATTTCCACTCCAGTGGGAAGCTTCCCATCAACAAGGTGAAGTATCATAGCGATGAAGATGGAAAATAAGGTGGGGGCAATAACACATCCCTGTTTGGGAGCCATTGCTGACTAACACTGTTGCCATCATGTCATCATGGAGGAGCCGCAGGATGTTCACAAATTTGTCAGGGCACCCGATTTTTTGGAGGATGGTCCAGAGAGCGCTGCAATTCACTGTGTTGAATGCCTTTGCAAGATCAATGAATGCCATGTACAGAGGTTGGTTTTGTTCCCTGCATTTTTCTTGGAGCTGTTGTGCAGTGAAGATCATGTCCACTGTTCCTCTGGAGGGACGGAAGCCATTCTGGGATTCTGGGAGGGTGTCTTCTGAGACAGGGAGAAGGCGGTTTGCATGGATTCTTGTGAGGATTTTCCCAGGGAGGTTAGACGGGAGTGCACAGATGTTACTTCAATTGGGATGGTTTAATCTAATTATGAAGACTCAATCTTGACGCTGCCACCAATTGTGATGGTGCTAAAGCCAATTGGGAAGACTCAAGCCAATTGTAATGGTGTCAAAGAAATTGTAAATGCTGTTTCCACTGCTGAGGGGATTTTTGAATCTTTTAATCCCTCTAGATTATATATATATCACCTTTATATGAGGGGGTGATCTTTATTTCAAGATCCCAGCCTCTGTCTCTGTAGTTAGGGATTTCTGTGTTGTTGTTCCCTTTCTGAGGTAACTATGACTATTACTCTTCCCCAATTAGGTGATTTATTAAGGTAACTGCCACCAACTGCTTTTGAATTATCACCGATGAAATTTGGCTCCACAGACACAGATGAGATGAAATGAGTCAGCTGTTAACAAAGAACAAGTTTATTGCGTACAAAGCTTATGGTTGCAGGTTGATTGATTTATTTATGGAACTTTAGATAAATAAGTGGTTTAATAACTCTTATAACCACCACAACAGTAGTCTCTGGTGTAATTCCACTCTCACTCTCCTACTGATGATATAAATTGTAGTGAACTCTAACCTCAGCTGAACTCCTTAGTGAACAATGTCCCAACTACAATAAAAGCCTTTAATTTGATCTACTACCGATCAAATTCCTGATCACTAGTCCTTCCAAACTAGAAATCTTGACTAGGCTCCCTTTAGTCTGCCTTGACTAAAGATTTTGGCCAGGCCTGTCTCCTCAGCCCTTCTTGACTGAAAAACATCCAGCCACACACTCCTGGTTTCTTTTTTAAAACTCCCACTTTTTTTCTTGGCTCCGCCCACTTCTCCCTCTGGTGAGCTAGCCAGCTCCGTCTCCTTGGTAACAGCACTACTGTGGATTGAAACAAGATGGCTTCTGTTTCAGCTACTATGTCAACTAAACACAAATACATACTCTAACAGTTAAAATTAAACATAATAACTATGACTTCTCCACAGGAGATACCGCGATAGTTCCCACAGTCTGTTCTATCCCCTTTCTTGAAAAGAGTGATGATGGTGGCATCCTTGAAGTCCGCTGGGATTTTCTCAGTCACCCACACCTTTTCAATGAGCTGGTGGAGTTGTTGTATCAGCTCAGGTCCACCCGTTTTGAAGATTTCAGCAGGGATCCCATCAGGTCTGCTGGCTTTGTTGTTTTTTTGTTGGCTGATGGCATTGCTAACTTCTTCCAAATTAGGCAGTGCTGCAAGCTCGGGTTTGTTGTTGCGAGATTTGTGAGAGGGTCTCTTCGGCCACATTGGAGCTGCGATTCAGCAGGTTCTGGTAGTGCTCTTTCCAACATAGTGCAATTGATGTTTTGTCCTTCTGAATTTTGGTTCCATCTGATGAGCGTAGAGGCTGTATGCCATGGTTTCTTGGTCCGTTGATGATCTTTGTGGCTTTGAAAAATCCCTGACCATCATGGGTATCTGCAAAGTGTTGGATTTCTTCAGCCTTCTTTGTCCACCAGATGTTCTTGAGTTCTCTGGTCCTTCTTTGGACCTCAGCTTTTGCACTGGCATAGATCTTTTTCTTAGCAGCACAGTTGGTGTCTCTCTGCCATGTTTGGAAGGCTTTCCTTTTGTTATCAATTAGCTGTTGGATCTCTTGGTCATTATCGTCAAACCAGTCTTGATGTTTCTTAGTTTGATATCCAATGGTTTCTTTGCAGGCTGTGATGATTGAGGTCTTCAGTTTGTTCCAATGTTCCTCAACATTTTCGGGGTGTTCTGTGGGTAGATGATCCTTGAGTGTTGTTTGGAGAAGGACTCATTTGAAGGGCTCCTGAAGGGCTTGGTTGTTCATTTTGCACCTTATTTTTCTTCCTTGGAGTCTGCGTTTGGGGGCGATCGTGGATCGGATTAACCTGTGGAATGTCCAGCAGTCATCAGCACCTGTCATGGCTCTTGTGAGAAGCACATTGTGGCGGTCTCTGGCACGTGTAATTACATAGTCCAAGAGGTGCCAATGCTTTGACCGGGCGTGCTTCCATGATGTCTTGATCTTGTTTTTCTGGTGGAAGAGCATGTTGGTGATGACAAGGTTGTGCTCTCCCCATTTGGTGAGAAACAAGATGCCATTCAAGTTGCTGTTTCTGACCCTGTCTTTTCCTATGATCCCTGGCCACAGGTCGGAGTCCCATCCGACTCTGGCATTAAAGTCCCCCAGGAGAATGATTTTGTCCTTCTTAGGTATCTCCGATAGGATGGTGTCCAGCTGACAGTAAAATTTTTCCTTGATTCTTCGTCAGCATCTAGAGTTGGTGCATAGGCACATATGATGGTTGCCTGTTGGTTTTTGGCAAGGTTAATTCGGAGGGTTGAGAGTCATTCATTGATGCCAGTGGGTGCTTTAGTCAGGTGCTTCACCAAGCCATTTCTGATAGCAAAGCCAACTCCATGTTGTTCGCTCTTCTTCAGGCAGTCCCTTCCAGAAGAAGGTGTAGCCTCCTTTTTCTTCCTTCAGCTGTCCCTCTCCTGCTCTCCGGGTCTCCTGAAGGGCTGCTATGTCGATCTTAAAGCATCCCAGCTTCCCTGATAGCAGTCCTGCATTCGGGGCATTCACTGTCAGTGTTATCCAACAGTGTCCGTACGTTCCATGTTCCAAAGTTCATTTCTTTTTTTGGCCGCAGAGTGGTGACCCTCTGGACGTGGCAGTCCAGTCAGGGATAAGAGTGGCAGGCTATGTTAGGGGCACCTTTTCTAGCCCCTTCCCCGTGTGGGGTGAGCAGAGCGGATCCTAAAAAGGGCTGCTCAGTCATGGATGCAGCTGCTGAACAACTCAACTGCCTCGGTCCTTGAGGTAGAGCGACTGAGTGCATATCCACCGCCCATGTGCCAGTCTGTGACTAGGGGCTTCCAGATTTCACAGTCCTGCCCCCGTTGCCACTTGCTGATCGCCATGGGACTTTTTTGGTTTGCTTTTATTTTTCTTGGAAGACGCCTGTGCGTGATTTTTTTTTATTGTGTGGAGGTCGGTCCACAGCCGGTCAACACACAGTCTTCACAGAGTGAGGTTCCATCAGTGGTGTGGTTAACACAATGAGAGTGGCTTCTCAGTCTGTTGCAGCCTTCTTCCACCTTCACAGCCGTTGTAACATGTACCATGTTATCCTCCACCTGCTCCGCCGTTGAGGTCTTTGGGTCTTCGGATTGTGCTTGGTCTGGAACCTCCCCTGTGGCCACTTCTGGAAGTGCATGACTCCACTGGTTGTGTCTGCAGGTTCATCAGAACACGCAAACCCCCTCACCACGACAAAGTGACAATCCATCAAGCGGGTGTTCCAGAAAAATATCAGAGCACATCGTCTGAGAGGTCTTAAAGAAATGAGAACTCTGAACTCTCCTTGTTCCTCTTCCTACATAGATCACATATCTGGGAAATTGACAGATCAAGGCTAAAAATCAAACTGAGATGGATTTTTTTTAGAATAATTTTCTAAGAGATGACAAAGAGGCTATGTTTTGGGTCTTAAAATCCATTAAAAAGCCCACTAAGTGGCTATAGTCTTCATTTATTTTCTTATTTGCTGGCTATCAGCTATCTTCAGTCTTTTTGTGGAAGCCATTCAGTGAAATTACTTCTTAATGGACTGTGTTAAATATTTAAAACATAGAGAGCTATTCTTTTCTTTTTAATTGCATTTATTGAGTTTTTAAAAGGCAAATAATACCTTAATTTAGACTTTTTTGGCTTTAATGCATATAGGTAAGCATTGGATCATGACTTTTCATTTGGTGTGTACGGGCCTCAGAATCAATGATGTGGAAGGTAAGGATTTCCACCCTTCTTATGGTATAGAGTTGAATACTGCAGATGAATTGCTGTGCATCTTCATTTTTCAAACATGTTGCTTATGGCACAATGTATGGTTTCTGCATTTTCTCTTATGCTTTGAATTGTCCAGATATTTGATTTTCAAAGTTCTTGCTAGCAATTTGTTTTCTCCCTTGTGCCCTTTTCTTTTTTAAGTAAAATCCAATTCCTTCTGCTTTGGTCAACATTTTCTCATCTTGAAACGAAGTGCTGATTATGTTTGCTACTTAATTTAACTCATATTACTGATTGCATTGCTCCATTTAGGTTTGCTTCTTGTCCATCAATCCTTCTTTCCCCCTGAAAATATACAGATTGACCCTAGAGTCTCAAACTGCAATCAAGAGTTTAAATAGCAAAGAAGGAGCTCTGGATTTTTACGTTCATTATAATTTTTGAAAATAGTGTCAGCACCTTTCTCTGAATAGAGATTGGGCAAGCTTTCTATTATTCAGGGTTAATTGCTGTTGGAATAAGCAATGCATGCAAAATTATTGACAGAAAGAAATATTTATGCAATTGCAAATTACATTTCTACCTTCAACAACACACAGCCAATGTTTATGTGGCCTAGAGTGTTCAGAGTTTAGGGAAACATTTCTCATAAAATCATATCAGTATCTGTTGGGCAGTGGAGTAGAGAAATATTTACAATAAAAAGAACAGAAATCCAGGAAAATCAATGTGACTTTAGTATTACTAATTTCTTTCAGTGAATATTTAATTATAAATAAACCTGGATATATCAGTTTTCCTACACAAATGGTATAGCTTTTGAGAAAATATACACAGACCTCTGAAGAGGGAAATGGCAGGAAAGAATGCTACTGGAACATGGCCATACTGCCCGAAAAATTTACATACAAATTCAATTTAAGAACAAACGTACAGAACCTATCTTGTTCATAACATGGGGACTGCCTGTACCTTTGTATAAAAATAATTAATAAAACACTTTGATAAATGCATATATAGGAAGACATTTCATAGTCCATATTAATGTCCATGGATACATTCTATACAATCAAGGATTTGCAGTTCCCAAAAGGGCATTTGGAATTGTTATTCAGAGAGCTCTTAATCCATAGGATGGAAACAGAATCATGCTGCTATAACTATGAAGTGTGGAAGGGCCCTGTGTGATCTAATATGACTATCTCTGTATTATTCTTTTTAGCTGGATGTCTGAAGTACTTAGTAACCCATTTTTTAAAATCCTGGAAATGGATAACAGTGAATACTCTTTCTATCAGTAGTTTGAACTACTGCTAATCAATAAAGACATACACCATTTTTTAAACATTTACTGAGATATCATCAAAGAAAACAAGGAAGAGGAAAAATTCATCAAAATCTAAATCTATCCTGAAATTTAGCTTAGGGATATTTTCTAAGAGGAAAAACAGAGAGAAAATTCAGTTGAGAAATGTTATCTTTAATTTTCTCTCCCCTTTTTGCTCTAGTGACTAACTTATCTGGTGACGTCTGTGTGAAATAGAATGTAATAAAGAAATAATAAATTTCTGGACATTTTGTCTGCTGTCAAGTAATTCCTACTTACAAACTACAATGCTCACACAACTGTAATTTTTAATTGAAATTGTTTATAAGGTTCTTCACTAACAGAGCAATTGAATGGTGCCATTTGCATAATAAAATAACAATTTGCATATTTATTAGTTTCATTTAATTTCCTGTGAAGTATTTTAATGTGGGTTGAGGGTGATCTTTAACCACATTATTTTAGTGTTCAGTGTGACTGTAATCTAAATAGTTGTCAATGTCTAGATGACACATAACATTAAACATTAAGATACACATTTTATATAAAACGATCTGTGCATTTTATGGCACTTTCCCCCTAAATCACTGCATTTGTTTAGCAATATCATTATGAAATTGTTGTCATTAGAACTTGAAGAATTATCTTTTAAAAAAGTGTAATTTCTTTGCCACAGTTCTTCAGGCCTTGAGAAGTTCACGACCTTTCCACATTTTAATAAACGTCATTAGATGATGTTTTTAATTCATTATTTATTTTTTCCATCTAGTTTATTAAAAGCTTGATTTTAAATATTCAACAATGGGGAAAAGTGTTGTAGATCGGGACTGGGAATAATATGGAATGGGGACTAGACTGATCTCTCTCTACCAACAAAATTTTTTCTCCTCCTCCTCCCCTTCTCCTGGCGCATCACTCCTAAGTGCCAGGAGAGGGCCAGCAGAAGGGAAATGTCAGCCAGGTAAGTTACTTTACTTTTTTGATGGTTTTTAAAGGTGTTTGGGGAGGGAGTTGTTTTCCTCGCGGTTTTCCAGACTAATTTAGCCCAGAAAATCCTGGGGCAGCTGTCTGGACTGCTGTCCAGAGAGCGGAAGTAATGGGTTTATACTGCATCTTCTTGAAAGATGCAAAATAAACCCACTTGCAAATTCATTCACAACAAACCAGGGTTTTCCTTGCAAATTAATTTGTGGTTTCCAGAAATGTTGTCTGTGAGGTTCTTGAAACAATCAGGGACAGCTAACACATCCAAACAAAGGATTCTTCCAGAGAGGAAGAAGACAGGCCTTGAAGCCACAGGACCATCAAATCCTAATCAAGATGATTAATTACAACATCCACACCTTCCTCCAACAGACAAGAGTTCTTTCTCCCATCCTGGACCTTACACAGATATATAAACCACCCTTGTCTAGTTTCCAATAATATAGTTCACACCTCTGAGGATGCCTGCCACAGATGTGGATGAAATGTCAGGAGGAAAGCTTCTGGAACATGGCCATACAGCCCGAAAGACACAGCAACCCAGTGATTCCAGCCATGAAAACCTTCAACAATAAAATTCTGTGTATGTGTTTTTGTACACATTTGCAATAGTCTGACAGAATAAACCTACACTGTACACCAGGATCTGATATAAATAAGAAACATTACAAATGCTTTTCATAGAATTAGGAAACAAGATGCAAAATAACCTCAGTTATGAAAATATATTCCAAGCATTCTGATGGATTTTTCAAAGAAAGATCTTCCTATACAAATTAATCATAAGTGTTCTAAAACTAAATTAATATCATGGCAAGGGCTTCAGATGTCAGGGTTTTGCATAGAAAATTATTTCAGCTTCAGTCAAGAAATCAAAGGTTATGATAGGAGATGAGACATCCTTGAAGATTAAAAGTGGATTTAAAAAAGAATAATTTCAGACCTGAAGTGCAATTTTTCTAATGAAATGACAAAGATATCTTCTTGTTCGGTGATATTCCTTACCAGCTTCTACAGACAAGGTTAATGACACTGGTTTACTTGTGGGAATTATTGGAATAATGAATACGTTAGCTCAAAACAAAATACAAGGGAAAGGGAAAGGAAAAGGAAAAAGGAGGAGAAAGAAATACTGATAGGCGTACACAGAACCAGTTCACATAAGTAAAATGGCACCCAGGAAATAAGAGTTTATTTATTAAGGATGAATAAATCTATTCATTTATTTCTCTTAGCTTCTTATTTTTCAATCTTCAGGTCATTGTATCTCATTTCTGATTCAGATGATGATGATTTGCATCCTGCTTTATTTCTTTGAAAAAATGACTCAAGATTAATTTAAAAGAATTATACTGTATAACATTATGTCCATACTTGTTTGCATTTTTGTCAGTTTCTCTTATCTATTTTTGGAGTATTTTTCAAAAATGTTTTCAATGTAGCTTCTATATGCAGTTTTTTTTTTTTGAAAACAACATCACGAAGATCTGACATGAGTAACTCCTATGGAATAACTTAATTCTGGATTGATATTTACTGCATAGATTCAAATTAAGTACATTCTTATACAATGCTTACTTGATAAATCATCCCATAGCTAGAATGAATCAGTTTAGAGTTTGACTTATGGTGAACTGACCAATCATGTGAAAGAGTCATTACATAACTGGCATGCAACCAAACCATGTTCATGCTTCTCCATAAAAAGTACTAAACGTACGTTTAACAGTTGAATAGAAAATGTAGGGTTATTTGTAACTGAGGCATGTATGTATTGTCACATGATAACTTTATGGGATGCTGAGAGATGCTCTGTTTTTGATCTGCCCAGTTGTATCCTTGAATGGTCAGATTGTTGAAGGAGGATTGAGGAGTTTCAGCTTCAAATTCTAATATAGATAGTAGTTTATTTCATGACCTCGGGCAGTCACACTTTCTTGGTCTAGCTCACCTTTATTATGAGATTAAAATGAAAAGAGAAGGAAAACCATGCATGGCAACCTAAGGCAAGGAATGAAAAGAAAGTCTAAAAATATCAGTGTAATAATATTAAGAAATAAAGGTAATGAATACCACAAAGCAAAAAGAGGAAAGCTTTTTGTCTGGCTACTGAAGGGAAAAATACTAGATCAGAACTGGTCTTGGTTTTTAGCTATATTATTGTAACTTCTTCAATTTGTTAATATGTTTTGAACTTTCTAAAATCTCTTTTACTGTTTAAGTTGCAATTTATCATTCAGTGCTATTGTATGCTGCCTCTGGAACATTCGCCAACTTTGCATAATGTGGGGTAAAACCAGGTTAAAATGCTTTGCCCTGTCATTATAGACCTGGGATGTTGTTTGGCCATTGAGAAGTGACTTCTGGTCCAATGAAGGTTATATAGCCTGTGTTGACAAGCCTTACATCAACCTTTCTGTATAGCCGCACTCTTGTTTGTCTATAGGTTTCAGAGGGAAGAAGGGATAGTGTCACATTAAAATGTGAACTGAATCTATTTTCCCACATCCTTGGGAATATTTTGGAAACCATTATAGCATTTGCCATCCCACCACCAAAATAAGAGACCAGACAAAATGTGGATTGAACTATGGACAACTTTATTTAAATGTAACCTGAATTAATTTTATGTGACTTGCAACATGCAACTAAAGGGGCATGAACCTGGTGTGGATTTAAGCCAAGATAGTGGACCTCCTATTTGTTGGCTAAGTTGAGCGAAACACCTGCGTCCCCAGATATAGTAAATGGCAACATTTCCAGGGTTACCACTGAGGAAAACATATGAAGAACTCTGCCCTAAGTCCAAAGGATTTTACAGAGGCCAGAGCTCTCCCTGTTTCAAGGCCATTTCCGTTCGCCCTGACCCCGGTAAACCACAGGTGAGGGTTTCCATTCCTGGCTACACCACAAAGGGGTGCCTTAGGTGTACACCAAATGTACAGGAGAAGGAGGGAGTAGGAAAATAATTCCCCCCCATCCTAGTATGTGCCAATAGAGCTCTGGAGAAGGGGGATTTATTAATAAGAGGTTATTTTCCTCTTTTAAAGGAGTTTTATTTTGTGTCCTGATGCCCAGCAGGTAATGTGGACCCGCTCCCCCAAAAAAAAGCACGTGCCTTCTGGTGTGTGTGTGGACTACAACTTAAAACAAGCCTGTTTTAAAAATTCTATTGCTCTCAGATTAAAGGACTGTGTGAAAGTGCCCTAAGAGCCCTTCCAGACTGGCCCTATATCCTAGGATCTGACCCAGGTTTCTTTGTTTAAACTGGATTCTATAAGTCCACACTGCCAGATAATCTGGGATAAACAGAAAATCTGGGATAAAATCCAGGGATATAGGGCCTGTTTGAAAGGGCCCTATTTTGAAGTAATAGAGCACAATAGTTTATATTGATAGATATAGGAGTAAGGTAAAGGTAAACAATATTTAATGTACTAGACACCGTTTAGTTAAGCAAATGGTCCTAGGAATGAGGAAAAATATTTAAGCATAATATTGAATTTTAACATGAATTTTCATATAATTAATGCATTTGAAAATGGCTTCAGAGGCTGTATTTACTATATAAATCACAAAACATTATAAAGTCAGCTAGAACACTTATTGAAATGTGAACATTCATTGCAATGAAAAGCATGAGATTTCAGTCTTCCAGAAGTACTGCTGCATCTTCATTGCTGTGTTATGTACATTTCTTAGCATCTTAACTGGAGCTCTAAGGATATCAACAAATTATATTTAAAAAGTGTGAAGCTTCAAAACTAATGAAAACCTTTGAAGTAAAACAGTAAGTTGAAAGGCTTACTGCTAATTTCTATAGATGTCTGTATCCAAAGGATATAATGTAGCATTCAGTTATCAATACTGAAGACTTAACCTCTCAATATTGTGATGGCATATCAGAAATGTCCTAACACTAGATAGTTGTGTTCATTTCTGTCTTGAACAGCTTGGAAAGCGTGGATGAGGAGATGCAGTTGGAAGGCTCAGCAGTAGAGCTAGAGCCCAGCAGTGCACAGCAGCTACCTCAGCTAAGCTCTGAAGCAACATCCATGGAAGGAGCTACTACCCATCCTGCTGAACAAGTGCAAGTGAGTTCATCTGAGCAGGCTGAGGAAGAGTTAACCGTTCCATGAAAATAAATGTTTCAGATGTAGGTCATTGAGGTTAGCTGACAAGAGAACCAGCAACAGGTAATATCTGTGACATTAAGATTTAAGGAACTGAAGACTGGTACCTGGTTGCTGGCAACATCTGTTCTTAAACCTACGACTCTTGACATCTTGTGTTTCCTGAATTCTGAACTTACCTTGGACATCAACTTTAGGAATTTGATTCAATCTGGTACTCTGAACTCTTCTGGCTCACCACCCTGAAACAGACATTTGGATTCTCTCTTCCGTATTTCTGTTATTGTTTGCATCTCTGTAGGACTATGGTCTTGACTTTGGATTGTAAATGTATGCTCTGCTAGTATTTGGGAGTGGAAGCTTTAACAATTTCTGAGTAGACACACTAACATGAGCTGCATAATCTTCCTACAAATAGTGCAGATGAACCTACACTGACCTGTTATCCTGGGGTCAATCTAATGTTAGCCCCAGAATTGTTTTCACAGTCATCCCACCCCTCACTATGGTGGTGGGAGGGCGTCCTAACCACCCAGCAGTGCCAAACCTAGTTTGGTGATGTTGGATGGCCATCGTTAGCATCCTCTCTTATTTTCCATGTCCTGCCAATCTCTGGGCATGACATGGGTCCTGCTGGTCACTCACTGCCTATAGTGATGTAACTCAAGGTAATGAGGGAGGAGGAGGGGAGGAATTGTCCCCTCCTTTCCCCATCCCTTGCCAGATCACCCAGTTACCCCGGATAATATCACTGCAGGTGATGAATTACTGGCAGGACCAATGTTGGTTCTGGAGACTGCTGTAATAAGGAGAATGAGAAGGAACTGTAAGTGGCATTTATGTCCCTGGGTCCCACGAGCCCAGAAAAAATAGGATGGCAATGGAAATGGTTAAGGCCAGTTCTATTTTGGAATCAGCACAACTGTCTACATGAATGATAAGATGGGGGTTGCATGGGCTCTAAGTTGGAAATCAGAATTTGGAGTATCCTGTGACTTTGCTTAGCACATGCCATGCCTGCATTTAGGTGGCCTTGATCCACATTCTCCTAGATCAGCTTGATGCAGCATTTGGCTGCCATGGAGCTTATTTGGGGACCTTTTCTGGTCAGTGGTCAGTGTCAATGTGCCCATGGATTCTCTTGGTCTCTATTAATGCAAACTGATTAGAGTTGGTGCAAGCTTACAGGCATCTTTGTCTGTGAATTAATGCCACTGCAGACTCCACGTTCTATTTAACAGCAGTGGTCAGTATTTCTATTGATATGTGAGGCTTTCTGCAGTGGTTGAAAATAATGGTAATCCTATATATGTTTGCTCAGACATAATTTGTATTTATACCCCACCCTTCTTACCTGAGGGGACTCAGAGCGGCTCACAGAAATTGGCAAAATTTAATGCCCAAAACCCAATTATAAAATCAAAACAATACAATAATCAATACAATAAATACAAATCAGTTAATACTACTGTTAAAATACATTATATAACTTAAAAATTTATATATAATTAAATCCATTCATCCAGAACCTCATGCGAAACCTTAATTCAGACCATGTCAACTTAGATGTTTATTCATTAAATTCTTGGGCACACAGCCATGTTTTTAAAGCTTTTCTAAAGCCCAGAAGGGTCGGGGCTTGTCGGATGTTGCTAGGGAGGGTTTTCTATAGCCGGGGAGCCACCACTGAGAAGGCCCTGTCTCTTGTTCCCACCATCCGTGCTTGCAAGGCAGGTGGGACCAAGAGCAGGGCCTCTCCAGATGATCTTAGGGTTTTTGATGGCTCATAGGAGGAGATACGTTCAGACAAGTAACTTGGGCCAGAACTGTTTAGGGCTTTATGGGTCAAGATCCTAACCCCTGGCCACCACTGAAAGCTGGGGTTCCAGGCTCAGTGATGAGTCCAGGAGAACACCCAGACTGTGAACCTGTGTCTTCAGGGGGAGTGTGACCCCGTCCAACACAGGCTGTAACCCTATACCCTGTTTGGCCCTACAACTGACCAGGAGGACCTCTGTTTTGTTGTCCGAGACAGCAGCCAAGCTGTCAGGATCTGAACAGCCTCCTTAGTGACAGGTGGGAAGGAGTGACAGAGCTGGACATCATCATCATCTGCATACAGATGACACCGCACCCTGAAACTCTGGATGATCTCTCCCAGCGGCTTCATATATAAGTTAAACAACATGGGGGACAGTACCGAACCCTGCGGGACCCCACAAGACAATGGTTGTGGGGCCGAGCAGGTGTCCCCCAGTGACACCATCTGGGAACGACACTCCAGGAAGGACCGGAGCCACTGCAAAACAGTACCTCCGAGACCTATCCCCACAAGGCACCCCAGAAGGATTCCGTGATTGACAGTATCGAAGGCTGCTGAGAGGTCCAGCAGAACCAGCAGGGACACACTTCCCCTGTCAAGTTCTCGACATAGATCATCTACTAAGGCGACAAGGCTACCTCGGTACCATGTCCTGGCCTGAAGCCAGACTGCACCAGATCTAGATAATCAGTGTCTACCAAGAATGCCTGGAGTTGTGCAGCCATCACACATTCCACTACCTTGCCCCAAAAAGGGGAGATTGGAAATAGGCCAATAGCTGTCCAATTGAGTGGGGTCCAGTGATGGCTTTTTCAACAGTGGTTTGATCACAGCCAATTTAAGGCTTGCTGGAAATATGCCTTCCCAAAGGGAGGCATTCACCACCATTTTCACCCACTCGGCCAAACTCCCTCTGGCTTCTCTCACCAGCCAGGATGGGCAGGGGTCTAGGATGCATGTGGTAGCCCCCACCTCTCCAAGCACCTTGTCTACATCCTCAGGCTGCTCCAATTGAAAAGAATTCATCAAAATGGGACAAGCAGGTGCTCGTGTTACATCCTCAGAAGCTGCCGTTAATATGGTGGCAAAGCCAGAATGGGTCAAAGTGACTTTGTCTGCAAAGAACCGAGCAAATGCTTCACAGCTGGCTTCTGAGTTGTCAGGGATCCCATATTAGGAGACGGGATATAACAAACCTCTGACAACTCAGACCAGCTCTGCCGAACAGTTCTTTGTGGATGCAATATTAGCTGCAAAGAAAGAATTCTTTGCAGCATCTATTGACTCGTTTGGTATTGCATTCAGTGTGACTCATTTCAAGGTAAATATTTATAGGATCAAAGTAGTTTCAAGTTTTAAGGACATAAGTGACTTCATAGCAGAGTTTAATAATAATAATAATAATAATAATAATAATAATAATAATTTTATTTTTATACCCCACCTCCATCTCCCCAGAGGGACATAGAGGTAACTAAGGCATGGACCACCATAGTCAGATCAGACTTCACGAGGTATGGTCGCAGCTGGCGCACAAGTTTTAGTTGTGCAAAACCCCTCCCAGCCACTGCCAACACCTGATCATCAAGCATCAACACCAAGTCCAGGAGGACCCCTAAGCTGCAGACCTGCGCTTTCAGGGGGAGTGTGACCCCATCCAGCGCAGGTTGCCACTCAATACCCCGATTGGACATACGACTGACCTGGAGGGCCTCTGTCTTGTCGGGATTAAGCCTCAGCTTGTTCACCCTCATCCAGCCCATCACAGCGGCCAAGCACTGGTCCAGTATCCAAGGGGCTTCCTTGGAGTTTGGTGGAAAAGAGTAGTAGAGTTGGGTGTCATCTGCGTAGAGATGGCACCAAACTCCAAAACTCTGGATGACCTCTCCCAGCGGTTTCATGTAGATGTTAAAAAGCATGGGGGATAGAATAGACCCTTGCGGGACCCCACAGGTCAAAGGCCAGGGGTCTGAGCAGGTGTCCCCCAGCTTCACCAACTGGGAACGGTCCTCCAGAAAGGACTGGAGCCACTGCAAAGCAGTACCCCCAAGGCCCATCCCGGAGAGCCTTCCCAGAAGGATAACATGGTCGATGGTACCAAAAGCCACTGAGATGTCCAAGAGAACTAGTAGGGTCACACTCCCCCTGTCCAGTTCCCTGCGGAGGTCATCCACCAAGGTGACCAAAGCCGTCTCAGTACTATGCCCAGGTCTAAAGCTGGATTGTGACAGATCCAGAAAATCAGTGTCATCCAAGAGCTCCTGGAGCTGAGAAGCAACCACCCGCTCTAGGACCTTGCCCAAAAAAGGAAGATTCGAGATTGGTCTGTAGTTATTTAGGATGGTCAAATCAAGGGAGGCTTTCTTCAAAATTGGCCTCACTATAGCCTGTTTTAGGGCAGATGGAAATTTGCCTTGAACCAATGAGGCATTAATTATACTCACAAACCAATCTCCCAATCCCCCTCTGGCTGATTTTATAAGCCAAGAAGGGCAAGGATCCATGGCACAACTGGTCACCCTCACAGCTCCAAGGATCTTGTCCACGTAAAGTTACTACTTTGGACTATAAACCCCAGAAACACAGTCACCCTGACTATTTGGAAATATATTCCAAAAATGATTTTTTTTTTCAAGCTTTGCTTATTAGTCTAGTTGATGAATAAAATATCATTTCACACTTGTGTGCTGGACTTCAGAGCCCAAAATATCTCAAAAATATTGCTGGACATTAAGAAAAACATTTTTGTTTGAATGTATCCTAATAATAGACTTGAATGGAATAACTTTATTGTCATTGTACATTGTACAATGAAATTAAATGCAAGTTTTACATAGGTTTCTCTATAGCCATATAAAAAGATCAAATATATTCTTTTTCCAGTAATCCACTGAGTTCATTTAACTTTTTATAATGCCATTTATATATGTAACATTAAGCAAACATATTCAAAAGCATATCTGATGCTAGAGCATACCCTCTTAAGAACCATTATTATTTTTCCTTTGACAGACTGCTGGAAAGATGTTATCTCTCATTGAGATTTCAGTGTAACTCTTCCTCAATGGAACATTGGGACTTCTCTGGCTTTTCAATGGATTTCCATGGTTCCAGCAGAGAGAGCTGAAATGCACTGGCATGGTTGCTTGAGAGGGTATCACTTACGGTGCAAAGAAAATTTTCTGTCAGCATAATCTCCCCACAGTTCCTCATTTCTATTACATTCTGCTGCATGCTGATTGTCACTATGGTGCTGCCTTAACCAAAGAATGAAATGTCAGGAAGGAAAGCCAACCCCCCCCCCCCCCTTCCTATCTGCCTGCCTTCATTACTGTTGTGCAGTGCATGCTCTGGTACTTTGATGTTATTGCTTATGGAAACAAATACACAAAGAACATGACTTTAGTTTGGGAACGTATACTGGAATTTATTACTACACCCCCGCCCCCCATCAGTTTCTTTTTATGGTTGAGACAATTTTCTACTTGGAGAGGATTCCATACACTTAGTGGCAAGGTTGTTTGCTGTGTGCCTTCAAGTCATTTCTGACTTGTGGTAATAATAATAATACTTTACTTATAACTCACCCTATCTTTCCTAGGGCACTCAAGGTGGTTTTCAAACAAAAGTGGCAAACATTCAATGCCATAATAATGAAATGAACAAACCAAATTGAGACAACACAGAAAACAACTTCAGTGAAAACTTACAATAACTGGCCAAAAATAAGTAAAAATAAGTAACTATAAAACATAATAAATCTTATTTACACCATAATAAAATCTAAACAACTAAAATGTATAAAATTAAAAAATAATTTATAGCAGCCTGTAGGGCCAGGCTGAGTTGCCAGTATGCAGGTGAGGTTTTATCTTAAGGTGTTCTAGTCCTCCTCTCCATAGATTAGTTTTCAAGAGTTTTTAAATGAGAAGAGAGAGGGGGCTGTTTTTATTTATTTGGGGAGGAAGTTCCAGAGGTGAGGTGCAATCATGGAGAAGGCCCCCTCTTTCATTCCCACTAACTGCACTTGAGATGGGGGTGGGACTAAGAACAGGGCCTCCTCTGCTGACCGCAGTGCCCGAGGTGGTTTATATAGGGAGATGCAGTTTATCAGATATTCTAAATGAACTGTTTAGGGCTTTATAGGTAATGGCCATCACTTTGTATTTAGCCCGGAAGCAGACCAGCAGCCAGTGGAGCTGCCGCAGCATGGGAATGGTTCTCTCCCTGTATGACACTCCAGTTAGTAACCTGGCTGCTGATTTCTGAACAATTGAAAGCTTCCAAACTATCTTCAAAGGCATTGCAGTAGTCTAAATGGGTTGTAACTAGGGCAAGGACTACTGTGGCTAGATCTAGAGTCTCAAGATATGGGCACAGTTGGCACAGAAGTTTTAATTGTGCAAAGGTGCTCCTGGCCACCATTGACACCTGAGGTTCCAGATTCAGCGATGGATCCAGGATCACCCCCAAGCTGCGAACCTGTGTCTTTATGTTGTGGTTCAACTTGATGAAGATGAGGGGCTTGGGGTTTCAGGGTCTGAGAAAATGCTGGGACCAGATGCAGTTTCAGGGTCTGAGAGAATGCTGGAATCAGTTGCAGCCAAGAAGGGGGAACAGAAGGGGGTGTTAGAGCAAGATGCTGTTTCTGAGACTCCATGTGAAAGTAGAGATGTTTTGGAATCCAGCAACCAGGGAGGTGATCTTTCACCTACAAGCAGCCCTGATAACATTGCTCGTGTTACATCCCCAGAGAATGCCGTTAACATGGTGCCCAGGTTGGAGCAGATCAGAGCAACTTGGCCCACAAAGAATCAATCAAGCAAGCTCCCAAATGGTCAGGGATCCTATCTTGTGGGATGGAATTTAGCAAGCCTCTGACCCCTCCAAATAGCTCTGCTGGACGGTTCCTTGCAGATGCAGTATTGGCCACAAAGAAAGATTTCTTTGTGTCGTTTATTGCTGTGGTGTATGCCCTTAGGTAGGCACACAGCTGTGTTCTGTCTGATTCGCTGCAAGTTAAACACCAGAAGTGCTCTACTTCCCTCTTCACTTCCTTCATCGCTACCAGTTCCTCGTTAAATCCAGGAGCTGGTTTAGCTTTGCTGTGGGGGAGAGGACATTATGGAGCAATCGTGTCTATTGCCCTAGTTATCTCCTTATTCCAGAGAGTGACCAGAGCATTGACATAATCATCTACTGAAGTGGCGGGAAATTCCCCAAGAGCCGTCAGGAATCCATCTGGATCCATAACCCTCCTGGGGTAAAACATTGTCAGCAATTTTGAAGGAGATCTAGGGGCTATTTCACCAAAGCCTTACTTCATTTACAGCCTGCAATTATTTTGCCCTTGTTAAGATCACCTACGATCACCCATACCAGTTTACTCATACAAACATAGAGCCAAGAGGATTCTGAACACAGGCATCCATATCTGAATTGGACCTAAGACTTCCACACAGTAAATAAATGGATAAAATAACAAATTATCTTGCTTTATCTTCTTGTTTTTCCATTCTGAACCACTGTCCTATGCAAAACAGAAATCTACTTCACTAGTACATACACACTGTTTAAAAAAGTAGAATCAAGGGAAGAGGGATACCTTTCAGTTGCTCACAGTACTTTTTTCAAAAAATTATTGTTGAGAGATAGAGGAATATGGCTTTTCTGGAATCCTTAGGGTTTGACCTCTCTTCACAAATATATCTTTCTGCTTCCAACAAATTTAAAAGTGTGTTTGTTCTCTTTGCTTCTGTTTTATTCGCAAGACTCAGCTAAATATGGCATGGAGCAAAAGTAAATGGAGATCCTATGTTAGAGTCTAAGTATAAACTGTTATCTCATGGGAAGTAACACAATCATGTGCTTCCTTTATTTCCTCTTCATTGGACATTTCTAGTCCTCAAGACCTAGGTTGAACCAAAACTTTATGATCGTTTGAAAAGACACTTAAAATAAACACACCATGACATGGATATTTCACTTTTTAAAAATTCTAAACATTACTATCCCTTTCAACATTATTTGAATGTGGACTAAATAAATAACAATTGGGGCACTATGATTACAAATCTGGTTTTCATAGTGTTTTCATATAAAATTCATTTGTTTCCAAAATGAAGTCTAATTGACCAATATTTATTCATAAACAGTCATCTTATTCCAAGGCAGTTTGTCTCACTTGTCTCATGAATATTGAAAATGAACAAACGTATTTTTTAAAATCTTTTTTGATTACCTCTGCCAATCATACTATTTCAGCCTTAGCTGAACCCTCAATGTGTCTGGTAACCAACTTTTTCATTGTCTTTCATTGCCATCCATCATAATCATTCAGAAAAAGATATTCATTCCACTAGGGCACTGCTATAAATTACTTCTGTTGCTTTGTAGATTGCAGATATTTTAAGAGAGAGAAAAACCAAACCCATACGTGTCAATCCTGCTCATGTTAACAGTCACGTTTGAAGGCAGAACCCACTGACTAAAAGAAAATAAAACAACAAAAATGGTAAAGTAATTAATTTTGGGGACAGAATTTATTCTTGACTGCCTTTCTTTATTGATTTTACAGAACAGAATGACATTTTATAGCAATTTCTAAATGCGTGTAAATCCAAAACAACCTTCTTTCAAAAGACACAGGAATTTGCAAAATTTGTAATGGCTAAGTCTTGTTGAAGGCCATAGCACTCAGTCAGGGCCAATGTGTTATTCTTTTTTCCAGCAGCTACTCGATTTAAAGCAGACACCCTGAGTTAATGGCTCTTGCATAAGTGTGCGTCTACTTTATTAATTTTAGTTGGTACAGAGGCCAAAGCAAAACATTATTTTCTTTAAACAATTATTTTTATACTCCACATTTTGAATGCCTTCAGATTCTGATTTTCAAAACTACAGCACACATTGTATCACACGACTCAGAGTAATTCCAGGGTTTTCAAGAGAATGAAAAAAGTCAGGAAAACAACACAAAAATATCTACAATATAACACAGAAAGTACTGTGTATTGTGGAATGTGCATGTGTTACAGATGGAAGGTGACTGAATGTTTACCTTCACTGTGCCAGAAAGGCTGTTAATAAACAGTTGTACTGTTCCTAGATCATAACCCAGACTATGCTGATTGAGCTAGAAAATGGTGGTAATCAAAGAGAGAATCTGTGCTTTAAACTAGGGGTGGTTCTACACACGCACATAATGCGGTTGGGAACTGGCATGAAATGGATTAGTTATGGCTGAGCATGGGCTCGATTCTCCCCCCCCCCCCATTCCCCCCCCCCCCAAAAAGGCAATATAGAATCATAGAATCATAGAATAGTAGAGTTGGAAGAGACCTCATGGGTCATCCATGCCCCTGCCAAGAAGCAGGAAATTGCATTCAAAGCACCCCCGACAGATGGCCATCCAGCCTCTGCTTAAAAGCCTCCAAAGAAGGAGCCTCCACCACAGTCCGGGAGAGAGAGAGTTCCACTGCTGAACAGCTATCACAGTGAGGAAGTTCTTCCTGATGTTCAGGTGGAATCTCCTTTCCTGTAATTTGAAGCCATTGTTCCGTGTCCTAGTCTGCAGGGCAACAGAAAACAAGCTTGCTCCCTCCTCCCTATGACTTCCTTTCACGTATTTGTACATGGCTATCATGTCTCCTCTCAGCCTTCTCTTCTGCAGGCTAAACATGCCCAGTTCTTTAAGCATGAGTTATTACAACCCTTCTTTTTGGTTTCTCGCTATGTGACTGGCAAAGGAGCTTGGGAGGAATGTGTCCTTCCCCTACTTTTCACAAGCTCCTTCTCCAATCACATGGTGAGGGACCGGGAAGAAGGGCTGCATCATCATCATCACCATCATCATCATCATCATCATCATCATCATCATCATCACATCCCAAGATTTCTCTCCATAAAGGAGACTCAAAGCAGCTTGCATTAAAAGTGACTCAGGTCCATCCATGTTTTCTTTGTTTTGGGAAGAGAGGGCAGGAAGGAGAAGCCATTCCACATCTCCAGGATGCCTGAGCCCTAGGAGCGTGGGATGGCTATCAAGATACCTAGCCCTAGTTCCAGATAGGAATCAGGGTGGGTGTCTGCACTGACCGGACATAGGGAAAGCCCCAATTCTGCTACACGATACCTGCACACAATCCATATCCATTCCTCCACCCCAAAACAAATGGGTGATATTATTAACCCTTCCCTCTCTGGACAGGTTGCAGCCATTTTTTTCTAGAATTTTAATGGCAGATGACTGATGTTTTCATTTTATATGAATATATTTTTAACCTGGGGTGCAGCCACATTAAGCGGTTTTCCCTAGATTAAATCACATCAGCCTACATGCATTGTGTAGGTGCCTGCAGGTTGATGTGACACCACACCGACATGTAGAAGTGCCCTAGGTTATACTGAATAGATATAATTCCCATTCTGCTGGAGGTGGTAATGGATGCAGGTTCCCAGGGATATAAACTTCTTGGATGCCTATGTATTCACAGGTGCCCATTTAGGCCCCATCTACACAGGCCCCCAAACCTAGAAGAAAGTGGGATAAAAGGGAGGTGGGGCGGCTAGAAAATGCAGACCGAAAATGTGCACTTGATAGTGGGACTCCGTAAAAAAAACACATGATAAAAAGGTTTGCCTAAAATCCGATATCGGACAAAACATGTGCTGATACAGAGCACTATATATCCCAGTGCTCCCAAAAAAATGACTAACGGAGAGCCTACTCATGCTGTCATGGTGCCAATACTTAAGACTGCATAAACAGAGTATTGTTGTTAACTCTGACCATCTGAATTTCATTGCGGTCACACGTTGGATGCCCAGGCAACAGAAGGTGATGAAAGGTACCACAGAGATATACAGATTGGCTGACAAATGACAAAGGGCCTCAATCCCTCACTCTAGAGACAGGGATGGGGAACCACATTGTTTCACTGGTATGGTTTCTAATACAGACTTTATCTTAAATGTCAATGAAACAGAAATATTAAACATGAAATTGTTAGCATCACAGTTTCTAACAAAAATGTAATTGAATGAAATATTTTAGATTATTAATGCTTGACTAAGTAGATTAACCCCCTTTAAAACTATCTTCTCCCCCCCCTCCCTCCCCCCGCTCTCTCTTTCTCTCTGGTATACAATTATTTCACACAGACTATAATCTCAAAAAATTAAGAACTTGGAAACAACAGAAAGAAAAGAAGGGGGAGAGAGAAGACAAGAGACAAAGGATGGGAGAGATATGAATTACTTTTGATCCAGTCGATTGTGAAAATAGGAATGGGGATGAGACAAGCAGGGGAAAATCTCTGTAAAACCCAGCTAATTAAATAATTTAGGTTAGATAATTTTATTTGGGGGGGGGGGGATTTGGCAGAAAATCATTACCAACAACTGCAACAGTTGCCATAGATCCCATTAGGGGTCATAGTCCATTAGGTCATGTTCAACATTGGAAAGAGAGCTATCTCCCTGCTTTCCAAAATTTCATGCAGAAGAGATCAACTTTTCCTCCACTTGTTTCTTTCTAGCATTTCTGCACATGCTGTATTGAATTCAGTGAGGTCAGTGCATTCTTAATGCAGTACATAGTTGAATCAAGGATTACATCTGAATTGCTGAAGCCAAAGATGGACAATCTGCAACTGAATTGTAGTCAAATAAACTTTTAAGTACAGCTCCTATTGGAAGAATGACAGCACACATTAGAAAATCTAGATCTAATCAGGAAGCCCATTCTTTTTACACAATCAGATTAGCTTTTTTTTTTAAAAAAAAAAAATCAACAGATGCACTAAAAGAAGCAATGTTTGCCATTTCCCAACTACTCATTACAATCTCTCCAGAATTTTTTCCTTTGGATATTTTTTTTCCTTTGCCGCCCTGAGTCCCCTGATGGGTGAGAAGGGTGGTGTAGAGGTGATGTAATAATAAAATAAATAAATCCTGTGATGAGTGTTAGCATCATATGGGCTTTGTGTGCCAAGATATATTTGTTTCTTAACTTAATTATTCTCAATACAGCACACCTCTGTGACTGATTGCCGAGTAAGGAGTGCTCCTTACTTGGCAATAGGCTGCAGGACCTGCGAGGCCCAGGTATGTAGGCCCAAAGCCCTGCAACCGTAGACCCAAAGCCTGTACTCGTATGCATGGGAGCTTTGGGCCTGCAGGTCTAGTCCCTGTTTTCTTTTGGGGGGCAAAAGAAAACAGATCTTTTGGCCCCCAAAAACAAACAAATGTCTAACCTCCCGATTTCAGGAGGCTCAGATGAAAACGGATCAGGGCCCCACCGAAAGCTGGGAAATGAAATGGGACAAGGTAAGTCCTGAATGCATACCACTACTCCACTACTCCCTTGCAATGCACCAGCAATGGCCATTCCCCTTTTGAAGCTTATTCCATATATATATATATATATATATATATATATATATATATATATATATAATTAAAGGTTCATAAATAATATGTGCTGATTTGTATCAACACATGTATGAACCAGGTCTGCAGCAGCAGATCTCTTGCAACAGCAACAAATTTCCAATCTTTTAAATTAAATGTATCCTTCTCACTACAGTGTATCCATTCCCACAGCCTTCTGCACATTTCATATCTTTCTCCCTTTATCCTATCCCTATACACTTATATTCCAAATATATTAACTAAATGTGATTTTTGCAACAGGCAGCCATGGGGGTCATTGCCTCCCGCTGACTTCACAGAGGAATTTCTTAAGCCTTTGGGTTGGGCTAATCCCTTGAACTAAGGTGACCATCCAAGACTCATCATGAGTGTGTACAACAGCAGGATGCTTTGGTTCCCGATTTGATACCACTGAACTGATACTTGGCAGATCATAGAAATGGAAGCTCAACAGATATGCACTATTGGACTCCTTTCTTTCCATTCAAAACTTGATTGAAGACAATCATCACCTTTTGTCCAGGAAACCTGTGCTCTTGTTTTCCCAAGGAACTTCCTTCTCACCAAAGACTAAGACAACCAAAGCTGATCCTTAATTCATTTGCATTTACTGAGTCAAAGAATAGAATTTTCTGAGGCCATCTCAATAGCTGATTAGCCTACTTGGGGCCAGACCCTTCCATCTCCACCAGGAAATCCTCCTGAAACACCAGCCAATTGAGGCATGGATCCAAGTCGGCCCCTCTTTTGGCCAATCACAGAAGGGAATAGGCAGAGCAGGAAGGTTTGAATAGGTGTCAAGTGTATAAAAACCAATGTCTCTATATTCATGGCTATGTGTGTACTTTTGGCACTAGCTTTGCACATATCCCTTCTAACCAGATTGCGAATAAGCCTCTGTTGCTGTCCTCACCCTTGGTGTGTGTGTTCTTCAATTGGCTAAATTGGGTTATAGTGTAGATGCTTGCCAGGCAGGACCATCCTTAACCACGGTTCATAGTCTAATTTGATCTCACATCCATGTTAAAATCACACCATTTTATGTATAGCATGTGGTGATCCATGATAAGTTAATATTATGGATTCAGAGCTCATGGCTCTAGAGGGTCCACTGTAGTATTTTATGTACAAAACTATGTCATTTGAACTTCTCAAAGGACAAAGTGTGTGTGTGTGTGTGTATTCATGCAAGAATAAGTTTGAACATTTTACCTGTCAACATGTTCCACAACAAGCTTCACAGAGGAGGTAATGGATTTTAAACTGCCATGTTATGTTTTGATTGACTTAACACAGAGAGATCTCTTGACAAAGGAAAAAAACAGTTTTTTTTCAGGCAATATCGATAATTAGAAAACTCTAACATCAAAGACATTCATGATTAATGGGTGATTCTAGTACACACAACCAAGATTGAAATTTGAACAAGGAATGTAAGTTTAGGAGATCAGGCTTCATAGCTATGAACCTTTTATACTGACTTCTTTTGCAGCACAAATCGTCAATTATCTTTTACACAATGTTAAAGGGACTCCAAAAGCCATGAGGGACTAAGTTAACCTTTTTTGTTTAAAAGGAATAATAATTCACACATTATCTTCCATGAATATGTTAACAAAATTTTAACAACTGCCAAATCTTTTTTATAATGTCATGTTTAAATCAGTTGGGTATTAAACCCTATTACAGTAGATGTCATCCTCTTAGTGAAAGGCCACAGTTCATTCCCTGTGTACTACTTGCCCTTATAAATGTATTAAAGGCTGTAGGTTTAACTGCAGACTGGGAAAAACTAGGCGCTTCCTATACTGCTAGCCAGGTGCTACACAATCCAGTGTCTTATGAATATTTACGGCATATAGTATAGCCTTATTATGACAGTAAAAAGATAAGGGAGAGGCAACATGAACTTTGATTTTGACTTTAATTTATACCAGACTTCTTTTTAAAAAATTCTGATCCCAGTTCTGAAGCACACTGGAGTAGAATCAAGCTCTGCTCCCAAAATTATTCCCAGGTTGACAAAAGAGTCTGCCTCAGGTGCCTGATTTATGGTTTCATGACAGCGCAGCAAATTCTTAATTATTTGATTAGGTACTGTTCCATTATGCAGGGGGAGACCACAAGGGGACACTAAACAGAGAAGGATAGTCCATTTGGGGGGGGGGGGGGTTTGAAGGAATGTTCCCCTGTTTTCTGGTTATTTTCCTCACCCATGTCACCATAGTTGAAACAACCATCATTTATGATATGGGAATGGGGGGGGGGGGGAATAACCAACGAAAATGGGGAAAATTGTTTTTTTCCTTCAACTCCCCCCCCCCCCCCCCAATAATATGGACTATCTTTCGCTGTCTAGACCCCCTTTTGGAGTCCACCCAGATAATGGAACAATACCTTTAATTGTTATTCTAGTATTGTTTTACTGCCTGGGAAGGGTAAGGAGGGAAAGGCTCGTGGGTGTTCCTGCTTTATGGTCCAGATAGTTGCTTTGATTTTATGTAGTTTTTATTGATCCACTAGGAAGAAAGGTATTTTCTGCTTAACACAAGGAAGCAAAATGCCTTGCATTAACTCATTTGTTCTGCATAACAATTATGCACATATGTTAAAATGTATATAGTTACATAAACAGAAGATTATGTTATATACCACAATTTTGTTGTATGTGGATGCAGGACAACTCATACTCTTGTTAATGAAACATCATTTTCTGTGCTTTCCTTAAAAAAATTACCACAAACCTATCATCACATGTTTGCTATGGGAAGGATTTGATCCTTCTAATATGGTATTGAAAAACTATGGTTAGACCAGGCCCAATTTTCTGCCCCAAACAACTGAATATACCATTTGTTTCTTTACTTTTATATATCATCATCATTTAATAACTTATTAATCACCCTCCATCCACGATGCTCTAGGCGATTTACAAGATAAAATTGTAAAGGATAAAAATACATACATACCTTTTTCATTGCACATGACCCAAGGCAGGTTACATTTAATTAAAACAAGATACAGTGAAAATCCTATTTGCACAAAAGTTAAAAAAATAATTCTTTTTTAAAAACACAAAGTTAAAACAGTTTAAAACATAGGAAAACAAAGGATAAAATCCCGGCCTCATTAAAAGTCTCTTTTGCCCCATGAATTATAAGACAAAGGTCTGCCTGAATAAAAAGATATTTGAATGTTAGCATAAATAGAATCACTATCTGCGAAAACAGTTACTAAGGGTGCATCTACACTGTAAAAATTATTGCATTTTACACCACTTTAATTGCTATTGCTCTTTGCTATAAATCCTGGGGGTTGCTGTTTAGTGAGGCACAAACACTCTTTTGCAGAGAAGGTAAAAGTCCTTGTAAAACTACAACTCACACGATTCTATAGTATTGAGCCAAGCAGTAAAAGTGGCACAAAACTGCATTAATTCTACAGTGAATGGAGATTATGATTTTGCTTGGAAATTCATCTGAAAAATGAGCTACAAAAATATTTTTGCTTTTCACTATAGTCAGGTGTTAAACACATAGACACTTTACATCCAGGAGGTTGTTGTACACATGACTTTTAGGTTTCTGAAAATGCTTTTACTGAAGAAAAAAAAAAGAACAGAAGTTGAATTTGCATTTTCCATTTTCCAGAAGAATGCAAAAGAAACACATTTGCTTTTTCAAAAACTATCCTCCATAATCTTTGGGGAGTTTGAGCAAAGACTGGCCAGTGGACTTATTGTAGGAAAAATGCCCCCTTCTTCAAGCTTGGAATATATCACTGCATCTTTCCCCAGAAAGAATTGTGAGTTAAAGTGCTCCAGTTTAAACATGCCATTGATATATTTATGAAAATAATACACTCTAGCTGGCTGCCTCCTTGCAACATAGGAAGAAGGTACAGAGAACCAATACATAGAACAATTTCACATTTTCTGAAGTGAGAAGAGTGCTAAAACGGAAGGCTCTGGAAAAAATATTTTGAGTGGAATGAAGAAATCAATGAATGTTTATAGACTGGACTATTGAACAACTTGAAGCAGACTTTGATTGGTGGATTCAGCCTTCCTTTCTGATCGGATGCAAAAATTAAACTGTCTGAACACTGTACTGCAAGGCAAAGATAAGAATATTTCTGGCATGATCGTTTCAATCATTTTCCTCAAAGGTATGCAGAAGATGTGGAAGTCTCACTTGCATAGGAAATCACTTTTTCACGTCCCTTCTCTGAATTGCATTTTTGGTGAGCAGGATTTCAACAACATGCCATTGATACACATCCATGCAGTTTGAATTTAGCAGGTCATAGACATTCAGCTCAGCTAATATTACAAAAGGGTATAAATAATCCTATGTTGAACAAAGAGCAGGAGACACTGGGCCTTCAGAAAGACTTTGTTTTAAAAGCAAGTGCTGGTAATGAATAGTTTTTAAAATCTAAATGATGAACAAATGTTTCCTTTTAAATAACAAATTGCTGCAAAGGTAAAAATCTTGCCTTGGAGCAAATATGCTTATCTGAGCGTAGCTTACAAATGCATGTCATTTTTTTTCCTGGTCATATAAGAGGTTAGTATTCCCATCCTGCCACTGCAACAGCAAAGCTATGTAACAAACGTACTGTAGAGTCACTGCAGCTCTACCCCTGGGCATTCCATGAGTACCGGAGAATGGGCAGCAGGAGCTTTCAACTATATCCCTGTAGCCATATACAAACTGGTTACATTATCCACTGCAGGATCTCAGTGGACCTCAGCAGATGTTGATGGAGAGACAGCTTGAAACCTCCCCTTGCTTTATGCTCCAACAGGCATGAAATGGGTATTGAAATCAGTGGCCATTCTACAGTAAGACTGAGGCTCAGTGGCCCCATCCACACTGAGCATTTAATGCACTTCAAAGCTAGCTCCAAACTGTGGTGGCCAGACAACAAACCACCATCAAAGAAAGAAAACCTTTAATGTGCATCAGTGCTCTGTAGTTTGAGTGATAATCATCTGGGCCTCAAACTGGTTCCAGGATTTCCTATCATCTGCACAGCGAAACCATTTTCTTCAATATCAGTTTGAAACTGCATGAAATGGTCATTGTAGATGGGGCCAGTGAATGCATAAGCACTACACCACACAAAGTCATAGAGGATATGAATGGTAAAGTTCTCTACAGAAGACAAATTAAGAGGAAGAATGGAAGAGGTCATGGACACTCTCATACACCTCAGATGTCATATTTAAAAATAGAAAAGCAAGCTAATTGTTAGGCTTGATCGATCCATGAAAAATTTGATTCTAAACTCGTTTCAAAACTAGAGGGGGCAGTTTTGCGTTTTTGTTGCTAATAACGAATTTGGCCCCCAAAATTTTTTGAAATTAACGAAAATTCGTTATTTTCTAAATTAATTCGTTAATGGCGGACGCGCATGCGCGGTGGCCCAAAAACAGCCCGAAGGGGGGGACTTAGGGGGCTCTCCCGCCCTCATTTTTTGAGTGATCTTCTTCAAACTTGGTACAGTGGTAGAACACATTTAACACTGATAGCTCACCAAAATGTGGAATGTTTCCCTTATCCTCTGATTTTTGGCAAATTTTCATAGCTTTTATAATAAACCATTTTTTAATAATTGCAGAAATCTGTTCCTGGTTTGAAAGTCTTATTTCCTGTTAAATTGGGTTGTCTTTACTGTGAAAGTCATTGTTCTACTTCAGAAACTTTGTTTTTGTGGCTGAAACTTTGTTAAATTGGTGTGTGTGTGATATATATTGTGTATATATATATATATATAGTCCCTGCTTGTGTGTGTGTGTGTGTGTGTGTGTGTGTGTGTGTAGGTAAAGGTAAAGGTATCCCTTGACGTTAAGTTCAGTCATGTCTGACTCTGGGGGTTGGTTCTCATCTCCATTTCTAAGCCCAAGAGCCAGTGTTGTCCATAGACACCTCCAAGGTCATGTGGCCGGCATGACTACATGGAGTGCCATTACCTTCCCAGAAACACCCAGAAAATGGGAATTCCAGACAGGAAACAATCAGGGCCAGCTAATACCTCCCAACAAAGGATTCCCCCAGGTAGGAAGCAGCCAGGCTTTGAAGCTGCAAGGCTATTCAATGCTAATCAAGGTGACCAATTGCAACATTCACACTTGCCTCCCACAGACAAGAGTTCTTTCTCCCACCCTAGACCTTCCACAGATATATAAACCCCACTTGCCTAGCTTCGCACAGACGTCAAAACCTCTATGTCTGCCACAGATGTGGGTGAAACGTCAGGAGAGAATGCTTCTGGCACATGGCCATAGAGCCCGGAATACATACCACAACAGTGTGATCCCGGCCATGAAAGCTTTCGACAACACAACCACAGTATCCATTCAAGTTCATGTAGCGTGGTATGGACTGGAGACCTGTATTGGGGGGAGGGAGGGTGCGAATCTGGGCCCCTGGGAGCAGCCGAGGACGGGCCTGGCCCACACCCCCTCGCATCCCAGGCCTCTTCCTCCTCACCGCCGGGCCCCTCTCGGTCTCTCCAGGCCTGAGCTGAGGCGAGGCGGCGGCGGCGGCCATTTCCCCCCTCCGTCTTCCTCCTCCTCCTCGGCCTCCTTCCCCCTCGCCCCCTCCCATTGGCTGAGCCTCCCATTGGCTGAGGGGCAAAAGGAAAGGAGTTTGGGTGATTTGCAAAAGCTTTTTTTTCTTAACGAAAAAAACGAAGAAATAAGAAAAAACGGCCTCTCGCGATTCGAAACCGCGATATCCAGACGTGTGGACAACCAAGGTTCTATATTGCTTCAAAACAAACGAAAATAACGAATTAATAACGGGTAACGGGAAAATCGAATTATTTGAGCAAGCCTACTAATTGTAAAGTAAAGAGGACGGGCAGATAACATTGCATTAAAAATAGAGAAGTCATCTCCTCAGATAAAGGACAGGAAAAACATGGTTTTGTTATGCTCAGTTAGTTTACCATGACAGTAGTAATAGTAACTGTTTTGTGAAAAAACAAACTGATTGTATATAGCACGCCAATGTTAAATTTACTTTAAATAATTAAATACCCCCAATTTAATTAGACTTTTTTTTCTAAAATAAATAAATAGGAAGTAAATGTCATACTACTTGCAGCATGGCTCAAAAAGAACTCCCACAATGTAGCCTTTAACATCCTAAGATTGAGCAACAGATAAATCGTCCATATTGTAAATGAAAAGGTAGCCTTTTAATAGAATTTTTTATTTATGGACAAATAGAGTCAATCCCATTGCCCTATAGTTCACAGAAAAATATTTTGCTTTTAACAAGAGTCACCTCAACATTTTGTGGTGCAGCTTAATGAAGAGAGTTTTTTTACTTTAATATTTACAACTGGCACATCGATAAATCATAAATAGGAAATTCTAATTTGCCTCCAGTTATTCATGTGAGTTCCATTATAGCCACACTGCAGGCAATGATGCACTACAAAGATTGTGCTGATGCTGATGTTATAAACCAGAAGAACAAAGTTTAAATGGTCTGTAAATGTCAGCAGAATCCCAATAGTAAATTATGACCTTGCTACAAACTCTTGAGTACCTTTCCTTACATTTTATGCATTCCACCTAATGAAAGTGTAATACCATTTGAATGACAATAAACAATAGGGGCTTGATGTTGACCACCTTTATGAAATAGAAGTGACTGTTAGTTGTTTATCAGCAATCCAGCTGAATTATTTAGAGAAGTGAATGCTCTTTATCAGATAGCTACAATATGCAGAAAATATCATTGCATGTAATATTGTTGCCTCGGTCCTTCAGGGAATTAGATATTTTCATGCTCAGATTTAATATACACTTCTTGAAGATATAGGACATTAAATTACAGTTTCATTCCTAACAGGAAAGAGACTTTTCAGCCTTCATTATTTATCATGCCTTAACACCTCTCAGGAGTGTTTGTATCCAAGACTCCCTGAGATATATACATCTGCTAGCAGCTCTGTTGCCAGCGGACAAAACACTACCTGCACTCATGACAAAATTATTTCAATCACTCTTCACAGATGACTGTTGATGTCTATTATATGTTAACTCTTTGCCTGTTTAGGATTGGTATGATCCATCAAATCATAGATTTTGTGGAAGGCTAGAAAGCAAGGACACAATGCTACACACTGGGCTGGATCCAAAGATGTCCTTCCATAAACAGATTAGGATACATTTTCATTACAGTTTTCTCCCCATAGTTGTATTCCAATATTATTCAATATTATTACTATGCAGAAAGGGGAGACTATCTAAACATTATCCTTTCATCACAAGTAATTTTTTCAAGAGGAGGATCATATCTATGGATGCATCTATACTGTAGAATTAGTGCAATTTGGCACCACTTTAACTACCATGGCCCAATGCTATGGAATCCTAGGAGTTGTAGTTTGGTAAAACACCAGTACTCTGGCAGAGGAGAATTTGCAAAACTAGAATTCCTAGGGTTCTATAGCATTGATCCATGGCAGTTAAATTAGAATCAAACTTCATTAATTCCACAATGTAAATATAACCCTATGTATGGAGGTTCTCCACAAAATCCAGAATACCTGATCTTCTATTGTTTGGATTTCTCCATGAAGATAAAATTACTCAGTACGTAATGCACAAAAATGGGGGCAGCCTTGGGACACTTTTACACTACACAGTTATCGTAGTATGATTCCTCCTTAACGTTGATACCTGCATTATTTGGAATCCTGGGATGTGCAGTTTATGGAGAGGCATTTAGAAACCTCAGGCAAAAGCATTCTCTATTTCCAAACTAAAACCAGAATTCCAAAGGACTCAGCCATGGCAGATAAGATGGAATCATAGTACTATAACTTTGTGGTGTGGTTTCACATTTAAGAAGTATTATACTAGTAGGAATGGAATGCCTAGATATGTCTTTGTCCATTCTCTTTTTGTTTTCATCCAAGGATTTTGTTCACAGTAGACTGAGAATTAAGAAAAGAAATACTATTTCAGACAGCACATAACTGCATTATGTAAATCACCTCTTTAAGCTGCAGGATTGTACAGGTAGTTAATACTAGATGTTGTAAGCTATATTTCAGATGAAGGAATTGGGAAAACCACCTTAGAGCATTCCTTGCCTAAGAAAACTCTATGAAATTAATGGGGATGCAAGTTGACATATGACTTCAATGTATAAACATACACACACACACACACACACACACACACACACACACAAAGTTAATCTATCTATCTTCATCATCTATCTATCATTATCTCTCTACCTATCTATCTGTGGCTATTAGCTGTGAGACCTGCTTCTGTTCCTTCCCACTTTATCCTCACATCAACTAAGTGAAATAGGTCAGGTTGAAAGAGAGAGTGGTGAACCCAATGAAACTGGTCAATTCCATTTCTCAGTGTGGATTGGACCTGGATCTGCAGATTTTCTTCTAGTGCTCTAACAACTACACAGTATTAGGAATGATACCAGAATGTATGTTATGAAACCCTATGGGTAATCTGTAAACATGTGGTAGCTAATCTTGTGGTGTTTATCTTTTGGTATTAAACACAGTTTGTGTCCTGTTCATTTCTCATACCAATGATCTCTATTGTGTGAGTGGAGTATGTGCTGGACAGTGGCTAGATCAAAGAGAGTGAATTATATGCTCATTTGTTAAAATAATTGCAAACAAGTTCTAAGTGCATTTTTACTGCTGCACAGTATTGGAATTCCCACGCAGGAAAATGTGCTTATGTAAAATAATGTGTCTACTGCACAGTCTAAATTATGTACCTGATATCCTCAATACTTTTATTATCTCTCCATGCATGTATATGCCATTTTAAGCCAAAAAGTATTATGTGTTTCCCACTAAACAGGGTGGAGGGATCATGTACAATGAATGAGTCCCACTCCTCCAAGCTCTTTCTGTTAAAAAAGGAAATCTAGGACATTTCTAACAATGGAGAATGGATGCATATGCTAAATATCACTAAAAGGACATTTCCCTATTCCATCTCTCTCTCTCTCACACACACACAGTGAGAGGAAGCAAGAGGGAGGTGAAGGGGATAAGGAAAGCAATGACAATCCCCCCCCCCCCCACACACACACACACTTTTTCTTTCTATGACTCGTTAGTAAAGGAAGAAATCCATGAAGAGAAAATGTATCTGGAATCAAGTAGTGGATGTTAGAAATTCTTTTACACTTAAGAACATTTCTACACACTGGTGAGAAAGAAGATTAAAACCCTACACACTCAATTGGAGGTGAGATTCCCTGCAGCGAAGACACACACCTCGCAAAGAGAGTGGCAGCAGGTATGCCTGTCTGTGAGTGCCGATGAGAGCCAGGGAGAATGAATTCTGTGAAATATAAGCTACTAGAATGGAACTAGGAAATGACAAAATGTCTCCGGAAGGTGTGTGTGTGAGTGTCTCATATATATATATATATATATATATATATATATATATATATATATATAGCACATGCAGTTAGTTCTATATTTTAAGGCTGACTAAAGTTTACTCTGCCCTAATTAGTTTTACATTGCATATTCAGAAATAAGACAGACAGAATTTAGTGGGAATTACCTCCAAATAGATATGCATAGGATTGCACTAGAATGTATTTCCTCAAAAAGACATCTCATTGACTTCAGCAGAACACAACTCCCATTTAAGAATTAATAGCATTGCAGAGGCTCCTGTTTGCATGCTCAGAAAAGGGTACATAAAGTTTTGTGTATTTGCAAGTACCCAGATCCCTTACTCTTGATTTTTGGTTTTGGACAGCTATATCACTCTGTATAGTGCATCACCACAACAACTTTTAGAGCTTCCATCTAAAAAAATGTATTGCAGTGGAGGGATAGCTATTTGAAAAGCATAAGCTAATTATTTCGAGTGAACAGGTTACTTGTTTAATTTTTTTCAATCCCAGCTTGTATTACTGAATAGTTGGGAAATTTCTTTCCCCTGAGATCACACAGGTGAGCAATATTTTGAAAAAGTGGGAATCAACACTTGTTTGTTTCCTCATATCAGCAGCGCTAGGAAACATTCAAGGAATAACCTGAAACCATTGCACCATCTGGTGTAGAGCCAAATGTGAATGACTACTACAACTCATCTTCATTGCAAAAGATGATAATATGCAGTAAAGTGAAAAATGGTATGAGATTGGAAACCATGTTACAGATGGGTAGAGTCATTAAATGATGCCACACCCCAGAGTTGAAAGATCTGAGGAATGTTATAATGATCTGAGCTCATGAAGGTCTCTGTTCATGTCCTTGTACTATATCACCTTGCTCCATTATTTGATACATCTTGAACTCTCTATAATTGTCCTGCAGATCCCTTCAAGATACCCCACCGCCACCACACAGTCTTGGTTCTTTATATTTCTGTTCCTTATAGAAAATGATTGTATACAATATGGTCCAAGTATTATTACAGACCAAATGTTCTATAGTTGCATGCATGCATAATAATTTCAGATGAATTAAAATAAAGTCCACAAAAGACGTGGCTCTTTAACATAGCAGGAAATGAAGAGTCATAGGTTGCTTCAGAAATTCAAAGATCCCCTTTTTCATGTGGCTGGTTCATCAAAAAGCCAAAAGACTATGCCTGGTTTTGTTTTCTTGTGTACCATAGTCTCTAAATACTGACAACAACACTCTGGAAGCCACATCTGGAGGGCTAAAAGTTGAGTATTTCTGTTCTAGTATATTATTTACTAGAGAACACAAACTACTTCCAAAGGGGCAACACACTAGTAATCAAGTCCTAAATCCAATTGCTAAATGCAACTAGAGTACACTAATTAATCAATGGGATAGAGGTTCAAGGCCTGTATAACTCAGAATTGACCAGGGAGGTAGACACAATTGCCTCTGAACCTCCTCTCTTGTTCTGCAGTCAAGTCAGCTCCTTGGTTCACTGAGGAGCTGGTGATGATGAAGTGGATGAGACGAGGACAAGAGTGCCACTGGTGGGAGACTCAGAATACATCTCACCAAGCATGAGCTAGAGCCTCCCCTAAGGCCTACTCTGTGGCAATGGGGGCAACTAGGAAGGCTTTCTTGACTGCCTGCATTGTGTCTGCAACTAGCAGACCTGTGGAGTTGTTTCGGGTGATCAGGGACTCCTCCATCCTCCTGAGGGAAAGGAGACCACTGACCATCTGACAATGTGGCGAGTTTACTCATGATTTTGCAGATAAAGTCGCTCAGATAAGTTCCGACTTAGATGCCAGTTTTAAAGCGGTACCAAAGGATGTAACAGAGACAGAGATTTTGATTAATTCATTTCAGCTTGTCCATCCTGATGATTTTGATGGGATCCTTGGAGCGGTAAGAGCGACTACATGTGCTCTAGACCGATGCCTCTCCTGGCTTATCAAACTTACCAGTGGGGGACAGTTACCAGTTACCCTCTTTGTGTGAGACATATGGAGCCTTCCAGATATTCTCAGACTGCAACTCCTATCACTACTCTCTATTGGCTATGCTGGCTGAGTTTGAAGGAAGGTCCCTCAAGATCAAAACTATAGTAAATAAGTGATATGAGCATTTGCTCTTCACTGACACCATATGAGTTAGACTCTTCTGAGACTCATCTCTTCCTTTACAAATAGCTCAGAATGCTAGCATATCTTCAAAATTGCTTCCTTCAAAAGATGCAGTTAGTTGTTAGCTGGCCACAGTGGAATAAAAAAAAATCCTTCAGCTTTGTGAAACAGTCAAAGAAACCTTGGATCTAAGGACTTTAACAAATTGCTAGAAGTCTCTCTCTTCAAGTAGACACACTCTTTTCCCCCGGCTTTCACAGAAAAGTATCAGGTTACCCGGGGGCAAAACTCTTTTTTCATTGATTAATTTATTAACTTGTCAGCCACTAAGTTTTGTATGAAAAGCAGTATTGTATGGGAAATGGTGAAGCAAGTACAATTGTCTACAACAAAATGATCATATTAATTTAAGCAGGAACTCTCTGGTTAATATGATCAAATGACTTCATAACCCAATATTCTGGTTTATTACTATGTGATAGCAGCAGGACAGAATAACATTAAAACTTATTCCTTTGTTTCTTGTATTTTCTGAATTAGTGAGATTTGTCATATGTAAGTATTAACCATGTATAGTGCTTGACTTTCTTAGCAGGAGCATTACGATCTAGATAAGTGGTGTACAATCTTTGGTCTTTCAAGTGTTTTGGGTCCCTTCTACATTGCCATATAATCCAGATTTTCAAAGCAGATCATCCACATTATCTGCTTTGAATTGGATTACATGAGTCTACCCTTCCATATAATCCAGTTCAAATCAGCTAATCTGGATTTTATATGGCAGTGTAAAAGGGGCCTTGGACTTCAGTTCCCAGAATTCCTGACCACTGGACAAACTGGCCAGGGCTTCTGGGAGTTGGAGTCTGTAGTTAAATCTGTACTTCTAAAGTGATATCTGACAAGTGGGCATGGCCTGTGCTTAAAACTTAAGAATCAAAATTTATGCAATACTTTTTTGTTTGCATTTTGTAAATCTTGAAAGCCTCCCAAGTTAGTTTTATTTTAGCACAAGGAGCAAAACAAAGCCAAAAGGCCAGCCTTTCCTCTTTAAATTAATGGCCTCTCGCCATTACCAGAGGAAAAGTAGGGAGAAACCAGAGTTCACTGGGAAAGAAAGCACAGAACTCTGGGAAATGTAGTTTGGGAAGGTGAGGAGCCTTGTGACAGAGAATGCAAAAGGTCCTGCCCTAAACTGCATTTCCGAGGATACTGCTTACATCAGAAAGCCTCAATAAGGAGAGGGTAGAGATTTGTCCCTCTGACTTGAAGAAGTCTTCTGTCAACAGCTGACCAAACAGGCCCAAAGAAGAGATATAGTAGTCATGGGTGATTTCAACTATCCCGATATCTGCTGGAAAACAAACGCATCCAAGAGTACAAAGTCCAACAAATTCCTCACTTGCCTTGCAGACAATTTTATGGTCCAGAAGGTAGAAGAGGCAACAAGGGGATCAGCTACTCTTGATCTAATCTTAACAAATGTGGAAGACCTGATCAATACAGTCGAAGTGGTTGGATCCTTAGGGGCAAGTGACTATGTGCTCCTGCAATTTGCCATACAAAGGAAGGCCGAAACTAAGACAAGTCAAACACGCATTCTGGACTTTAAGGGAGCTGACTTCCAGAAAATGAAGGAAATACTGAGCGGCATTCCATGGACGCCATTATTAAAAGACAAGGAAGTTAAGGATGGATGGGAGTTTTTTAAAAGTGAAATACTCAAGGCACAAATGCAAACAGTGCCAACAAAGAAAAAAATAAGACAAGTGCAAAGAAGCCAGAGTGGATGTCCAAGAACTTCTAACCGGGCTAAGACTCAAAAGAGACATGCACAAGAAGTGGAAAAGGGGAGAAATCACCAATGAAGAATTTAAACATTTCTGCTAAAGCACAAAATGAGCTCAGGCTTGCCAGTGACATTAAAAATAACAAAAAAAAAAGTTTTTTTCCTTACGTTGGTAGAAAAAAGAAGAACAAGGAGGCGATAGGGCCTCTGAGAGGAGAAGATGGGGTGATGGTAACAGGGGACAGAGAAAAGGCAGAACTATTGAATGCCTTCTTTGCCTCGGTCTTCTCACAAAAAGAAAGCCATCTTCAACTTCAGCAACATGGAATGGACGAAGGATTAGGGGAAATCCAACCCCAAATAGGGAATGAAGTTGTCCAGGAACACCTGGCCTCTCTAAACGAATTCAAGTCCCCAGGGCCAGATCAGCTACATCCAAGAGTATTGAAGGAACTAGCTGAAGTTATTTCAGAACCACTGGCAATTATCCTCGAGAGTTCTTGGAGAACAGGAGAAGTCCCAGCAGATTGGAGGAGGGTGAATGTGGTTCTATGTTCAAGAAGGGTAAAAAGAACAACCCAAACAATTACCGTCTGGTCAGCCTCAGGTCAATACCATGCAAGATTCTGGAAAAGATCATTAAGGAAGTGGTCTGCGAACACTTAGAAATAAATGCAGTCATTGCTAATAGTCAACATAGATTTACCAAAAACAAGTCATGCCAGACTAATCTGATCTCTTTTATCGACAGAGTTAGGAGTTGGATCGTTACAGGGAACGCGGTAGATATAGCATACCTCGATTTCAGGAAGGCCTTCGACAAAGTCCCCCACGACCTTCTGGCAAACAAACTAATAAAATGTGGGCTAGACAAAACTAGGTGGTTAGGTGGATCTGTTATTGGCTAAGTGAACTAACTCAAAGGGTGCTGACCAATGCGTCTTCTTCATCTTGGAAAGAAGTCATGAGTGGAGTGCCGCAGGGCTCCGTCCTGGGCCCAGTTCTGTTCAACATCTTTATTAACGACTTAGACGAAGGGTTAGAAGGCACAATCATCAAGTTTGCAGATGACACCAAACTGGGAGGGATAGCCAACACTCCAGAAGACAGGAGCAGAATTCAAAACGATCTTAACAGACTAGAGAGATGGGCCGAAACTAAGAAAATGAAGTTCAACAGGGACAAATGCAAGATACTCCATTTAAAAAATGGAATGCAAAGATACAGAATGGGGGACGCGGGCTCGACAGCAGTACGTGTGAAAAAGATCATGGAGTCCTCGTGGACAACAAGTTAAACATGAGCCAACAATGTGATGCGGCTGCTAAAAAAGCCAACGGAATTCTGGCCTGCATAAATAGGGGTATAGCATCAAGATCCAGGGAAGTCATGCTACCCCTCTATGCTGCCTTGGTCAGACCACACCTGGAATACTGTGTCCAATTTTGGGCACCGCAGTTGAAGGGAGATGTTGACAAGCTGGAAATCGTCCAGAGGAGGGCGACTAAAATGATTAAGGGTCTGGAGAACAAGCCCTATGAGGAGTGCTTAAAGAACTGGGCATGTTTAGCCTGCAGAAGAGAAGGCTGAGAGGAGACATGCTAGCCATGTACAAATATGTGAGGGGAAGTCATAGGGAGGAGGGAGCAAGCTTGTTTTCTGCTGCCCTGCAGACTAGGACGCGGAACAATGGCTTCAAACTACAGGAAAGGAGATTCCACCTGAACATCAGGAAGAACTTCCTCACTGTGAGAGCTGTTCGACAGTGGAACTCTCTCCCCTGGGCTGTGGTGGAGGCTCTTTCTTTGGAAGCTTTTAAGCAGAGGCTGGATGGCCATCTGTCGGGGGTTGGGCTAGATGGCCCATGAGGTCTCTTCCAACTCTACTATTCTATGATTCTATGATTCTATGATCCTAAAGGGATTAGATTCTATCTGATCTTGGAAGCTAAGGTCAGTCTGGTTAGTACTTGGTTGGGGGACTGCCAATGAATGCCAGATGCTGTAATTATGTTTCAGAGGAAAGAAATGGAAAAACTACCTCTGAGTATTCCTTCCCAAATAAAACTCTATGAAATTCATGGGGTCACCATAAGTCAAAAAGCAACTTGAAGGCACATAAGCACATATACGTTTCACAAAGGGAACATCTTACATTATAAGGGAGAAGTTTCAGTGTAATTGAAAGGGCAGTTCTAGGCTATTGGTACTATTTGACTACTACAGCTTTGGGCTTGTGCCAGTCACTTTGGGTATCACAGCACATTCTCTTTACTGTAAACATAAATTCAAACATACATCCTTAATAAATTTTGTTCTTTTTAATGCCATTTTTGTATCTGTTTATTCATTTTCTTCCACACATAAGCATTCTTTTATGTAATTATTAGGCTTGATCGATCCATGAAAAATTTGATTCTAAACTCGTTTCAAAACTAGAGGGGGGCAGCGTTTCGTTTTTGTTGGTATTTACGAATTTTGCCCCCAAGAAAATTCGAAATTAACGAAAATTCGTTATTTTCGAAATTAATTCGTTAATGGCAGACGCGCATGCGCAGTCGCCCAAAAACAGCCCCAGAGGGGGGGGGGGGTCGGGGGCTCTCCTGCTCTCATTTTTTCAGCTATACTGATCAAATTTGGTACAGTGGGAGAACACAATCCACCCTGCTTGTTTGCTAAATTGCAGAGCGTTTGCCCTTTCCTAAGATTTATTGCACAATTTTATAGTTTATATAGAAAAACTTTACCAATTGCAAAAAATCTGTTCCTGCTTTTGAATTGTTATTTCCTGTTCATTCAATAGGGGTTCCATCACTGTGAAAGTTCTTGCTTGTGTATCGTTTCAGTGCCCGTAAATCTGTCAAAATTTTAGGGCATTGGGGGACATTGGCCAAGAGACACATTTTGCTGCCTGCCACTATGCGCAAAGACTTTCCCCAGGCATCAATATTGGAGGCCATTATACCCCAGTAGTCAAGCCCCTCCCCCTCCCAAGAAATGTAAGATTTCTGCGACGTTGGTTTGATTTATTGCCTGATGGCAAAATGGGTAAAGAACGACAGCCGCGAGACAAGAGAGATGCGGCGCATCGTGGGAAACACGTCGACCACGTAGGCCGACAGGCAGCTAAAACCAAAGAAAAGAAAAGAAAAGAAAGAAAAAGCCACAGGTGGCAAGGCCCATATGTTAAAATGGGCCGGCCACAGTTGGCCGGCATGCATCCCAGAGAGGGAAAAAATTGTGGCCCGCAACAAAGGAAGGATAGCCTCAATATGTACAGAGGGACAGCTGCGAGAGAAGAGAGATGCGGCGCATCATGGGAAACACGACCACGTAGGCCGACAGGCAGCTAAAACAAAAGAAAAGAAAAGAAAGGAAAAGCCACAGGCGGCAAGGCCCATACGTTGAAATACTGTCCACTAGGCCGGCCACCGTTGGCCGGCACGCTTCCCACAGAGGGAAAAAGAGTGGCCCACACGTTAAAATACTAGGCCGGCCACCGTTGGCCGGCACGCTTCCCACAGAGGGAAAAAGAGTGGCCCACATCTTAAAATACTAGGCCGGCCACCGTTGGCCGGCACGCTTCCCACAGAGGGAAAAAGAGTGGCCCACACGTTGAAATACTGCTCACTGAGGGCCGTCCACCGTTGGCCGGCACGCTTCCCACAGAGGGAAAAAGAGTGGCCCACATCTTAAAATACTAGGCCGGCCACCGTTGGCCGGCACGCTTCCCACAGAGGGAAAAAGAGTGGCCCACACGTTGAAATACTGCTCACTGAGGGCCGTCCACCGTTGGCCGGCACGCTTCCCACAGAGGGAAAAAGAGTGGCCCACATCTTAAAATACTAGGCCGGCCACCTTTGGCCGGCACGCTTCCCACAGAGGGAAAAAGAGTGGCCCACATCTTAAAATACTAGGCCGGCCACCGTTGGCCGGCACGCTTCCCACAGAGGGAAAAAGAGTGGCCCACACGTTGCAATACTGCTCACTGAGGGCCGGCCACCGTTGGCCGGCACGCTTCCCACAGAGGGAAAAAGAGTGGCCCACATCTTAAAATACTAGGCCGTCCACCGTTGGCTGGCACGCTTCCCACAGAGGGAAAAAGAGTGGCCCACATCTTAAAATACTAGGCCGGCCACCTTTGGCCGGCACGCTTCCCACAGAGGGAAAAAGAGTGGCCCACATCTTAAAATACTGTCCACTAGGCCGGCCACCGTTGGCCAGCACGCTTCCCACAGAGGGAAAAAGAGTGGCCCACACGTTGCAATACTGCTCACTGAGGGCCGGCCACCGTTGGCCGGCACGCTTCCCACAGAGGGAAAAAGAGTGGCCCACACGTTGCAATACTGCTCACTGAGGGCCGGCCACCGTTGGCCGGCACGCTTCCCACAGAGGGAAAAAGAGTGGCCCACATCTTAAAATACTGTCCACTAGGCCGGCCACCGTTGGCCGGCACGCTTCCCACAGAGGGAAAAAGAGTGGCCCACACGTTGAAATACTGCTCACTGAGGGCCGTCCACCGTTGGCCGGCACGCTTCCCACAGAGGGAAAAAGAGTGGCCCACATCTTAAAATACTAGGCCGGCCACCGTTGGCCGGCACGCTTCCCAGAGACAGAGAGAGAAGTAAAAAACCTGGAAATGTGGGCGCAAGCCCCTCAGACCCGGGGGGCCGGCCACCGTTGGCCGGCCCCATGCCCACACCACAGAACCCACATGGGGAAGGGCGTGTCTTCTTCACGTCTGCTAGTGAACTGTGGGCCCAAGCCCCACTGCCCAGGGGGGCCGGCCACCGTTGGCCGGCCCCACGCCCACACCACAGAACCCACATGGGGAAGGGCGTGTCTTCTTCACGTCTGCTAGTGAACTGTGGGCCCAAGCCCCACTGCCCAGGGGGGCCGGCCACCGTTGGCCGGCCCCACGCCCACACCACAGAACCCACATGGGGAAGGGCGTGTCTTCTTCACGTCTGCTAGTGAAATGTGGGGCCAAGCCCCACTGCCCAGGGGGGCCGGCCACCGTTGGCCGGCCCCACGCCCACACCACAGAACCCACATGGGGAAGGGCGTGTATTCTTCACGTCTGCTAGTGAAATGTGGGCCCAAGCCCCACTGCCCAGGGGGGCCGGCCACCGTTGGCCGGCCCCACGCCACCTCCTCACCCCCCAAGGGGAAGGGCGTGTATTCTTCACGTCTGTTAGTGAAATGGGGGCCAAAGCCCCACTGACTAATGTGTCAACCAGACCATAGCAACACAGTCTGTAGCCGCCACAAAGGCACACTCCATGACAGCAAACCGTCAGCGGCCCTGGCCGCACCCTTACCGGGTGGACACAAGCTAGCTGGCATTCCACAGGGTAGTCGTGGACATCATCACATCAATAATGATTGTACTAATAACCACAGTAAGATCTTAATTGTTATTACCCGGCCCATCTTCCCGGAGGGACTCTGAGCGGCTTCCATGGGGCGTGGCCGTCAGCAATACAATGTGAACAATTAAACCCCAAAATTTTATATTTGTTAAAGGAAATGTTGCATCAATAACACATAAAATAAAAAAGCTGTCACAGCATTACCTGCTTAAAAAACAGAGGTGTAAAAACACGGCTCTGTGGCCGAGGGCTGAATAATTCCACATAGATGAGGTAGTTTGAGAGTTAAAAATCAATAAAGTGCGAAATACTCTTGGCCTGGAAACCAATTCTTCATCTGCCAGCGATCCACCCCATAGTCCTCGAAGGCTTTTCGGAACTGGAATGTTTTACGGCTCTGATGTAAGGTTAATGTTTCTATGGCGTTGAACTAGAGGGAAGACTTGTGTGTGTGTCTGGTGTTATTAAAGGGAAATGACCAAAGCTGGGTTGAGAAGGAAGCCAAAGGGAACCACAGAGATGTATAACTGTCAACAGCATGGATTGGATGTGGAGGGTTTGACAGACGTTTAATTTATTCTTGCAACATCTCACTGTAGGTGTGGACTGTGGTCTGCAAGTTAGTAGAGGTTTTGCAGAGCTGACCACACTAGACAAAAAAAGAAAAGAGACTTCATGCAAACATTGGAGGACCGCATACTGGCATTGTCATCGCAATGCCGTAGTCCAGAAACCTGCGGATGTGAGAGCTTGACCGTTAGGAAGGCAGAGCGTGGGAAAAAACGGCACTTTTGAAAAGAATTCCTTTTTGAAAAACAAGACAGTGCCTGGGAGTGTAAGAAGATCCAACTGGTCCATCCTCCATGTTTTATTGCCCGTCCGATTCAAGGAGGTAGTGAAATTACAGGCATAGCATCAGGATGGCATGGACTTGAAGGAAATGACGCCGTTGATGTCCAACAGGAATTTCTTTTCTGAATCTGTCCGAGAGTTCTCCATAGATCGTTGAAGACTACAAGTCTTATTTCTGAGTGTAAGACTTTCTGCGGTGTGATTCCACCCTCTTCTATCGTCCTACCAACAAACAGAACCTGCGCCCAGAGGTCACTAGCAGCTGCAAAGGCACACGCCCTGACAGGCAAAGGGCACCGTCCTCGGGCGCGGACAGAGGGTGAGGGGACCCTAAGGCGTCTGTCCCTCGGCAACACCGTCGACAACTGCCTCTCAAGGTGATGGGACAGTGGAAGAAGAAAATTTTGAAAAGTGGTGGACAAGGCCGAGGTGTCCCGCTTTCAGCGGTGCGGTGATTCCACCCTCTTCTATCGTCGCTGCCAACAAGGCAGCAAAAAGCACTTCCGTAGCCAGAGAACCTGCGCCCAGAGGTCACTAGCAGCCGCAAAGGCACACGCCCTGACGGGCAAACGCCACCGTCCGCGTGCGCGGCCAGAGGGAAAGGGAGACCAAAGGCGGGCGTACCGCGGCCACTGCGTCGACCACACCCGCTCAAGCCGATGGAACAATGAAAGATGAAACTTTAGAGAAGTGCTGGCCAAAGTCGAGGTGTTGTATTAATCCCCGTGGCAAAACACGTCCTCAAAGTTTCAGATGGACAGATATCTCAGAAAAATATGACTCTGGCGTATTCCTTCACCTTAAATGAATATCCGAAGTATCCTCATCAAATATATCACTGCTCTTTCTGTACAGGAACTCTTAAGATCTGGAGAAGACCAAACATTCCTGGCTCATGAGGGAAATAATTTTTGAACCAAAAAAATAAATAAATAGTGAATTGAATGAAATCCGTAATGAACCCTAAGAGGAAGCATATCCTACCTAGGATTTCATGGAGTAATTTCTCACACAAAATCCTTCTACCTCTAGAGCGTCAGTATTGCGGGAGAGAAAAAATTTTGTGACTTCAGACTACAGAGATGGGCCAAAAGTAACTTTATTAAGTTCAACAGGGACAAATGAAAGCAACTTCACTTCGGTAAACATAATGTAAATCCAAGCGACATTTCTTGGGACGCCTAGCTTGACAGCACTGTGTGAGAAAACCGTCCGTGAGTCCTCGTGGACAACAACATAACAATGAGCCTACTATGGTTTGCGGCAGAGCAAATATCCAATGGGCTTTAGGCATGCATTAACAGGGGAATAGCGTCGTCTAGATCCAAGGCAGTCCTGTTCCCCCTCTACTCTGCCGTGGTCAGACCGCACCTGGAATAATATGTCCAACTTTGGGCAACGCAGATAAATGGAGATGCGGGCAAGCTTGAAAGTGTATAGAGGATTGCGACTAAAATGAATAAGGGTCTGGAGATCAAGCAGTATGAGTAGAGGCTTTATTAGCTGGTCATCATTGTTTAGCCTGCAGAAGAGAAGGCTGAGAGGAGAAATGTTAGCAATGTACAAATATGTGAGGGGTAGTCATAGGGAGGAGGGAGCAAGCTTATTTTCTGCTGCCCTGAAGACAACAGGACGGAGCAGTGGGTTCCAACAAGTGGAATGGTGATTCCACCTGAACATCAGGAAGAACTTCCTGACTGTGATGGCTGTTCGGGAGTGGAACTGTCTCCCCCGGACTGTGTTGGGGGCTCCTTCTTTTGAAGCTTTTAAGCATAGGCTCGATGGCCATCTGTCGGGAATGCTTTGAATGAAACTTCCTGCGTGTTTGTTGGGGGAGAACTCGATGGCCCATGAGTTCTATTCCAACTCTACTTTTCTATGGTTCCATGATTCAATGATTTGGGAAACGGCGCCTTGTGATTGATGAACCCAAAAACAACAGTGGGCAACGGTGAGTGATGATAAAGACGAGAAAGGAAGGAAAAAGAGAGAGGAAAGCATTGTAGGTAAGAGGAGAGAGTTGTTTGACAGAGTCCAAAGGGGCAACCCCACCCCTGGCCACCCACAAAATTAGCCAAAGTTACTCTGAAGCAGAGCTGATTAAAGGAGAACTATTGCTCTATGAGCTGTCAGTGTCAAAATCCAAATCTGGGAAATTCAACACGGGAAGGTTGGCCTTCAGGAAAACCAGTTTCTCAACTGTTTGCAGGTCCAGCAAGCTGCGGTGGGGCGTGACTACATCTCCCGCTAGGCTGAAGACCCTTTCGCTCTGCACGCTCGTGGGAGGACAGCTGAGGAACTGGCGGGCTACGTGTGACAGGTCCGGCCACATGTGTTCGCGTGAAGCCCAATAGGCCAATGGATCACAAGATATTATCTCAGGAGGCTCCTCAAAGTACCTGTTGACCGAGCATTCGGCCGAGTCTACCTTTTGAGCAGAAGCCAGCAAAGAGGATTCTTCAGAGCAGGCTAGTATGGCCACCGTCTCCGCAAAAAAAACGTTTCCTGGTCGCTGCTGGAGATCCGTATTCCTACGGCAAACCCCTACCGGCTCCCCGGGACTTTCAGTCTCGCCACTAGCGCTAGTGCTGGGGGGTGACAGGCATTTCCGGAAGAGGGGCCGCTGTGCCCGTTTCCGCCACCCTGGCAGCAAAGACCTCCCTTACAAGGTTAACTAGTTGGGCCTTCAACACGGTAAAGTCTTTTGGGCAGACGTTGTACTTTAGCCGGGGATCACACAAGGCCGCCAGCATATGGACCTTGCTGGAAAGAAGTGGCTCAAGGCGTTTCCGTACAGCAAAGGACAACCTCCTCACCACCTCCTGGGCCGGCGGTGTCAGCGGTCCAGCCAGGGAGTCCAGTGTTCGACCGGCCCCAAGCCTTTCTATGTGCCTCCTTAGCCTCAAGACCATGGGCACTGCCTGGCTAAGAAGGGCTTTTGAGTCCGAGAGGGTCTCAGTGGCATGTTTGAATGGCTTTAGTATGTCTACTAGCTGGGAGATGGTGTCCCACTCTTGCTTATTTGGAACAAGTTTGCTAACTGGCGCAACCAATGTGAGGGAGATGCCGTGTACCGCCTTCTGCTGCTCGACCATGCGTTCAAGCATTTTAAAGGTTGAATTCCACCGAGTTGAGACGTCCTGGAGCAGCTTGTGCTGCGGGAGGCCTTCAAGGCTCTGCCTCTCTCTCAGCTGCCGGGCTGCCTTGATGCTCCTGTGGAAGTAGCCCGCGATCTTTCTACAGCTCTCGATCAGCAGGGAGATGTTTGCGTTGCTGGCTGGCTGCTCTTCCGGGCTCTTTAAACCTTCCTTGATGGTATTGTGAAGCATGTGGGCCATGCAGGACACATTCTGAAACCCTGCACTTTCAACCGCTTTGATCATATTTTTCCCAGCCTCAGTCACCATAAAGCCCCTCCTCATTTCTTCCGGCCTATACTGCATCCACTCCCCCATAATGTTTTCCAGAGAGCTGCAGATGGTCTCTGCCTTGTGATCTCGATCAACTACCTCCAACGCGAGGAGTGCCCAACGATGGGATGTATCCATACTGCCTTCCTTCTCCCACCAATGTGCCGTGAGAGAGAGGTAGGAATGGCCTCCTCCCAAGCTTGACCAAATGTCAGAGGTAAAATGGATGTGTCCTCCCATGGCGCTACGCAACATCTGGGAAATGCGTTCCTTACAGCCCTCGTACAAGCCGGGAATTACTTTTCTGGAAAAGGTGTGACGGGAGGGGATTTTGTATCGGGGGCACAGCCGTTTCATAAGGCGTACGAAGCCTTCTTGTTCAACCAGGCGGAAGGGATGGTGATCAAGGGCAATCATCTCTCCCACAGTTTGGGTTATCTGCTGGGGTGTGAGTAATGTTTCCCCCATTTTCTTTCTGGGTAAAGGAATGGCCCAATCCTCCAAGGTGGACTGTGTCTGCCTTCCACCATCTTCACCAGGAGAACTTTGTGTGCTAATGCTGCCACTGGAAGGGCTTGCAGTTCCCCCTCCTACCGATATGGAGGGATGGTGTCGCTTCAAGTGAGAACTCAACCCCGAGGTCGCAAGATGTCTCAGGTCTCTGCCTCTGCTGATATTTGCCCCACAGTGCCTACAAACAGCCAAGGTAGCACTCTGAGAGTGCACATGGAAATGGTCCCAAATATAAGACCTAGGCCTCCCCACAGCCACTGTGGGGACGCCCACTGAGATAGGAGTCGTGGGCACCCTTTCGTCAGCTTGAGAAAGTTTTTGTTTGGATGGTACAACCTCCTCTACCTCCTCCTCACTGTCAGTAGCGGGTGGAGGGGTGGGGTTATCTATATCCTCACTATCCACCACCTGTAGTTCCAGGACGGCTAAACCTGTATGTTCCATTGATCGTCCTGTGGTCTCAGCTCTATAAGAGAACTGGCTCGGTGTGGAGGGCTGTGTACTTTCTGCATGCGAACAGCCGGCTTCTTCATCAAGTCCACCCACCCCGATACTTCGACGTTCCAGACGGATGGGACCCACCCTAACTTTTTTGGCACCCCACAGTGTCCTGGCTGTGCCTTTACCACTATCAGGACTTGCTCCCCCAGACCCGCGTACAGCTGAACGTTTCATGACAGCAGGAGTGTTTTCAGGAGACAGATGGGGGGATGGAAAGGTGTCGTGTAAGTGGTGGAAAATATTTCTTGTTTCTTGATTGGCAACGTGTTATGTTGTTTAGGGTATATTAACTGCCGCAAAACCGTCTATTTATTTTTTAGTTATTTTTTTTTTTACAAGGGGATACCTGTACTTTCCAGTTCTACAAAGGAGTATGGGGGGTGCAATTCTTTGGCCAAAGTTGGCTTTGGATTCACAGAAAGCGACCCTGGCAGGGACAAATTGCCTTTTTTGAGCAGTGAAAGGGCAAAAGTGGGTCCCTTGTTTCCCAAGAAGGAGTTTTAGTTCTCCAAAGGAGTATGGGAGGTGCAATTCTTTTTGCCAAACTTGGCTTTGGATTCACAGAAGGCGACCCTGGCACGGACAAACAGCCCCGTTTGAGCAGTGAAAGGGCAAAAGTGGGTCCCTTGTTTCCCAAGGAGGAGTTTTAGTTCTCCCAAGGACAATGGGAGGTGCAATTCTTTTTGCCAAAGTTGGCTTTGGATTCACAGAAAGCGACCCTGGCACGGAGAAATTGCCTTTTTTGAGCAGTGAAAGGGCAAAAGTGGGTCCCTTGTTTCCCAAGAAGGAGTTTTAGTTCTCCCAAGGACAATGGGAGGTGCAATTCTTTTTGCCAAACTTGGCTTTGGATTCACAGAAATCGACCCTGGCACGGAGAAATTGCCTTTTTTGAGCAGTGAAAGGGCAAAAGTGGGTCCCTTTTTTCCCAGGAAGGAGTTTTAGTTCTCCCAAGGACAATGGGAGCTGCAATTCTTTTTGCCAAAGTTGGCTTTGGATTCACAGAAAGCGACCCTGGCAGGGACAAATTGCCTTTTTTGAGCAGTGAAAGGGCAAAAGTGGGTCCCTTGTTTCCCAAGAAGGAGTTTTAGTTCTCCCAAGGACAATGGGAGGTGCAATTCTTTCTGCCAAAGTTGGGTTTTGATTCACAGAAAGCGACCCTGGCACGGAGAAATTGCCTTTTTTGAGCAGTGAAAGGGCAAAAGTGGGTCCCTTTTTTCCCAGGAAGGAGTTTTAGTTCTCCCAAGTACAATGGGAGGTGCAATTCTTTTTGCCAAAGGTGGCTTTGGATTCACAGAAAGCGACCCTTGCAGGGACAAATTGCCTTTTTTGAGCAGTGAAAGGGCAAAAGTGGATCCCTTGTTTCCCAAGGAGGAGTTTTAGTTCTCCCAAGGACAATGGGAGGTGCAATTCTTTTTGCCAAAGTTGGGTTTTGATTCACAGAAAGCGACCCTGGCACGGAGAAATTGCCTTTTTTGAGCAGTGAAAGGGCAAAAGTGGGTCCCTTGTTTCCCAAGAAGGAGTTTTAGTTCTCCCAAGGACAATGGGAGGTGCAATTTTTTTTGCCGAAGGTGGCTTTGGATTCACAGAAAGCGACTCTGGCAGGGACAAATTGCCTTTTTTGAGCAGTGAAAGGGCAAAAGTGGGTCCCTTGTTTCCCAAGAAGGAGTTTTAGTTCTCCCAAGGACAATGGGAGGTGCAATTTTTTTTGCCAAAGGTGGCTTTGGATTCACAGAAAGCGACCCTGGCAGGGACAAATTGCCTTTTTTGAGCAGTGAAAGGGCAAAAGTGGGTCCCTTTTTTCCCAGGAAGGAGTTTTAGTTCTCCCAAGGACAATGGGAGCTGCAATTCTTTTTGCCAAAGTTGGCTTTGGATTCACAGAAAGCGACCCTGGCAGGGACAAATTGCCTTTTTTGAGCAGTGAAAGGGCAAAAGTGGGTCCCTTGTTTCCCAAGAAGGAGTTTTAGTTCTCCCAAGGACAATGGGAGGTGCAATTCTTTCTGCCAAAGTTGGGTTTTGATTCACAGAAAGCGACCCTGGCACGGAGAAATTGCCTTTTTTGAGCAGTGAAAGGGCAAAAGTGGGTCCCTTGTTTCCCAAGAAGGAGTTTTAGTTCTCCCAAGGACAATGGGAGGTGCAATTCTTTTTGCCAAAGGTGGCTTTGGATTCACAGAAAGCGACCCTTGCAGGGACAAATTGCCTTTTTTGAGCAGTGAAAGGGCAAAAGTGGGTCCCTTGTTTCCCAAGGAGGAGTTTTAGTTCTCCCAAGGACAATGGGAGGTGCAATTCTTTTTGCCAAAGTTGGGTTTTGATTCACAGAAAGCGACCCTGGCACGGAGAAATTGCCTTTTTTGAGCAGTGAAAGGGCAAAAGTGGGTCCCTTGTTTCCCAAGAAGGAGTTTTAGTTCTCCCAAGGACAATGGGAGGTGCAATTCTTTTTGCCAAACTTGGCTTTGGATTCACAGAAAGCGACCCTGGCACGGAGAAAATGCCTTTTTTGAGCAGTGAAAGGGCAAAAGTGGGTCCCTTTTTTCCCAGGAAGGAGTTTTAGTTCTCCCAAGGACAATGGGAGGTGCAATTCTTTTTGCCAAAGGTGGCTTTGGATTCACAGAAAGCGACGCTGGCAGGGACAAATTGCCTTTTTTGAGCAGTGAAAGGGCAAAAGTGGGTCCCTTGTTTCCCAAGAAGGAGTTTTAGTCCTCCAAAGGACAATGGGAGGTGCAATTCTTTTTGCCAAAGGTGGCTTTGGATTCACAGAAAGCGACCCTGGCACGGACAAATTGCCTTTTTTGAGTAGTAAAAGGGCAAAAGTGGGTCCCTTTTTTCCCAAGAAGGAGTTTTAGTGCTCCCAAGGACCATGGGAGGTACAATTCTTTTTGCCAAAGGTGGCTTTGGATTCACAGAAAGCGACCCTGGCACGGAGAAATTGCCTTTTTTGAGCAGTGAAAGGGCAAAAGTGGGTCCCTTGTTTCCCAAGAAGGAGTTTTAGTTCTCCCAAGGACAATGGGAGGTGCAATTCTTTTTGCCAAATTTGGCTTTGGATTCACAGAAAGCGACCCTGGCACGGAGAAATTGCCTTTTTTGAGCAGTGAAAGGGCAAAAGTGGGTCCCTTGTTTCCCAAGAAGGAGTTTTAGTTCTCCCAAGGACAATGGGAGGTGCAATTCTTTTTGCCAAAGGTGGCTTTGGATTCACAGAAAGCGACCCTGGCACGGAGAAATTGCCTTTTTTGAGCAGTGAAAGGGCAAAAGTGGGTCCCTTGTTTCCCAAGAAGGAGTTTTAGTTCTCCCAAGGACAATGGGAGGTGCAATTCTTTTTGCCAAAGGTGGCTTTGGATTCACAGAAAGCGACCCTGGCAGGGACAAATTGCCTTTTTTGAGCAGTGAAAGGGCAAAAGTGGGTCCCTTGTTTCCCAAGAAGGAGTTTTAGTTCTCAAAAGGACAATGGGAGGTGCAATTCTTTTTGCCAAAGTTGGCTTTTTATTCACAGAAAGCGACCATGGCACGGAGAAAACAGCCCTGCATGAGGCAAGGGCCAAATCACCAGGCTCCCTTGTTTCCAAAAACCCTTTAGCGTTTAAAAAAGAAAGAAGAATGCCCACCCCGCCCGCAACAGAAAAAATGGCTCAGCAGAAAAATTGCTGGCTGTGTGGGAAAATTGAAAACGCCAATCTCGTGAGGAAAAAAACACCCACAGGCCCTTTGCAAAAAATTTTAAAAGCAACACCCAACAGTTTCCCCACACCTCCCAAACTCACCCACCCAAAGTTTTCTCCCGATCTTCTGTAGCCTTAGCCTAGCTCAGCTCTAGCTCAAAAACAGCCAAGGAGGCTGTGACGCAGCAAAGTTTCCTGCCTGCCTGCCTGCCCAGAAACTCCCTTCCACCCTCTTCAGAATCCCGGTGTGAATGAGCCACGAGGCTGAGTTTCATTTCATTCAGGACGTCCTACCAGCCCCTCCCCCTGGTTTAACGTGGTCTCTGATTGGCCACAAGGTGCAAACAACACGCTAGGTTGCCCCCAGTGCACTTAAACAAGTTTGGGTGATTTGCAAAAGCATTTTTTAAAAACGAAAAAAAGGCGCCATAACGGAAAACGGCCAATCGCGGTTCGAAACCGTGATATCCAGACGTGTGGACAACCAATGCCGTATATAGCTTCAAAACAAACGAAAATAACGAATTAATAACGGGTAACGGGGAAAACGAATTATTTGAGCAAGCCTAGTAATTATAATGTTGTTTTTCTGAAATTTACACTTGCAGGCATATTTCTTGATATTTTAAAGCTGTTGACTTTTGGTTCTTTTTGTGAGCTGTGAGAAACCCACTTTGAAATTCTATCGAAAGTGAATGTTAATAAGCCCAACTTTGCTTCTTTCTAATCAAGTGAATGCTTATTAATGCCAATTCTCAGTATTATGATGCTGAAGGCTAGACAGAAAAGCAATATTTTGTACCAGCCTTTTACAGTATAATTTATATTTTGTCAAAACTTGATAAACAACCAGAAGCATTTTCCCCACTGCTCTGTTTGTATTTCTGAAGTCAGAAGACATGTAGTTCTTATGAAAGATGAAAAACTGGACAATTTATAGGATTCTATATTTATCGTACAAGTTATTGTAAACTTGTCCTTGGGCTATTTTCTTTATTGTAAGTTACTTGCATAGGTTGCAATTCTCAGTTTCATTTTTCTGGACTAAACCAATTTTGATCAGTTGGATCAAGAAGCTATGGATGGCGTGGACTGGAGGGAAAAAGATGAGAACATTGCTTTCAGTCTAGTCCCAGACAAGGAGGGAGAAAAATTACTGGTCAACCATGGAAATACTGAGGTGACATACAGAAATTGGTTTGAATAGGGGCACTTTATTTTAACTTTTAAGCTGTTAAACTTTTATCCCTTGGAGATGTAAAGGCGGGGACAAACTAGTGTGGGAACAGTTAAAGCTGCTAGTCTAACCCAGACCTCACCCCCAGTTTCTCCTTGTGTGAAAGCTGGGTTGCTCCATGGCCTGCTCACAAATGGGTCAACCTGAAAATCCCTCCCTCAAGTAACATGAATTTAATTGAGGGCACTGCCTTCAGGTCATCCCCAAGGGGAGTTCTCGCTTCTCCAAGTTACATGAGCTAAAGAGGCAGTTCCAGATCCCTCCTTCTTAACAAAAGTTTCTAGAGATGTTCAGTGATTTCCAACTTATTTTCCCCCACTAGTGCTGTGAATAAGGGACAAGTGTACGTTTCATCCCTATTCATGATCAGGCTGGCCAGAAGGACCTTCATTTCCCTTGTTGAAGGAACAACACATTATCTTTCTGAGACAAATGAACACAACCACTCTGTAGAACTTGCTGGCCAGAATGTAGAATGGGAAAGAAACAAAGTAGTAGCAAAACAATTAATATGTAAAAGGATTATTTATTACCTCACAACCTCTGAGGATGCCTGCCATAGATGTGGGTGAAATGTCAGGAGAGAATACTTCTAGAACATGGCCATACAGCCCAGAAAACATACAACGACCCTGTGATCCCGGCCATGAAAGCCTTCGACAACACATTATTTATTTATTTATTTATTTATTTATTTATTTATTGGATTTATATTGTGCTCTTTGCCCAGAATGGGATTCATATGTCTAGTATGCTGCAGACTCTTAATGATTGGTCCCCTGAATAAGCTGGGTGTCCATTCTCATATTTTGAAAAGATGACTGCCAAATTTGACCTCTTGTGAACCCTAGAGGTAACAGACCAAAACCGGCAATTGGTCAAAGTCTACAAATCATCATGACAAAGCAGAATGCAATCTCCTGGCATGAATATACTGGACACAGATACTGGTCACTGCAGGTCTGCAGATTTAAACAACATCCCATCTTGCACTGATCTGTCTTGAATGAATAAATGGTGGTTACTACCTGTTGAGTATTTAAAGGAATGTCCTATGTCATCTTGATTGTCCATTCAAGAAAGGCATTGAACTTCTCAAAAGCGGTTCATAGGAAAGGCCATTAAATGAGAAGCCCAGCAACCTGAAGTAATTTAAGGGCAAGGCAAAAGTCAAACGGCATATTTAGTGTCATACTTTCCCAATTCAGCCCCTATACCATGTCATTTCATTTACCTCACTGCTGCATCAAAGGCAGTGTATGTACATCTGCAGATATGGCATCATTAACTGACTTGCCTTTTAGATAAGATAAATGGTGTATAACTCTGTATTCACTTGGGACATTTTTTTTACATAGCATCAATGGGAGACACTCTTAAACTGGGAATAGGAGAAGTGAAAGGAGCAACCTCAGCTACCTCTGTTTGACTCCTATACCTAACTACCTATTCCCATCATTCAGTAAACTTCATATTTTTAGACATACAGTGGTGATGATTTTCCTGAAAAGGAATTCTAAAAGCATTCAACATTCATGTCTGAACCTACATTGTCAACATGCCCAAGCACCCTGAAACCATAAAGCATCTTTTCGACATTCTTCTCAGAGCTATTGTGCAATGAAGATTATATCACTGTTGCTCTGGAAGGGTGGAAGCCATTCTGGGATTCCGGAAGGATGTCTTCTGAGATTGGTAGAAGGCAATTTGCAAGGATTCTTGCAAAGATTTTCCCATCAGAAGTTTGAAGGGAGTTCCACAATCTGTCATTTCCCATGTTTTGAAAAAATGTGATGATGGTAGTGATCCTTGAAGTCTGCTGGGATTTTCTCAGTTGCTCACACCTTTTCAACGATGTGGTGGAGCTGTTATGTCAATTCAAGTCTACCCCTTTTCAAAATTTCCGCAGGGATCCCATCAGATCCATTGGCTTTGTTATTTGTTAGTTTACTGATGGCTTTACTGACTTCCTCCAAACTAGGCAGTGCTGCAGACTCATCCTTGGTTTGTTATTGCAGGATTTGCAAGAGAACCTCTTTGACCATGTTGGAATTGCTATTAAGGAGGTTATGGTGGTGCTCTTTCCAATGTAGTGCAATTGATGTTTTATCTTTCAGAAGTTTGGTTCCATCTGAAAAATGTAGAGGGTGTATGCCATGATTTGTTGGGCCACAGATGACCTTTGTGGCATTAAAGAATCCCCATGCATCTGCAAAGTGTTGGATTTCTTGAGCCTTTTTTGTCCACCAGATGTTCTTGAGTTCTCTGATTCTTCTTTGGACTTTAGCTTTTGCACTCATGTAGATCTTTTTCTTAGCAGTGCAATTGGTGTCTCTCTGCCATATTTTGAAGGCTTTCCTTTATCAATTAACTGTTGGATCTCATTATCATTTTCATCAAACCAGTCTTGATGTTTCTTAGTTTGGTATCCAGTGGTTTCTTTCTTCCTTGGAGTTTGCATTTGGGGGTGATCTTGATGGGCATTGTGGATCAAATTAACCTGTGGTCTGTCCAGCAGTCATCAGAAACTGTCATGGATCTTGTAAGAAACACAGCACGTCTCTGACACATATAATTACTTAGTCTAAGAAGTGGCAATGTTTTGACCAGGGATGCTTCCATGATGTCTTAAGTTTGTTTTTCTGGTGGAAGAGTGTGTTGGTGATGACACAGTTGTGTTCTGCACATTTGTTGAGAAGCAGGATGCCATTAATCTGATTAATACAGATTTTCTAGGAATCATGTTGCTAGGAGATTACAGGTGAAATGTTTTTTGTGGCCTCATTTGGAGTCAGTGTTGGTTTATTAGTAGAAGAATGGGGCAGCCTCTATCTATAGGCAAATCCTGCAATTCGCATCTTTTTCAATTTTCAGAGTTCTCATAGCCATGTTTTGCCTGTAACAAATGTAACATAAGATCTCATGTGTATTTGATAACCTCTTCCTGTGGTGCCTAAATAGGTTCACTATACTGTGCAAATTTTACCATTGGGACCAGTCAGTGTATGCTAATTGTACTGAGATAATATCAAAGTAGCCTAAAGGAGAACTTTATTAATTTAGGAAAAATACTCTGTTTTTACCAGTGTGGGGCTTCATTATCATTGCAGACAGGTGGCTTACCAGCACGGTAGAAACCATATAGCTGAAAACATGAGAGAAAGGGAAGTGAATTCCAGAACCACCTGGAAATGATCGTTTATTCCTCTCCCTGGTAATTTTTTACAGAGTTGCTGTAAAATATGAATAAAAAGAACTTCATAATTAAAAGGAATAATAAAGTAAGGTGGTACAATAAATCTAAAGTAATTACTGGTCCCTAAATAAATTTCATATTCAAGCAATATTTGGTTTAAATCATGAGCAGATATAAGCACTAAAAAGGGCCAGAAACATGTACATGAAATCAGAGTCATATTGTCTATGTTTAATATTGCATATCCCTTTCCATCTTTGCCAGGTAGCTAAAAAAAAGGGGGGGTGCTTAGTGTAGGATACTGTCTACTTTCACAATAACATAATAAGATCTTATCTTTGTAGGTATGGGGAAATATTCAACTTGTTTCCACATTCATAATTTTAAACCTCTGGGTTTTTTTGGGGGGGGGGGGGGAGAGGAGTTGCATTTTAAAAACTGAAATGAAATTCACTGTTCTTTTTCTATGGAATACTATTTCCAATGTCATGCTGTCTCTGCTTTCCATGAAGGTGACTAGATCAGTCAGAGGTCTGGTTAGAATGCATAAAAATAGTATATTTCCATTATATAAAAAGTAGTGCTTATTAACTGTAACATTTAATTAATTTTTGTTACCAATTATTTTTGGAAGGAAAATGGCTCAAAAAACAGGGAAAATGCATTGTTGTCTTCATTAGGGAATGAACAAAGAAAATATGTAAATGATACGCATTACACACATGGACACACTTAATGTTGCCAGTATATTTTTCAAAGAAAAAAAAACATTGTATGGCTTTGCTGTTACTCAAAAAAATAATGCATTACAGACATCATCTTATTGTTGCTTCCATGCTCCCTTCCTGCCTACCCCCCCCCCACCGCCCTCTCTCACACACAGATATAGACATTTCAGATTTAAGAGAAACTCACATTGGAATCCAAAAGGAGCTTAGGTTTGTTTGATGCAAATCTTGTGATTTAAAAAATAGCTCAGAGGTTAGAGAATTGGGACAACTTGTGCCCAGATGTGATTACATTCTAATAGATTGCAGTCCTCCACAGAAATTCACAAAGATATAAAGCGAATATGACTTGTGTGAATTCATAAACAGGGCATAGAGAATTGCCTACCCTACACAAATGCTCTCCTACCTGTGGGTATTTATTTGGATCATTGGGAATCCCCAGCACTACACAGAAAAAAAGAAAGTTTAATGCTTCCCTTCAATCTTTATCATCCCCATGCAGAATCAGCGTTCATTACAGCAGAGTTGTAGAGCTAAGATTCAAGCTTTTCATCATTCTTAATGTTTCTTTCTTTGTTGGAAAATATATTTAATCTATCTATTTACCTTCCACCTCTGTTTGTGTGGTATGCTGTATGCCTCCACTCTATTTGCAACATGTTGATCCTAAGGAGAACCTATGATGTGGTTTTCTTGGCAGGATTTGTTCAGAGGAAGGTTGCATTTGCATTCCTCTGAGGCTGAGAGAGATCCCAGGGTCACTGAATGGGTTTCCATGGCTGAGTGGAGATATGAACTCTGGTTGCAAGAGTCATAGACCAATGCTCAAATCACTATACCATACTAAGTGATACTTTTTCCATTTTATATTACCATTTATTCTGTCTTGATATCAGTAGTAATGATGTGTTAATATATCCAACCCCCCATGAAATGGCCTATTTCAGCTAGTTTGGGTGACCCATACAGCTGAGGTCAAAATATTTGTGAAATTTGAGGAAGAGTGTAGTTTTAGAAAAATGTTGCACTGGTGAAAAATCACATATTACAGTATGTTCTACCAAGAAAATCAAAAGTGTAAAGAAAAATTCTATTTAAAGTCAGATATGGAAGGTAGACAATGTTCATATCAGAAAAACAGAGGATGACCTTGGAGGCCTTTCACACTACATAGTTATAACATTATGATACTACTATAATTACCATAGAAATATCCCATTGACTTCTGGGACCTGTAATGAAGGATATTATTCTTGAAGGAAGCAATAAGTAACTAGCATTTTCTTACTGAAGCTGACAAGACCTCAAAAACCATCCAGCTTTTAAAGATTATTTTTAGTTTTGGATTTAACCTGCATAAACTTTCCATGGGGTTGTTTTACACAGAAAACAGTATTATAAATTCACAAAAGAACATTTTTCATATAAAATAATATTTTTGCAGAAAATGCTGTTTCTTTTGCAGAAAATAGGATGAATAGGTGGATGAATATTTTACCACTGATTCCATCTTGATGGACGAAGCAGACAATTACTATTTAAATTTATTGAAGAGCTATATTTTGTACATCATTATACAGATTTTAAATGTGGAATTGTATTATTTATGATGCTGGACTGAGTTACATGCTTTTATATTTATATGTTTTTAGCCAAGGCTGTTTAATTCCTTTTTAATTGTATGTTTTAAATGTTTACACTTTATAGTGTACACGGCATTGAATGTTTGCCATTTTTGTGTACGGAAGCTATCCTGAGTTCCTTTGGGGAGAGAGGGCGGGTTAGAAATAAAGTTGTTGTTGTTGTTGTTGTTGTTGTTGTTGTTGTTGTTGCTGCTGCTGCTGCTGTTGTTGTTGTTATTATTATTATCAACGCAACGACGTTGTATGGCACAGCAAACAAGATAGATATGCTGGATTTCGTATCACAAAATCACAAGTCGAACACTTCCCAAGTGTCTAGGACTGTGTGATGTATTTTCTGATGATGTGTGCAGATCCCAGTAGGGTGGCCTTTTGCAGTTGGCAGATCGTGATTTTGTCAAGGTCTATTGTTTCCAAATGCCGGCTGAGATCTTTTGGCACGGCACCCAGTGTGCCCATCACCACCGGGACCACCTGCACTGGTTTCTGCCAGAGTCTTTGAAGTTCAATCTTGAGGTCCTGATAGCGGCTGAGTTTTTCATGTTGTTTTTCATCTATGCGACTGTCACCTGGGATGGCAACATCAATGATCCAAACCTTGTTCTTTTCCACAACTGTGATGTCTGGTGTGTTGTGTTCCAGAACTTTGTCAGTCTGGATTCGGAAGTCCCACAGTATCTTTGCGTGCTCATTTTCCAATACTTTTGCAGGTTTGTGATCCCCATTAGCATTATGGAGAATCAAACCCAAACGAAGTCTATACTGGCTCGGTCGTCGCCCAGGATAAAAAGGACCGCGGTGAATGCTGCTGATTCTGGACATCCATCGACAAGTGGGCTACGGAATCATCAAAACCCAAATGAACAGTTACAGAAGCGGCAGAAATATACAATGCCAGAAAACCACACAATTATTATTATTATTATTATTATTATTATTATTATTATTATTATTATTATACTGTTTCCTGTAAATTTTGCACATAATTAGTCCCAAAACTATGTAGATTCTCATCAGTCCAGGGTTCTTCTCATCGCTGGGGTTTTCCAATAATTTTTGAATATTTTTGGAATATTCTTTCCATCCTTATTTGTAGTTTGGTGATGCACTAGGTGTCTCTATTTGAAAATTGTAAATATCATCCACCGAACTACAAACCCCCATGATTTATTTGATATTGTCATGACAATAAAGCACAAACATAGCTCTATCATTGTGTCGTGTGAAATGTTCCCTTTTCATATTCGTTATGTGTATCCCATTTTGATAGTCCAATGTTTATTAAACATTGCATTTATTCCAAACTTTGCATTTGAATCCAGCATTCAAATTATCATGATGTGCATAAGTCATATTTTGGATATATGAGTTATGTAGCTAGCAAACTTTTTCTCTATACGAAATGGAGTCAGAATAACACTGACTACCACTTATGATCCTTAATTGAGTAACTACATTGTTATGAATATTTCCTTAACTTTGATTTATATTAAATGGCTTTCAGTAACATTCTAATGCCATTCCTTTTTTCTGTGATGATAACATAGAAATCAATATTCTATAAACCATTTAATTCCCTGGAAAATGCAATAAATTTTACTAAATATTGCTTTTCACATACAGGAAGTCCCTGAGTTAACATACGATTTACAAATGAATCATAGTTAATAATGGGGGGGGGGGGGACAACAGGGGGCAAGAGAAATCTACCCCTAGAAAGGGAAATGAACTCCTGAGGCATCATGGGGAAAAAGGTGTCTCCACTTGTAACTGGGACAGATAGTGATCTGAAATCTCCTGAACAGGAGCACATAAATATGTGGCTGTAGTCACATTTTAAAGATGTAGTTGTTCTAACTTACATACAAATTCAACTTAAGAACCCATCTTGTTTGTAACTTTGGGACAGCCTGTTGTATACTTCACATTTTAACTGATGTTCTTTTTGAAAATCTGACAATATCAACATGTTGGTCTTAATATCTGGTTCAACTTTAGCCATACAATTCCACTATACCTGATAATATTGAATATTCTCTGGAAAGAAAGTATTTGATTAGCTCAAGATGCCATTTCACACATACAACAGTGGTGGGTGTCTTATGAAGAATCATAGGTGAAATCTAATGAGTAAAGATTAAATTTAAATTAGAAATTCTTCATGTAGCCTACACATTTTCCCTGTTATCACCAAAATGTATTGATGCAAAGGCAATTTTAGCTTCATGTCCAGAATATTACGATCCATTACTCTTTATAAATAGAGCAATCAGTATTTTCTTTTATACAGCAATAATTGGAGGAGGAGGAGATATTGATTGCTGATACTTTGGGTCTTTTCATTTTAACAATGTATGTATAATATCACATTTCCATTTTTCTGGTATGTCACAGCTGCATGCAGCTAAACATTTTTAAACAATCAGTGCAATGGATTGGAAAGGGCTCAGAGAAAAAACAAGGCACAAATACAAAAGCCAATAGTTTAAGTGAAAGGGCACTGCAGACATAATTTATCCAGGGCTTAACTTCTAAACCTGGGTAGTATTTACCTAGGAGTTCATTTACCTTCTGGTAAATCATCCTATCACAGTGAACTAAAGCAAAACAATCAAATAGTATCACTCCTGTAATAAAGAGATTTTCTTTCCACTCAAGTCTTTAATAAAAAAAATAAGCTTGAGCCAATTTATCTATCATAATGTAAAGCAAGAGGTCACCAATATTTTGATATCTGCTGCAGACACATTGATTTCTAGCCTGTCTTCAAATCAGGAATGATTTTATGCAATTTATTTTGGAGCACCTCTAAAGACATTCTGATGGTCAGAACTACTGGCCATACGAGTCTGATCATGACCATTAATTTTCTATTAAATCTATGAGTATTGCTGTATTCTTACATGGAGGAATTATTATAGATTTAAATCCCTACCACATTGTCTCTCAAAAATTCAGGCCTCACATTAATGTTGACAGTGTAATCTGCAAAAATAGAAGTGCAAGCTTTGTATTCATACGTTTGAATGTGTACAATTCCATCACATCAGGTGAAAATGAAATGGATAGAAGGCTCCAAAATGTTCCTTGATGGTTGGATACCTTGTCCCTATTTGCCAGTTACAGATTTGACTGAATATCTGGTCTTAAAATGACTGGAATTTATGGATGTGTGAGTACCATAGTTATGTTGCTATGCTGTGACTCCATAGCCAACCCCACAAATCCCAATTTACTGGAAGCAGTCTTTTCCCATCATTTGGGAGGCAGCTGGTTGCCCTTTCTACTCTCATCCATGAGCACTCCCTGTTGTGAGAGGCAGAAACAGGACTTCTGTCACAAGTCCCCCTTGCACTGGAGGTCACTCGTACAAGGGGAGTGGATGGGTGCTCATCATTCTTGATCAGCAGGGGAATGGATTCCCCACTGATTGCAGAGCCTTTCTCCCATTAATGGGGATTGGGGATGGCGCTTTCTTAGTCCTATGTAGTCCATAAACCAGGGGCTATATAGAGATCGTGTCTAAACTTTCAGTTATGGATTAATAACTGCCATAAAGAAATTTTGATCAGTAGCTTTATTTCATACCATAGAATGTTATAATTGCTTATTGATCGTGACTATGTCCTTTCTTATGGGCAATTCATACCTCACCTTTGAATTCAATGGGAGTTACATATGAGTAGATATGCCTACAAGTATGCTCTAGGGAAAGTGATGTGAAACTTGATACTGAGCCTGATATTTTCAAATGTCTGTCTTTCTTTCTGATATACAGAGATGTAATGCCACCTGTACTGGCATTAACCAATACTTTGGTGAACTTTGATTTTCATCATCAATATTATCATTTAGGGGAGGTAAATCTTTCATGGGAAGAAGGGAGAAATAAGCATGTTCCACCTGCCTTGAAACATTGGGGTGGAAGAAATACCACAGTTGATTAAATGTACTCCATAGCCTGACAATTGATAACAATTGACAGTTTGCCCATGACAGGATACTTCTGATTTGTGCTATTGACTAAAAAGTAAAAATAACTTCAGAAAGGCTGGGAAACAAATAAGTTGGAAACAGGACCAAATGTCACTAATATATGTCTAGACACAACAGACAGCTAGACAGTAATAGCTAGAGTTGTTATCCTGGAAGATATGTACCATATAGATTTAAAGTGAATGTTTCTCCTAGCCAAGGAATGGGAAGTCAATAGAGAAGATCAAGGGGGAGTGGAAAAGAGGGGAAGCAATAATACCATTGACTAAGCTTAAAAATAATTCAAATTTTTCTTTACATTTTTAAATAAAATTATTTTAGCCATCTGTATTTGGACTACAACAAAAACACACATGGTAAATTATTAAATTAGGCTTTCTACTTTGTTTTTTTGTGTGAGAAATTGGCATAATAATTCCTCAACCATCCATAGCATTTTTGTCTTTCATCTTAAAACCTAGCCTGGCACCCAAAGAATGACTTCTATAAAAAGGGACAACAAGCTGTGTTTATAAAACATAGTGGGTCAGCCACTTTATTGTTTCTCAGATGCTGTATCCTTGCACATAGCTTGGCTTGTTTCCTTTATAATCTATCATGCACACTTTTTCCTATAACCTTTTGAAGTAAAACAGAGAACATTAGCCAAAGAAATTACATTATATAAAAAGATCCTATCAGATGAAAGGCCCACATTTTTAATTTACTTTTGTGTTGACACAGATTTCTATCTACGATCACTTTCCCTTATCAGGCTGATGAAATAGAATTTGTACTGTGGATATATAGAAAATTCAAAGAATGGCTATCTGTCATTGTAAAAAAAATGGCCTATCTGTCATCACTCGAGACTTTATTTACTTTCAGACGTATTTGCCCATACACAGAGTAACAGCCAGAGTGTCCTTGTCTTTGTTATAAACATTGCAGTTTCTAGAGACGAGCAAACCAATACTGTATTTTCCAACCTATCTAGCTCTCTGTCTGGATTTTCCTAACATGACCATCTTACTCTGAATTATAGATGATAGACTAGAAAAGTACAATTCAGCTTGTAACATAGCTGGAAAAAAAAAGAAACACATATTGTCTTTGTTTTTCCTGAGGTCGCATATGGAATACTGTGTATAATTTTGTACTTTTATTTTGATGTGTCTTTTATTCTGTTTATTGTAATTACCCGAGCTTGGCCCCTTGTAAGCCATCCCTTCGAGGAGATGGAGACAGGGTACAAAAAGAAAGTTATTATATTTATTTTTATTATTTTATTATGACACAGCAAACAAGACAGATATGCTGGATTTCGTTTCACAAAATCACAAGTTGAACACTTCCCAAGTGTCTAGGACTGTGTGATGTATTTTCGGATGAGGCATGCAGATCCCAGTAGGGTGGCGTTTTGCAGTTGGCAGATCGTAATTTTGTCAAGGTCTATTGTTTCCAAATGCCGGCTGAGATCTTTTGGCATGGCACCCAATGTGCCGATCACCACCGGGACCACCTGTACTGGTTTCTGCCAGAGTCTTTGAAGTTCAATCTTGAGGTCGTGATAGCAGCTGAGTTTTTCCTGTTGTTTTTCGTCAATGCGACTGTCACCTGGGATGGCAACATCAATGATCCGAACCTTTTTCGTTTCCACAACTGTGATGTCTGGTGTGTTGTGTTCCAGAACTTTGTCAGTCTGGATTTGGAAGTCCCACAGTATCTTTGCGTGCTCATTTTCCTATACTTTTGCAGGTTTGTGATCCCACCAGTTCTTTACTGCTGGGAGGTGGTACTTGAGGCATAAGTTCCAATGAATCATTTGGGCCACATAGTTGTGTCTCTGTTTGTAGTCTGTCTGTGTGATTTTCTTACAGCAATTGAGGATATGATCAATGGTTTCGTCAGCTTCCTTGCACAGTCTGCATTTTGGGTCATAAACTGATTTTTTGATCTTGGCCTTAACTGCATTTGTTCTGATGGCTTTCTCCTGGGCTGCAAGGATCAGGCCTTCTGTCTCCTTCTTCAGGGTCCCATTTGTGAGCCATTGTCATGTCTTCTCCTTATCAGCTTTTCCTCCAATTTTGTGCCAGCTGTCAGCTCTAGTTTGTAGTAAGGTTTTCTTGTACTGATTCTGTGTCTGCTGTGTTTTGAGGAGTTTCTGATTTTTGACTTCAATCAAAGCAGGTTCTTCACTTTGCTTTACATATTCTGCCAGGGCATGTTCTTCTTCTTTGACTGTTTGTTTTACTTGTAAGAGTCCTCTGCCCCCGATCTTCTAGGCAGATATAGCCGGTCAACATCACTGTGGGGGTGCAGTGAATGATGAATGGTCATGAGTGTTCTTGTTTTTCTGTCCAAATTGTCCAGTTCCCACTGTGTCCAGTTTATGATGCCAGCAGTATATCTTATGACAGGTATGGCCCAGGTGTTTATGGCCTTGATGGTGTTGTGTCCATTGAGCTTGCTTTTGAGAATTTTTCTGACCCTTTTGTGTGTATTCTTTGCTGACCACAGTTTTCACATGCTCATGCTTGATGTTGTCCAGCTGTAGTATGCCTAGATATTTATAAGCCTCTGGCTAGTGACACTTTATTGTTTGGCCATTAGACATATTTATGCCCTCACTTTCAATGATTTTTCCCTTCTTCAATGCCACTGTCGAACATTTGTCCAAACCAAACTCCATGCTGATATCAATGCTAAAAATTCGGACAGTGTTGGTCAGAGACTGGATTTCAGTTTCTGTTTTCCCATATAGCTTCAGGTCATCCATGTACATAAGATGTGAAATTTTGTGAGATTTCTTAGATGTTTGATAGCCGAGATTTGTTTTTTGTAAGATTGTTGACAGAGGGATCATGGCAATAAGGAAAAGCAGAAGGGACAATGAATCTCCCTGGAAAATTCCTCTCCTGATGTTGACAAGTCCATAGCTTTCATTTCCAACAAACAGTTCAGTTTTCCAGTGCTCCATCATGTTTTCAATGAAGGTGCCAACGTTTTTACTAATCCCGATGGCGTCCAGGCACTTGATGATCTAGCTGTGTGGGAGTGAGCCTTTTTGTAGTCAATCCATGTCATGTGAAGATTAGCTTTTCAGCTCTTACAGAATCATTTTGTCAATCAATAACTGGTCTTTTGTGCCCCTGCTTTTCCGTTTGTTGCCTTTCTGTTCATCTGGCAAGATGTTTTTTTTCTTCAAGATAGTCTTGAATTCTGTCAGCTATGATGCCAGTCAGTAGTTTAAACATAGTGGGCAGACACGTTATTGGCCTGTAGTTTCCTGGTGCTGCTCCTTTTGTTGGATCCTTTTGTATCAGGTAAGTTATTCCAGTTGTTAGCCATTCACTGATACTTCTTTTCTGCAGAATCTCATTGAATTGTTGGGCCATTTTTCGATGTAAACTAATCAGATGTTTGAGCCAAAATCCATGAAGTTGATCACTACCAGGCGATGTCCAGTTCTTCACTTTTTGCACTTGTTTGCTGATCATTTCAATTGTTATTTCCATCTGTTCCATTTTGTTCTGTGAGAATTTTCCTTCAAACTCCTTTATCCACCCAGCGTTTTTGTTGTAGTTCTTATTATTTTCCCAAAGTTCTTTCCAGAACTTAGTTGTTGCAGTTTTCTCTGGCTTTATGGTTATTGTGTCTGTTGTTTGGTTCAGACTCTGGTAGAACCATCTTTGGTCTGATTGAAACAGTTGATTTTGTCTGTACTGAATGATTCTGGCTTCATATCTTTCAATTTTTCTGGCTGTTGCTGTAATTTGTTCTTTCACGATTTCCAAAGCTTCTTCAGTTTTTCTGGTATTCAGCCAGTACTTTCGGATCAGGTATTGCTTGATTTTGTCATTCTTCCTTCAGTTTCTTCTCTTTCATATTTTTCAGGTTACTTGCATCTGATCTGAGTTTCTTGATTTTCAACTCTAGCCTGACCTTCCACTTTGGTTTTCCAGTCGATTTTCTTTGGGGCTGCCTTGGTTGTAGGACCCCAAGCTCTTCTGTTACTATCACTGCTGCACTGTAGGCATACTGGTTTGTTTGTTCAATTGATGTTATTTGGATAGTGGAGAGTACTGTATTCACATCTTTCATGAGAGGCGCCAGGTGTCTCTTGGGCACTGTTTTTAGAGTTGGGAGCTGCTTTCTTATTGCATTTGCTGCAGCATAAGCCATGATCTTATCCTTGAGCTTTTGTTGTCTTGCAGTCAAGGTTCCTGGTGGTTCAACAGGTATTTCAAGTGCTGGTTCTTCAAATTCTTGCAAAAGCTCCACACTTTCTTCTGGTTCAATCTGTTCCACCATTCTAAGTGTTGCTGGAGTTTCTGCTGCTGTCTGTGCTGTGGTCTGATGGTAATTTACTTTGCAAATTTTCTTGATTTCTCTGAGTTCAACTTCACTGAACACTTTGTTTCTGATTATGAATCTTCGTTGGTCAGCCACTTGGGGTTCTGTTATCTGTGAGTCAGGGTACTCTTGTTTCCACAGTTGATGCATCCTTTTTTGGTAGCCATGCCTTTGAGGTTCAGATTTGTAGTAGCATTTCATAATTGTGCGGTTTTCTGGCATTGTATATTTTTGCCGCTTCTGTGACTGTTCATTTGTATTTTGATTCCATATAGAATCATAGAATCATAGAATAGTAGAGTTGGAAGAGACCTCATGGGCTATCCAGTCCAACCCCCCGCTAAGAAGCAGGAAATCACATTCAAAGCACCCCCAACATATGGCCATCCAGCCTCTGCTTAAAAGCCTCCAAAGAAGGAGCCTCCACCACAGTCCGGGGCAGAGAGTTCCACTGTCGAACAGCTCTCACAGTGAGGAAGTTCTTCCTGATGTTCAGGTGGAATCTCCTTTCCTGTAGTTTAAAGCCATTGTTCCGTGTCCTAGTCTGCAGGGCAGCAGAAAACAAGCTTGCTCCCTCCTCCCTATGACTTCCCCTCACATATTTGTAGATGGCTATCATGTCTCCTCTCAGCCTTCTCTTTTGCAGGCTAAACATGCCCAGCTCTTTAAGCTGCTCCTCATAGGGCTTGTTCTCCAGACCCTTAATCATTTTAGTCGCCCTCCTCTGGACGCTTTCCAGCTTGTCAACATCTCCCTTCAACTGCGGTGCCCAGAATTGGACGCAGTACTCCAGGTGTGGTCTGACCAAGGCAGAATAGAGGGGGAGCATGACTTCTCTGGATCTAGACGCTATACCCCTATTTATGCAGGCCAGAATTCCATTGGCTTTTTTAGCTGCCGCATCACATTGTTGGCTCATGTTTAACTTGCTGTCCACGAGGACTCCACGAGGAGTCCTCACTTGTCGATGGATGTCCAGAATCAGCAGCATTCACCGTTGTCCTTTTTATCCTGGGCGATGACCGAGCCAGTATAGACTACATTTTGGTTTTATTCTCCATAATGCTAATGGGTTAGGTGCACTTGGTTCCACTCCACAGCTGAGGCCTCTCTGGTTTGGTTGGACTTGCCAGTAGTTACACTACCGCCAGCACAGCCCTCAGTCATCATTGGAGAAGTTAAGCCCCCCCCCCCAACAAGTCAAGGTGGCACCTGCGGGGGGGGGGGGGGGGGAATTTATTATTATTATTATTATTATTATTATTATTATTTGGACAAAAACAAACCGTATTCTTCTGCAACTTGGCAAGCATGATTCCCCTCCAACGAGACACCTACTGTATGTATAAGTTGATCTCATGTGTAAGTTGAAGGCAGGTTTGGGGGCCATAATCACAGATTTTAATATGATCTGTGGATAAGTTGAGGGCTCTTCTGCAGAGAGGAGAAAGTGACATACCACTACTGGCTGCCACCACTACTAATTTCCTACTTGGGCATTCAACAAGTTTTTTCCTACTCTCCTCACAAAACGAGGTAGCTCTTTTCTTTTCTTTTTGGTAAAAATTAAGATATAGTACTAACTCTTATCAGAAAAGGTACCATTCTCTACTCTGAATAGAGTAGTGAAAGGCAAGAGCCATCTTAAGAAGTACCAACTTCCTTCAATCCCTTGGCACTTAATGGTGCCACCCAGGCATTCAAAAAAGCCAGAAGGCATGCTGTAGACAAAAATAGAGGGAGATGGTGCTTTTCTTGGGTTTTCCAGGTGTGGACTAGGAGTTTGTCTTAGAGAAGGGGATTGCTGAATTTCTAAGCTGTAAGTCTGCAAATTTTATCTAGGGAGTTTTGCTAAGAATTTGAAATATCATTATCAGCTTCTCCCCCCACCCCTGACACACTTTTTAAAATATATATCTACTGTGTACATGGCGAATACAATTGGGAGAACAGGAATAAGATGTAAACCAAATGATGAGCTAAAATGACACTTGATCTGATCTAGTCCAGCCCCTTTGTTTTTACTGTCTTCTATACCATTTTTGTTTTATGAAATGCTAAGAAAGAGTCATCAAAATGGCTTCCTCCATATATTTTTCATTCTGAGTTTAATATTAAAAAAGAAAAGACAGCTCAATGCCAGTTTTCTATGTGATATGAAATTTTATTCTACCCACAGCTTAAAATATAAAATAAAACAAGATATGTCATAGTTTCTTAATAATGTAATTCCATTTTTCTAACCGAAACAAATTAAAACAAACAAATGAAAATATGATAAAGAAAGAAAAATAGCAACTCTTTCTCATTTGGGAATTTGATTACCATAAAGGCTTTGTTTCTTATTTCTTGCAGTTCAAAAGAAGACAGATGAAACATCCATAAGGGCCTTCATTATTTCAGTTCTCAAGTAGAGAATGAGATTTTGAAAATTACTTTATTGATTGAAGGTTGCACAACTGAAAAAAGGAAGCATTGTAGGTATGATCAAATACTTGGGATTTGTGTTGACTTTGCATTGGGAAAATGTGCTTATTTTTAAAGGAAGAAACAAGGCTTTACTGGAGCTTGGGATAATATGTGGAGAGGCAGAAACTAGAACTCCCTAAATACCCAGGCCAGCCAAATCAGCTGGAATATGGATAAAAAAAATTCAGCCTAGGACAAAACAACAAAACGACACATCCCAGAAACACTAAACTTGACAACATCCATGCCTCCATGTTCATACAACAAAAAGAAAAGAAAAATAAAGTTCTAATTAGATGGAGAGCACTAATTGGTTTTTATCCAATTACTGCCAGTTACAAGGCTAAACTCTGCCCACTTGGTCTCCTAGCAACCTACTCAGACCAGGGGACAGGCACAGTTAGGCCTCAGGTCTCTTCCACACTGCCTATAAGATACAGATTATCTGATTTTAACTGGATTATATGGCAGTGTAGACTCAAGGCCCTTCCACACAGCTATATTACCCATTTATAATCTTATATTATCTGCTTTGAACTGGATTATCTTGACTCCACACTGCCAGATAATTCACTTCAGTGTGCATTTTATACAGCTGTGTAGAAGGGGCCTCATATAATCCAGTTCTAAGCAGATAATATAAGAGTATAAATAGACAGTAGAGTCTCACTTATCCAACATAAACACGCTGGCAGAACGTTGGATAAGTGAATATGTTGGATAATAAGAAGGGATTCAGGAAAAGCCGATTAAACATCAAATTAGGTAATGATTATACAAATTAAGCACCAAACATCATGTTATACAACAAATTTGACAGAAAAAGTAGTTCAATATGCAGTAATGCTATGTTGTAATTACTGTACAGTAGAGTCTCACTTATCCAACACTCGCTTATCCAACGTTCTGGATTATCCAACTCATTTTTGTAGTCAATGTTTTCAATACATCATGATCTTTTGGTGCTAAATTCGTAAATACAGTAATTACTACATAGCATTACTGCGTATTGAACTATTTTTTCTGTCAAATTTGTTGTTAAACATTATGTTTTAGTGCTTAATTTGTAAAATCATAACTTAATTTGATGTGTAATAGACTTTTCCTTAATCCCTCCTGATTATCCAACATATTTGCTTATCCGATGTTCTGCTGGCCCGTTTATGTTGGATAAGTGAGACTCTACTGTATTTACAAATTTAGCACCAAAATATCACAATGAATTTAAAACATTTACTACAAAAACAATGACTACTAAAAGGCAGACTGCGTTGGATAATCCAGAACACTGGATAAGCGAATGTTGGATAGGTGAGATTCTACTGTAATATGAAATAATTACTGTGGTAATCCAGTCCAACCCAATTCTGCCATTGGACGATACAATCCAAGCACTCCCAACAGATGGCTGGCCAGCCTCTCAATAATAATAATAATAAGAAGAAGAAGAATAACCTTATTATAACCTTAGGATTGTATGATATTCTTCTTCTTCTTCTTCTAATTATTATTATTATTTTATGTTTGCTGTGTCATAATAAAATAATAATAATAATAATTAGAAGAAGAAGAAGAAGAAGAAGAAGAAAAAGAAGAAGAAGAAGAAGATCATACAATCCTAAGGTTAGGAGACACCCCTAAGGATCATACAGTTCAACTTCCTTTTATCATGCAGGACGACACAAACCAAGCACTCCTGACAGATGGCCATCCAAAATCTGCACAGTAATAATACAAATCAAATCATAGAATCAGACAGTTAGGAAACACCCTTAAAGGCCATCCAGTCCAACCCAATTCTGCCATGCAGGACACAATCCAAGCACTCCCAACAGATGGCCACCCAGCCTCTCAATACTAATACTAATACTAATAATAACAACATCGTCATACAATCCTAAGGTTTGAAGTGACCCCTAAGGATCATCCAGATCAACTTCCTTCTACCATGCAGGAGGACACAATCCAAGCACTCCTGACAGATGGCCATCCAGCTTCTACATAATAACGATGATGAAGATGATGATGATGATGATGATAATAATAATAATAATAATAATAATAATAATAATAATAATAATAATAGCATAGAATCCAAGAGTTTGGAGAGACCCCTAAGGGCCATCCAGCCCAATCCTTTCTACTATGCAGCAGGACACAATCCAAGCATTCACAACACATGGACAACGTATAAATACTATGTAATACTACACAGGGACATAGACCCCCTCTACCCTCACCACTTTCACAGTACACAAACAACCAAATGCATACTAAACATAAAGACAACCATACAACAGACATTCAATACCACCACTACCTCAACAAGTTCTCGCCAACACCACCAGACAACGCCACAGCAACACGTGGCCGGGCACAGCTAGTTGTTTATAATCTGGGAGGGAACCACCTAGGAACAATGTAATGATAATCAAGTCATCCTTTCTTCCAGACTAGTATACTCTACAAGCCTAGAAGCTTTATGACACTGAGGGCCCTTCCAGACAGGCCCAAAATGGAGGCCCTCTTTCACCTTCTACCAAACCTTCTGTCCAAACAACACCTCAGGTAAAATCGAATTAATATAGATTAAATCAGGTTTTCCCAGTTTACCCTGCATTAATTAAACATCTCTAAAGATCTGGACCTTAAAGTAAGGTCCAGGTCTTTAGAGGTGGGTGCCCTCTGAAGACTCACTTCTGGGTCTCACTTCCACAGTCCCGGGGGTCAATCCCCACAACCATTCCATTTCATTGGGCTTCCAAAAGCCTGGAAGAGGGGGAAGGCGCCTCCTCACCCATCTCAGCTGCCCATTTTGCCCCCCTAACTTACCAGAGGAGCCTTCAGTCAATGCAAGTCCCTCTGCAGAGTCATCCTGATGCTTGGAAATGATGCATCAGGAGGTGGGGGAGGAGAGATTTCCCTCCCCCCCCACCCCTTCTTGAGGCATCATTTCCAAGCATTAGGAGGACTCTCAGGAGGGGTCTGTTCCACCAGCAGACCCGCTCAGGTAAGTTGGGGAATTGGGGGCTGGGAGGGGGCTGGATGCCATCCCAGATTGACCTTTGTTTGATCCAGAATGACATCTAGCCATCCTCCAAGGGAAAGCCTGGGGTTTTAGGTGGAGGTCGATACAGGGAACGCTGTGGATGTAGCGTACCTGGATTTCAGTAAGGCCTTCGACAAAGTCCCCCATGACCTTCTGGCAAACAAACTAGTAAAATGTGGGCTAGACAAAACTGCAGTTAGGTGGATCTGTTATTGGCTAAGCGAACGAACTCAAAGGGTGCTCACCAATGCGTCGTCTTCATCATGGAAAGAAGTGACAAGTGGAGTGCCACACGGCTCCGTCCTGGGCCCGGTTCTGTTCAACATCTTTATTAACGACTTAGACGAAGGGTTAGGAGGCACGATCATCAAGTTTGCAGACAACACCAAACTGGGAGGGATAGCTAACACTCCAGAAGACAGGAGCAGAATTCAAAATGATCTTGACAGACTAGAGAGATGGGCCGAAACTAACAAAATGAAGTTCAACAGGGACAAATGCAAGATACTTCACTTCGGCAGAAAAAATTGAATACAGAATGGGGGACGCCTGGCTTGACAGCAGTATGTGCGAAAAAGACCTAGGAGTCCTCGTGGACAACAAGTTAAACATGAGCCAACAATGTGGTGCGGCTGCTAAAAAAGCCAACGGAATTCTGGCCTGCATAAATAGGGGTATAGCATCTAGATCCAGGGAAGTCATGCTCCCCCTCTATTCTGCCTAGGTCAGACCACACCTGGAATACTGTGTCCAATTCTGGGCACCGTAGTTGAAGGGAGATGTTGACAAGCTGGAAAGCGTCCAGAGGAGGGCAACTAAAATGATTAAGGGTCTGGAGAACAAGCCCTATGAGGAGCGGCTTAAAGAGCTGGGCATGTTTAGCCTGCAAAAGAGAAGGCTGAGAGGAGACATGATAGCCATCTACAAATATGTGAGGGGAAGTCATAGGGAGGAGGGAGCAAGCTTGTTTTCTGCTGCCCTGCAGACTAGGACATGGAACAATGGCTTCAAACTACAGGAAAGGAGATTCCACCTGAACATCAGGAAGAACTTCCTCACTGTGAGAGCTGTTCGACAGTGGAACTCTCTGCCTCGGACTGTGGTGGAGGCTCCTTCTTTGGAGGCTTTTAAACAGGCTGGATGGCCATATGTCGGGGGTGCTTTGAATGCGATTTCCTGCTTCTTAGCGGGGGGTTGGACTGGATGGCCCATGAGGTCTCTTCCAACTCTACTATTCTATGATTCTATGATTCTAGGTGTGGATTCAAACCCAGAAGTAAGCGGGTTATTTTAACTCACTTCCTCCTGGGTTTTAGGTAAGTGTAGAAGGGCCCTGAGACTGGATAGCTGTGATGCATACAATAGTTATGTTTTGCTGAGGACAGGGATAGGACAAGTTTTCTATGGATCAAAGATTTTATTATTAAAAAACTCTTGGAAGTATGGGGGTATTTATTTTATCAAGGTATGGCTCTCTTGGTTCATCTTTGACCTGGGAAAAGCATTTTCAAAAACTAGAAGTAAATCAGAAATACCTTTCTATTGTAATGGTAGATACCCATTGTTAATTTACATAACTATTAATTGCCATTGCTAATTTACACAACTGTTAATTAACTGCTAAACTGCAACCATAGCTTTGTTCATTGAGGTAATGTCAGAGAAGGGAGGAGGGAAGAGTTTCCTAGCAACAAAAAGAAAGCGACATCTAAGTCTCAAGGCTAACTTTGCCTGAGAGAGACAACACCAGCACAAGATAAAGATAAGACAGTTGCAAACTGTGAAGACAATAACTTACTGAAAACTTTCTCTGACATGCTCCATGGAGCTGGGGGATGGACAAGGAAAAGGGGAGGTGAACCAGGAGACGGAACAGAAGGTGGAGTGGAGAGGTGGAGAGGTGGAATGAAGAAATTTGAGTGTGAAATGTGTGACCTAGAACTGTGTATAAGAAGCCTGGCTTATTCCAGACCCACCCGTTAGTTTACTTCTGCAGAAATAAGATTCTATAATTTGTAACCTCCTCTGTTCCTAGTCTTAATTGGGAAACATAGGACCAGGAATATTTAAAGCATGGTGTGCTTTAATGCTATCACTTCCTATAATTTCTAACATTTTTTATAATCTAAAAATGCATTTTCTAAATTTAAGCGTTCAAAAAGAACCCAAAGGCCCTGATCACCAATGTTCTGTCATATGTCTATTGGTTGGGGCAGGGTTTTGAAAAAAGGCTGAAGGTTGCATGTGGCCTTAAATTGCAAGTTGCCCACCACTGGCTTTGGATATTTCCTGGATCTGGCCTAGTTGAAGTCTTTGCCAATTTGCTGAGCATCCCAATTACTTTTCATGACTATAGTCTTGGCCTTTCCTTAAGGTTCAAATTAATTCATTCAAATTAAGGCTCATGTCATTTTTTTTTGTCAGCAATGATGCCACAAAATCTAGTTGTTTATTTGAAGCTACCGTGTTTCCCCGAAAATAAGACAGTGTCTTATATTATTTTTTACTCCCAAAGATGCGCTAGGTCTTATTTTCAGGGGATGTCTTATTTTTCCATGAAGAAGAATTCACATTTATTGTTGAACAAAAAAATGAACATTTATTCTATACTGTACAGTAGTTGTCATCACAAACCAACATAACCAAACCAGACAAACTGTGACTTCTGTCAAGAATTTCTTGTTACTACCATGATTTCCATATACAACTGGTATGTACATTTACCAATCCTGCATGCTATGACTTTTTTGTTTGGTGGGTGCCGGGCATGCTTCCAAACAATAATTTTGCTAGGTCTTACTTTCAGGGGAGGCCTTATATTTAGCAATTCAACAAAACCTCTACTAGGTCTTATTTTTTGGGGATGTCTTATTTTAGGGGAAACAGGGTATGACACATATATCACCTTGACTGGCTGAGGTGATTTGAAGCAGTAGTATTACTGTAGAAGTCAGAAAGTGGTGTTGGAGAAGCAACAAAAAATGGAAACAATGTCAGGAAAATATTGAGAACAGCTGTAAACTGCAATACAAAGTGAAATAGAAGGAAGCCACCCTGAACCTCACTGCATAATCACTTTCTCCCCCACCCCAATATTCAAAGTTATAAATCAATTGCTTTTTGAACATTTTAAATCTAATAATAATAATACCCAAAATGCAGACTGTGCAAGGAAACCGAAAAAACCATTGATCATATCCTCAGCTGCTGTAAGAAAATTGCACAGACAGACTACAAACAGAGGCACAACTATGTGGCCCAAATGATTCATTGGAACTTATGCCTAAAGTACCACCTCCCAGCAGTAAAGAACTGGTAGGATCACAAACCTGCAAAAGTATTGGAAAATGAGCACGCAAAGATACTGTGGGACTTCCGAATCCAGACTGACAAAGTTCTGGAACACAACACACCAGACATCACAGTTGTGGAAAAGAAAAAGGTTTGGATCATTTATGTTGCCATCCCAGGTGACAATTGCATTGACGAAAAACAACAGGAAAAACTCAGCCGCTATCAGGACCTCAAGACAAAACTTCAAAGACTCTGGAAGAAACCAGTGCAGGTGGTCCCGGTAGTGATCGGCACATTGGGTGCTGTGCCAAAAGATCTCAGCCGGCATTTGGAAACAATGGATATTGACAAAATTACGATCTGACAACTGTAAAAGGCCACCCTACTGGGATCTGTGCGAATCATCCGAAAATACATCACACAGTCCTAGACACTTGGGAAGTGTTCGACTTGTGATTTTGTGATACGAAATCCAGCATATCTATCTTGTTTGCTGTGTCATACAATAATAATAATAATAATAATAATAATAATAATAATAATAATAATAATGCATTTTCATGTGCAGGATTTACTTCCAGCTTGGAAAAAAGAGCTTGCAGATTTCACCTCAAGTGCTGAGCCTTTTTAGATGACAACTTGATAACAGATATGACTCGGTTCTATAGATAATTACTGACCTGGGCCTTTTTTGACAGATGACTGAATTAAAAGATAATCATAATCAACGGGCTCCATTTGTAATGGATTCAACCAGTGAGCAGATAGTTTGATTCTGTCATTAGTATGCATTCCTACACAGGTTTCAACTCCTGTTCTCTTAACATCACAGTATGTATTGTAAATGGATTGCCTTTACAACTCATTCGTACCAGGGCCACCTGTTCACTTGTGTTATGTTGCAGTGAAATGCCATGAGCCTGTATACTTAATCATTATAGAAGTGACTGAAATGTCACATTCCTTGGAAAATCAAAGGACTAGGGGTCAGGAAAGAGCTATGTGATGGCTTGTGATATTTTATTAGCATACACTTGTGCTTTGCGACTTTTTAAAAATTGTTGGCAAGCAAGTAAAGAACATCATTTTGAATTATACACCACATTTCCTTCCAATGCTAACTACTTTTATTGTGATTAGAATTTTACATTAAGTGTTAATGCTTTTTACTAAGAAGCAGGTTAATTGTATCATCTATTTTCAATTAGCTCTAATAGAGTGCATGTATAGCTTCTGAGTCTATTGTGCATGTCCTCATTGAGATGAGGAAATGGAGTAAAAGCTATTATTTTGATGTCCTGATAAATTATGCCTCATATTATGTTAGATTAACAAAATGCATGACTAACGTCCCATGTACACATGAGCTCTGACAGCATTTCTGAATGTTAATAAATCTGAATTCTGGATGGTGTCCAGTCCTGTTTTATGGTTAATGCAAATTAAATCTATGCCTTCTTCCCATTATACTTAGTAATTTGCTTTTGAATGATCAGATTTAGCCATTATTGTTGGCAACCTTTATCCCATAGCTTTCCATGTCAGATGAATTCTGAAGATGGATACGTTTTATGGAGGCACATTGCGGTTATTATATGCAATGAATGGCCCACATTTTATAGCTAGTGTTAGCTTGAAACTCACCCTAGACCTAATAACTCTGAATTTCTTTGATACAAATGCTATAATGCAACACATTCAACTTTGTTTTTGTTTTACTGAAAGTTTGGTTGGTGTGTTCTTCACTAAAGAGCAGCTGGTTTTACTGACAGACCTGATAAAGAAGAAATTGGAGGAGGGCAAGGTGCAAAGTAGCCTCCCTACAAATCTCTGCTACATATTACTGTTAATAATACCACTTATCCTAGATTTGGGACTGGATTTTCTAATTAATTATTTCTGTTAATGCTCGTGCCATTAACTTCACCATCAGATTGGCTTCAGCAAATATATGAAGTAAAAGCAATTATTGGATGGGTTGCTGTGTGTTTTTCGGGTTGTATGGCCATGTTCCAGTAACATTCTCTCCTGGCCATGCAACCAAACAACCCAGTGTTTCTGTCCATAAAAGCCTTCGACAACATAATTATTAGATGCACATGAGTATTATGCTTGTTGCACTGCCCCCCCAAATATCTTACATAGTAATTATGTTACTCTGCTCCAAGCTCTCTAGAAAACTGTATCTCCCCTGAATAAGCTTCTCAAGTCTTGAGATCTCCAGGAAAGGCATTCCTCTCAGTTCCATTACTGTCACAGAGAGGACATTTGGGAATGATCATGTCAATAGCCCTAGTTAAATTTTGATTTTACTTATTGACCAGGGATTCAACAGGATTGTCAGCGATGCCAGCCATAAAACCCTCTAAGGCCTCCTAGAATCTCAAAGGCTCAATTAGCCTTTGAGGGCAGACCATTTTAATAGGTCCTTTATACCTGCAGGAGTGGACTAAGTGACTTGAAGGTTGGGTTGCTGACCTGAAAGCTGCCAGGTTCGAATCCCACCTGGGGAAAGTGCGGATGAGCTCCCTCTATCAGCTCCAGCTCCATGCGGGGACATGAAAGAAGCCTCCCACAAGGATGGTAAAAACATCAAAACATCCAGGCATCCCCGGGTAACGTCCTTGCAGATGGCCAATTCTCTAACTCCAGAAGTGACTCAAGTTGCTCCTGACATGAAAAAAAAAACCTGCAGGAGTAGGTTGTAGCTGTGATACTAGCCCTGACCAGAAGGTGAGCTGTCCATGACAGCTCAGAGGTATTGATCACCCTCACCCACAGATCCGTATGTTCTGAGCTGAAAATTGTATTAAGGGTATGACCTGCCAAATGTGTTGGTTCTGAAACCAATTAGGATAGGCCCATGTTTGTAATCTATACAACGAACTCCCAAGCTGCACCTGACAAACTGGCTTCCAGTGGTATGTTAAAATCACCCAGAAAGTTTAGGTGACTTCAACAACACCTCCGAGACCAGCCAGGGAGTCTCTCAGCCAGGGAGTCTGTTAGGCAGCTGGGTGGATGGTACACTAATAGAATCCCCAGTCTATTCCTGGTTTTCAGACTTAGGCACACGCACACACTCAATGTGATTCAGCTCCCTAGTAGGTAATCTGGTCATTTCTAGATGGTCTTTATAGATCACAGCTACCCCTCCCCCCACCCACTTTCCCTCACCTGCTCACTGATGCAGTACCCAGCTGGGAGGGCCTGATCCCAGGTTGGGGCACTATCATCTCCCAGCCAAGTTTCAGTGAGGCATGCCAGGTCAGCTCCAGCATCTTTGATAAGATCATAGATTATATGAGTCTTATGTGACCTGGTATTATTTACTTAAGGTGAGATTTCATGGGGGATCTGGCTCACTCTCACAGTTCCTCAGGCTGGCAGGGTGACTGGAAGGTAAGATAGGTATTAAACATCTTTCTCTCCTTCCTCTATAAGGACATGTGACCCTGCCATCACCATATAGCTCTCTGTCCGGTATGACTTAAATTGCCACCCCAGGTTCCATATATGCTGAATTAAAACAAATAATAAATGGCAAAAGAGACATCCAAGAAAAAAAAATAAAAACACAAAACACTGAACACAAAAAAACAACAACACTGAACACGTAGTTGTAAAGATCTGTGTTATGTGTGCTGGTACAGCTAGCCTCAGGCAGAAATTCTTATAGTCCAGAAAGCAGGCAGCAGGAATGCTGGTGCAGAAGCTCTTAACTTTTGCACTGCCTCTTCCATTGAGCAGAAAAAAAGATTCCACTTAAACATTAGGAAGAACTTCCTGATAGTAAGTGGTGTTCGGTAGTTGAATATGCTGCCTTGCAGGGTGGTGGAGTCTCCTACTCTGGAGGTTTTTAAGCAGATGCTGGATGGTTGTATGTTGGGGTGCTTTGATTTTGTGTTCCCATATGGCAGGGGATTGGACTGGATGGCCCTTGTGGTCTCTTCCAACTCTATGATCCATGATTCAGCTAAAAGCTATTATTAGGGAAGATATAGACATCCTTTTTCTATGTTAAGCTCACAGAAAAGCTGCACATGAACCCTTAGCATTGTGGTCATCTTCAGTGGTCATTTTCCTGCAGCGAACATGATTCTCTTAGATCGTGTTTCTAGGATGAATTTCAGTTATTTGTTTTTTAAAAGTCCACTTGACCATACCTTAGTCTAACCCATGCTACATAGGGAAATACAGAATGGTAGAGTGACAACCCACTAAAAAATAAAACAAAGCAACATTTAAAACAGATTAATGCACTATGGAATGCTTGTGTTTAAATTTCTAGCTGCATCTTCTATTTTATCATCTTTCCCGTCATCTAATGACATCAGAACTATATATATAAAAAAACAAAATAACATTGAAACCAGAAACTTTTTATTAGAATTATTAGATAAGCAAATACCAAGACACCAAAAAAATACTCTTTCTTTACATGACAACAGCAGCAAAAATGGAATATGCAAAATTGTGGAAAAAACAAGCTGCACCAATAACAAAGGACTGCATTACAAAAATCTTTAAAATGGTAGAGATGGACAAATCAATTGTAGCCTTACAGCAAACTAATCTGCAGAATCTTCAAGAAAAATGGAAACCCTTTATAGATTTTGTGAAAAACCAAAAGAAGATGGCCACGACAGGATTTGATAACTAAAAATAAGATAAATAATATATGACTATCTTCTGTACTTTGCATGTTAAAAGTTAAGAGAGGGATGGGAACAAAACCTCGAGAAAGAGAAGTTTGAGAGATCTGGCCTTCAGGAGCTATCAGGGAAAGTTCTTAAAATGGACTATAAGAATATTATTATATTGAGCAACTGTGGTTAAATCAGAGGAGTTTTTGAACCCAAGAGTTATAGATGGAAAATATATTTGATGTAAATACAGAAAGAGAGTGTGATAATGATAAAATGATATAAACACTAATCTACTAACAATCTAAATGAAAATGGTAGAACTTTAGATATTAATAATAAATAATTTAAGAAAAGGTTTAAGGTAGAATTATCTGTTATGAAAAATAAGTTTAATTTCCATTGAAGAAGAACTGGAAAATAATATATGAAGACCAGGAGACAATGTGAAAAGACATAGGAAGATACAACCAATGGACTGAACATTAAAATTGTTAGAATCCTCAATATTTTATGAAAGTTGTGCTAAAGAAATTATTATGAAGACTTAGTTGTAACAATAATCATTTTCTAAAAGAACTCTTAATACCTCAACAAACCCCACCCTCTTTATTTTCTCCTCGCGACATACTAGACCAGTGGTTTTCAACCTGGGGTCCCCAGATGCTTTTGTCCTTCAACTCCCAGAGTTGTGGGCCAAAACACCTGGGGACCCAGAGGTTCAAAACCACTGTACTAGACATTTGTAAAGATGCAACTAACTAAAAATTATTCTATTATCCCAATTTTTTCTTGTCCTTCCTTTGTTTCTCTCCCCCCCCCCCCCCACTTTCCTAGTAAATATTTAATAAAAGTTATTTGGGGAAAAAACCCTAAGCATTGTGGTCATCTTCAGTGGTCATTTTCCTGTAGCAAACATGATTCTCTTAGATCCTGTTCCCAGGATGAATCTCAGTTATTTGATTTTTTTAAAAGTCTGCTTGACCATACCTTAGTCTAACCCATGCTACATAGGGAAATACAGAATGGTAGAGTGACAACCCACTAAAAAATAAAACAAAGCTACATTTAAAACAGATTATTACACTATGGAATGCATGTGTTCAAATTTCTAGATGCATTTTCTTTTAAAAACACTCCATTTTATCCTCTTTTCCATGGTTTTTCCATGTTCTCTACTCCCTCCCAATAATCATCAAGCTCTGTACAGCCAATAAGCATTCAGGAGATTTGTTATGTGTTCTCTCCTTAACTTTTCTTGACAGCACAATTTTTTTTTTTGCATTGTCTGTGGTTACGAAGACCTTTTTTTCCCCACTGAACATGGGGAATGCCATTTTAACTACACAGTTATATGGCAAGTTTGAATCTATATATTTATCCATTCTTTCTTTAGAGAATGCCATTATCTCTCTCCTCTCCACTTCTGTGCTATGTGATTTTCTGTCATTGTGTCTCCATACTTTGAAACCATTTGGTGCCACACTTTTATCATTCAAAGAGATTCAGCTCAGGGAAAAAAGTTTAAAAGGATGGTAAAGAATTCAATATGTTGTCGAAGGCTTTCATGGCCAGGATCACAGGGTTGTTGTATGTCTTTCGGGCTGTGTGGCCATGTTCCAGAAGCATTCTCTCCTGACGTTTCGCCCACATCTATGGCAGGCATCCTCAGAGGTTGTGAGGTATGGATAAACTAAGTAAGGAAAGGAAAGAATATATATATCTGTGTAGAGTCTGGGGTGTGGCAAGGGTCCTTTGTCACTGGGAGCCAGCATTAATGTTTCAGTTAATCACCCTAATCAGCACTGGAGATGTTTTTGTCTCTTGCCTGGGGGCATCCTTTGTCAGTCAAGCCCTCAGAGTTTTGGTTCCCATCTACTGTTTTGATTTTGTAGTTTTGTAATACTGGTAGCCAGATTTTGTTCATTTTCATGGTTTCTTCCTTTCTGTTGAAATTGTCCACATGCTTGTGGATTTCAATGGCTTCTCTGTGTAGTCTGACATGATAGTTGTTGGAATGGTCCAGCATTTTTGTGTTCTCAAATAATATTCTGTGTCCAGGCTGGTTCATCAAATGCTCTGCTATGGCTGATTTCTCTGGTTGAATTAGTCTGCAGTGCCTTTCATGTTCTTTGATTCTTGTTTGGGCGCTGCATTTGGTGGTCCCTATGTATACTTGTCCACAGCTGCATGGTATCCGGTAGACTCCTGCAGAGGAGAGAGGATCCCTCTTGTCCTTCGCTGACCGTAGCATTTGTTGGATTTTCTTTGTGGGTCTGTAGATAGTTTGTAGGTTGTGCTTATTCATCAGTTTGCCTATGCGGTCAGTGGTTCCCTTGATGTATGGTAAGAACACCTTTCCTCTGGGTGGATCTTTGTCTTGACTCTCATGGCTTGTTCTTGGCCTTGCAGCTCTTCTGATGTCTGTGGTGGAATATCCATTGGCCTGTAGAGCCCAGTTTAGGTGGTTTAGTTCACCTTGGAGGAGGTGAGGTTCGCAGATTCTTTGTGCACGGTCTGTCAGGGCTTTGATTGTGCTCCTTTTTTGACTTGGGTGATGGTTGAAGTTTTTATGGGTTTTTATGGGAAAAGATCAGCAACCTCAATCTAAGCACCAAGGACATCCTGATCAGCTTTGATGTGGTGTCCCTTTTTACCAAAGTCCCAGTAGCTGACACCCTCACACTAATCAAACAAAACTTCCCAGAAACATCACAGCCCTGTTTCACCATTGCCTCACCACTAGCTACTTTCAGTGGGACACTGGATTCTATGAACAGAAAGATGGAGTGGCCATGGGGAGCCCACTCAGCCCAGTAGTAGCAAATTTCTATATGGAATACTTTGAAAAACAGGCCCTAGAAACAGCACCAAAAAAGCCAACTGTTTGGTTCAGATACGTAGATGACACCTTCACAATTTGGAGCCATGGAGAGGAAGAACTCAACAAGTTCCTGGACCATTTGGCTACTGCATTTGCTGAAATACTGTATTTTCAACAAATCCCTGTCTTTTACGCTTTATTGATTTTCAGCTGGGACCTTTAGTGTTAGAACAGCTTGACCATACCAAATTACTTACAGACCAGCTGCTTTCAATGCATGTCAACATACAATTATAATTTCATTTACCCACTGCAAAATGAACCCAATGCACTAATATAATATTTGTATTTTTAACACAAGTTAAATTGTATTTCAGCAGCATGATCTATATGTTGAAGTGGGAATGATTGTATATAGAGTTGTTTAAATGTAATTGAGTTATAGTGTTGCAATGTGAACTGGAGATTGCATCATGCACTGTCTGCTGTCCACTATGCTAGTGTGTAAAGAGTCAACTGTGTATTGTATCAGACAGCAGAGGTGGTTATAAATAGCTCCTTGTGTTATCTGTTCGCCCTCTGCTCTCTGCTCTCTGCACTCTGTCTGTATATATCGTCTTGAGAGTTTTCCGTTTGTTAGCAAACCTTTTGTAGATAGCCAAACAGGCTTCAGCCTCTTTATTGGTGCCAGTGATCCTTCGTTGATCTTCCTCTGCATGTGTGTTTATCCAAACCGTGCGCTCCGACACTATAGCAGGGATTCTCAAACTCTGCTCTATGGAGCCCTTGGGGCTCAATGAGTGATAGCCAGGGGCTCCATGACATCATGCTGCTTCCTGCTTCTTCCTCTTTCCTCCTCCTCCTCCTCCTCCTCCTCCTCCTCCTCCCTTCCCCCCTCCCCCCTCCCCCCTGCTGCTCCTCCTCCTCCTCCTCCTCCTCCTCCTCCTCCTCCTCCTCCTGAGAAATGCAGGGAAATTAATGTTTGGAGCTGCTGAAACAGCAGCATCAGCATCCTCCCGAGGCATAGACTCTTTCTCCCTTGCCTCCCTTGCCACCCAGACTATTTTCCTTGCCGCTCGGACTCTTTTCTCACCTCTCTCTCTGCTCAAACTCTTTTTCTCACAACCCAGATCCACCCCACCCCCCGGCTTGCTTCCAAAACTCTATTTCCCTCCCATTGCTCAGGGTGCTTTGATTGTGAATAGCATAAGGGGATTGACTGGATGGCTCCTGGAGTAGTAGTAGTAGTTGTTGTTGTTGTTGTTATTATTATTATTATTATTATTATTATTATTATTATTATTATTATTATTAAGGCTGGATGACCTTCTGTTGAGGTGCTTTGATTGTGCTTTTGCTGCATGGCAGAAGAGGGGTAGTAGTATTACAAAGGCTAGATGGCCATTTGTTGTGGGTTCTTTGATTGTGTTTTTCCTACATAGCAGAAGTGGGTTGGAGTGGATGGCATCTGGGGTTTTCCACTGAAATACTGTTAAGTTTATGTTGGTTAAAATTGATCTTCATTTTAAATATTGGATTGCTTTTTCTTTCTTTTCTTTTTTTGCACTACAAATAAGATATGTGCAATGTACATAAGAATGTGTTCATGTTTTTTTTCAATTAGTTCACACAAGCACTCTCCATCCATCTGCCACTGGCCAGGCCTATATGTCAAATTTTAAAATGCAATGTGGCCCCTGTGTCCAAAAGTTTGCACATGCATGATATATAAAATATATTATATAATATAATATGTAAACATTTCCTAGGACTCCACTAGAAATGTTTGCTTCAAAAAGGGCTCCATGGCTAAATGGTTTTGAGAACCCCTGATCTAGAGAAACAATCTTTCCATCAACAAAATAATTAATTAAATGAATCTCACCCTAATGCTATATTTTATTTTGTCTGTTTTGGAGACATTTTTGAGTCAAGATTTCTAAAAATACACAAATTCAGAACATGTTGCTTTGATGCAGGAGCTATGTAAACACTGGATAGGGGTTTCCTCTCTTTTTTGTCTTTCAACCTTGCCTTTTATACTTGATCTTTGTGTGCATGCATGTATGTATGTGTGTGTGTGTGTATGCTTAGCTACAAGAAGGTAAAATGTGCTAATTTTGCTTCGAACATATTTACATAAACTATGGAAAATGCAACAGACACAAAAAAGGTGTTTAGTCCCTTGTTCTCATATTGGAAGTGATGTCTCTCCTGGGAGCTGAGGAAACATAAGTAGGGTGTATAAATCAGTGAATACTTTGTGCCTTTGAACAGGTAGTTGAAAAATCCTCAGAAAGCTGTCTTGCTGCACTGAGATAGCATGCCTTTAACAAAATCCTATTGACTTCAGGATCTTTGCTCATCCCTAGGTTGAAGCTGCATTTCTACATTTTATGATGCCATTCAAAGTTTTGCTGGAATGCCAATACAGCACCATTTGAATACTGGTTCCAACTGGGATGGAATTTTTACTTCTGCTCCTGTGAAGAACAGAAGTAAGGGTTGTTTTCAGATGTTTATATCTTATAATTTTAAAGTACTAGCCTAGGTTATTTTAGAATTGTAAAATTAGAACTGTTTACTAGAATCTTCTGTGACAGTCATGAATGAATAACCCAGAGTTAGACTAAAATATCTAGTCACCAGGCACCAGCTACTATGATTAATGAAAGTCCATTCTCCTGTTGGTTGGAGAAGCAGCTGACTGATGGCCTCACTCTCTCTTGTGCAAATAATATCTGTCAAGAGGAGGAAATGTGTCAGGGATTGGCCTCTGCCTGTCAAATTGGAGATTGTTCATGGAAGAGGGTGGGGATATTAGTTAGTTGCTTCCTGAGTGACAGGGGAATTGATTTCCATCAACAGCAATGGTGGGTGTCCAGAAAGTAGGGATTGGAGGTATTGGACATACGGTGCTTACATATATATGATTCTAGTCAATTGTTCTTTTTGCTCCTGTACTATTGACAAAATACAGGCTGAGCAAACCTTATCTGAACTTATCAGAAGTGTTTTGGGTTTCCCCCTGATTTTTACACATCTGTATTTGCCTATACATGCATTCGTGGCCCAGTTGGAGTGGTTGCAGAAGGAGCCTGGCCGCCTCTTCCAGGCTCCTTCCTTCTTCCCTGGCTGCAGGAGCAAAGGCAGCCAGAGCAACATGGCGGGCACGGAGCAAGGGGCCCGCCATGCTGTTAGGAAAGGCTTCACTGGCTTCCTAGGGCTTGCAAGAGGGAGAAAGGCCACCTAACTATTTTTAAAAATGCATAAATATTAAAATAAAAATGGTGCCCATACTTCGCGGATTTTCTCTTATCGTGGGTGGTCCTGGAATGTAACCCCCATGATAAGTGAGGGAACACTTATACTGAATAAATAGTTGCAATTGTGACTACTGCTCTGTTGCATTGAAATTTCAGTTTTTTTTAAATAATGCCTTACCTTGTTAATTCTTTCTGAACACATTTCTTAGAATAAATCATTTCATTTTGATCTATGATAAGCTATATAGTATAATTGTTTCTGAAAATGGTTTCTATCCCCTCAAGATGTTCCTAAGCAAACCCACTGAGAAAATACTCCTAATATTAATATGCATGATTTTGAACTGCTTGAAGTTATGTCTTTCAAGTAAGTGAGCTGTTTGGTTTGTGAAAGACAGATAAAGAGGCAACAACTTTTTTTGCAGATTTATAGTCAAATATTGAATTTCAGCATAATGTTGAGGGATGAAGCCATAGGTAAATAGTTGCATCTTACTTTCCCTCATGATCAGGCATGTAGCCGGGGGGGGGGGGGGGGGGCTTGAGGGGTTTCAGCCCCCCCCCCCCCGAAATTCACAGGGTGGTCCGCGAGAAGGCCTAACATGTATTATTTTAACTGTTATGTTTATTCATATCATGATCTGATCACCATGCTCAATATATCCCATATGCATGGGGGGATTGGCATAACAATACAAAAAGTTTGCTAGGGTAGACCCTGTCCCGCTCAAACTTAGCCCCTCCTCCGAACCAAAATCCCAGCCCCTCCCGAAATAAAATCCTGGCTACGGGCCTGCTCATGATCATCCTTTTTTTCCAAGCAAAAATGTTTTCATGTTATTTCCAGAAAATTTACAAAGAAATCTATGGATTTTGATGTTCAAATTCAATTGTTAAATGTCTGCATTGTCCAGATGTAACAGGGACAGCTATTCCTAGCATCAAAGGAGTACGCTTTAAGAAGCAACCGTACAGCTGTTAAAGACTGTTAAATCTGTCAGCAAAAAGAGATGGCAACCTTTATTTAGCATAGGGCATTTAAAATTGAGATTTTAATAACTAAGTACTTAAAATCCTTTCCCTGACAGATTTCTCTGTTATGCTTTTTCTAAATAGCCTTCTAAAAACATTTCTGTTTGTTCTGTTAAATGTATGATTAAATACAATTTGCAATAAATAAACAATTTATTTATTTAATTAATTTATACCTCCTCTTTCTTCTAATGGAGATTAAAGATATCTAACAATCACACACAAAAATAATACCTTTAAAAAACCCTTAAAAACCCCACAATTAAATAGCACTGGGAGGATTTAGGTTAAAATGCAATTAAAATATAAAAAATACACTTAAAATTGTTGGATATGCTAATGCTAAAAGGTGTGGAGGGACTCAGGTCATTTCACCAGAAGCAAACTAATCTGTCTGGAGAAGTTTATTTATTTATTTATTTAAAACATTTATATTTCACCCTTCTCACCCCGAAGGGGAATCAGGGTGGAGCACAACATATATATGGCAAGCATTCTATTCCGGGACATAAATAGCTATAAATAAACACAAACATTAAAATTAGTTATATCTTCTTTAAAATAAGCTGCTTAAACCAACCAAGACACCATGCAAGTTTAGCCTTCCTTTTCAGCAAAACATAGGCAGAGTAAAACACAACAGATGGCCGAGGCATAGGATAGCTTGCTTTTAAAAGATACAGGCAAAGTTTAAAAGCTTACTTACTGAACGATCACAGCACCCCTTTTTAAAATATGCAAAGGAATAGAAATTCAGTATGCCAGAAAACAAAAGACTCCACATCAACTGATTGATGTAATTAAAACAGTTTACTCACAAAACTTGTGTAAAATGGATCACACAGGTGCAGCTTAACTTCATTGACGATCACAAAAATGTATAATCAAAAGATAAATAGAAAAAGTGGATTTAGCTTGAAACATAGGCCTAATAAAAGATCAGGCCATGTGATATACAACCTATATCGCTGGAACGGTTGACTTCTGGAACAATGAAGTAACTAGGAGAATAACTTTAACACAACTGGGGAATAAAGGAAGATCCCCTCTTTTTATAACTTTTGACTTCAAAAGTAATATCTACGTGACTCGCAACACAACCACTAGTCTAGAAAATGCTCCGAGACCCATGCAGTGTTAATTGGGGGTATCATAAAACTGACAGGAAAAGAAGTGAGGTAAAGACAGAAAAGCCACTTTGAATGCACATGCATAGTTTCCCAACAAGAATAGCATTTAAAACTCATATTCCCCCCTCTTCCCAGAATCACACCCACACTTCTCCAGAAGCATGCCCCTTATTCTTCCCTAAATACCTGCTGACAGAGAAAAGATTGTGGAAGATTGCAGTTTAATGTCTATATTGAACAGCATGGAGGATAGAATGGGAACCAGAGAGACCCAACAGGCCAGTGGCCAAGGAATCAAACAGGAGTCCCCCAGTACCACCTTCTGAGATCATCCCTCCGGGCAGGAACAGAACCACTGAAGAACAGTACTTCCGAGCCCCATCCCAGAAAGGTGACTGTCCAGGAGCACCTCTATCTTACCTGGATTATGTTTCAATTTGTTTGCTTTCATTCAATCCATTACAGCTGTCAAGCACCAGTTTAGCACAGGAACCGCTTCTTTGGAATTAGGTGGAAAGGAGTAATAGAATTGTGTGTCATCTGGTATAGACTCCAGATGACCTCTCCCAGTGGTCTAATGTATATATTGAACAGCATGGGGGATCGTATGGGAGCCTGATGGACTTGACAGGCCAGAGGTCAAGGACTAGCAAGGAATGGAGCCACTGAAAAACTCCAAGCCCCATCCCAGAATGGTGACTCAGAAAGATACCATGGTCAATACTATTGAAAGCTGTTGAAAGGTCCAAGAGAACCAACAGGGGCACACTCACCCTGTCCAGTTTTCTGTGTAGGTCATCAACCAAGGTGACCTCTCTCCAATAGCCAGGCCTGAAATGGATATATGTAATCTTTTTCTTATTCCGAAAAAAAAGACAAATGAAACTTTCCAATTTATAGCTAGTTGTCATCTAAAAACTTCAAAAAGTCCTCAGAACTATAGTAGTTTGATATGGAAGAAAAAATGTTGAACCTGAATTCTTTGATTTCATTTCTGCAGCACTGTTAGCCCACCAAATGTCAGAATGTTTCACATATCCACGGATTTTTGGGGAATTTTTGAAGTTTTTATAAACAATTTTTTAAAAAGCTTCAAGAGCTATCTCTTTGAATTTTCTATACAATGCACAAGATAACCAGGGCATCAATCCCCAGAAGTTTCAGAAAGATTCACACATCTACAGATTTTTGAGATTTTTAAAAGTTTAGACAAAACAATTTATCTGCCCAAAAGTGATAGCAGCAATCCCCTTGAATGTCTGTCTGTCTTTATGACACACAACCATATAACTTCAACTTAGCAGAGATTTATACTAGCACTTACTTTAGTCCTCTTTGCAGATTCAGTAATTTTATTTATTATTATTAGACTGACTCTAAATGGCTGGTTGCTGAAGCCCTCATTAGGGCTCTCTGATGCTGAGCACTGCATTCTGGGAAATGCAGTTTAGGACAGGGCCTTTTATATTCTCTGCCACAGGGGCCTCGCCTCCCAAACTACATTTCTAAGAATGCTGTGAACTCAGTCTCCTGCTCAAGTTTGCTAGTCTTACCCCCAATGCCTTTGCTTATGGTGATCAAGTCAAAGAAAAACTAGAAAACATTGGTTTTTAAAACACTGTATGTTCTGTTGGCTTTACCAAAGTCGCTTAATGCTTTGCTGACATTGGGAGGAATCTGAATGTTTCATAATCTTAACGAATGATTGATGAATGTTTCAATTCTTAAATTCCCCCACCTTTCCTGCATGTTTCTAATATTGATTCGTATGAACAATCAAACAAATTTGATCCAAAAATGAATTAAAAATGAACATTTGCACATCCCTACTATTTATGGTGAACACAGTAACAAAAGAAACGGAATCATAGGGATATGAAATATATACAAACATATAAAAAGAGTTGATTCAGAATATGTAAAAGCCAAATACTGTGTCTGAATCTATCCATCCCCACATAAAAGCACAATTTTTAAAATTCTTTGTTTCCAAACAGAAATGGGATCATTGCTTTCAGCAGAAATCACCAAGCTCCCAAATTACATTTGTTTTATGTCTGAGGAAGAACTGTTTGGAAATATACCCCAAATTAAACAATATCTATTATAGCAGATTATATCACTGCATTATCCAGAAAATATTTCCTTATTCAGGTCCAATGAGTAATGTCCATTCTGGCTTCCCAATCAGAGCAGCAGTGAATCCTCTCTGGATTTTAATACCAAATGTGAATTATCTATCCAAGAATTTGGTCATATTTTGGGGCTGCGGTTCAGTACCTAAGATAGATCCTTAAAATTTTAGACTAAAAACATGGAGTCAAATTCACCAACCCACTGACAAGTAAGACATCAGTTGCCACAGAATCATTGCCAACACACCAGTTTTGCAAGCCAGCTTCTCACTTATACTTCCTTGTGATTAGTTTGGTTCTATTTCTGTATGCTAATATATTTTGTACAAAGGAACAATTTTTAATGGCATTTTTGAAAGGCATGGCACTGAGTAAAAAAAAATGAAAGCCTTTTATATGATGGAAAAAAATGACAAAGTTGAAGATAGATTTCAGCACATTTCTTGTGTATGCTTGTTTCACTTGTTACTATTGCTTCTCATTGAAGGCTATTTCATTCATATGAAGACAATGTTTTATGCCCATAATAACTTATTGTTCCCACACAAATTTCAAGGACAACCATGGCTAATGTTCTATAATTGCTCTTTTGGTTCTTTGAAAATTATCACAAATGAGAGTCTGAGTGTTGTTGCAATCATCACAAGGTAAATAAATAACACAGCAAAATAAAAGTACAGCCTCATGAATGAGCTCATATTGTCTGGAACTGAAGTACACACAGAGTACACCAGGATATTAAAATTAGTGCAAAAACTAAAATATTGTTCAAATATTGAACAGTAAAGATGTAGCAGTCACAGAACTATGAAGAAGCCACACCCTTGAATGCTACTATATCTGAGAAGGGAATGCATATCCATAGAAAAGACATTCTGTTACTGGCCAGAAGCTCCTATCCAAAATAGAGATAAAGGCTATTACGGGTACATATGGACAGGGATTTGCATTACTTTGTTAATAGTCTCTGTTCACTAATTTTACCGGATAAAAATAATAGGTTCAAAAATAGGCTATTACAGTATCTCCACTGAGCTCATTTTTGATGAAAAAGCAATTACTTTTGTCTGAATAATGCAAAGAACAGCCATGATCAGAGAAGGTTAGGTTAAGAGTTTATTAGAGAAACATACACCATTTAAATTAACCCAAATGACCAGCATGTCAGTTCAAAAGAAACATGTGCTTTAATTTGTTAAACTGTAACCTTTGCTATATTACAAAAATACTTTGACACAAACACTTTACAAATGTCAGCAGAAAATCCATACTCTATTTCTTCACATTGGTTTTGTGACATAGTGTTTGCTGATCTTCGACAAGGGATAAGTTACAATTGATTTCCTTCCACCCCTTACTCCTTTCTCTTGCATTTTGGGGAATTAAAGGGCAGAAATAAGCAGGGTTTTTTTTTCCAATGGACCATTCATATGGATATGCTATGGTAGGTAAACATAAATGCTTCTTAGAACTTAAAGGTCAAGAGCATCTCTTCAAGAAGCTTAGAATGGCGAGCTAAAGGTTGTGAGTGGGGGAGGAAGAGCTCACAAGGAAAAGTAATAGAGACAGTGGAGTGGATCAAATATCAAGATACCCCAAGCCAAACATTTGCACACCTTTTTTACATTGCTAAATTGTTGCTGAAGAAACCATTCCTATCTCATGCCAAGGCAGTTCTGGAACTAAGATATTAAAAACTGTTTATTTGTTAAATAATTTTAAAATATGTGCCTTTATCTGTAAGCCCCAGGGAGTCTGCTCCAATATGTTGACAGCAACTCTCCCTCATCTTGTCCAGCCAGTAAGGTTAATGGGCAAAGATGGTGAGTCTGGGAAGGCTGAAGGTATTTCACACAGCGTTTTCCTCTCTAAGAATTTTCCTTTCCTGGATTTCTGCACAGAACAGAACCACTATGTAATGCAAGTCCAAATCTAAAGCACAGCAGAAGTTATTTGCGATAGAGAAATAGAGCTAAGGTTTGCCTACAAGGTCAATATGGAGACCTTGGAGGTGTCTGTCTACACACACTGTGTCCAACTCACAACAGTGATGGGCTGGGATCTATATGGTCAAGCCAGGTCAAAACCAATGTGGCCCAGTTGGACTGCCACTGTATCTTCCCTCCATCTGTCTGGTTGTATGGGCACCTCTACTGTTGTTAGTACAAGGCACTTGCTATGGTCAAGAACTCTCCTGGACCTCTGCAGTCATCCAGCAGCAGCAGCAATGGTAACATGGGCCCAACCTGCACCCTTTCCCCTGCACTGATGACCATAGGGAAAGGGGAACAAAGGCAGCCTGTGAGAACAGTGAACCAGTCTGTATGGGAGCTGGTCATGTTGTCCATACCCTGCCCAAACTGTGGAGCTACTCCAGAGTTTTGCCCAAAGTCCTGTGCATTCCTTGACTTCCCTTAAGATAGGACTAAACCAGTTCAATCTGGTTTACCCTGTATTAAGTATTAGAAGTCTTGGGATGTCATGTAGACATCCAAGTGTGACTTCTCATCCACTTCAGGTTTTTGGAATCGTATACACAGGTCCCTAGTCTAGATATTAAATAGTATATGGTGATTGACTAAGGTGATAGAATTCTGAAACAGCTGGCCTTGGGTCAGTTGAATACTTGAATACTTAGCTATATTCAAATATCTTTTATGTAGTAAGGTAGCATATTGGGGAGAAGGGAATACTAAATCTGTGAAATTAAGGACACAATGAGCAGTACTGGATCAGGCTAAAACTTGTCTAGTTCAATATTTTGTTCATATAGTGACTAATATGTTCTTCATAGGAAGTCCACTAGCAGGACATGACTACTAACTACTGTATTACAATTGAGAGTATTAAAAATATGAATTTTTCATTTTCTTTCTGAAACGTCATAGGCTTGATCTTACTGCCTCACTCTTATACCTCATTACATTTTAAAACCCCTGAAGTTGGCAGACCCCTTGTGTACCACAGAACAAACAGTACCTTCCCCAGATAGTTTTGTGTACAATCAAGTTGGCTCCATTCTATACCACCTGCGGAAACACAAAATTGAGAAGTTTGTTAAAATCTTCCAGTGCAACACCATATTAAAGAATATAGCCATGTTTCTCTCCTCCTCACCCTCTAATAGAATGTGCATTCCAGTCCAACAGCATTATGACCAAAAAGTGGGAAGAGGTATACTTCTATACTATGCAATACTGTGCAGCAGGGATTGAACTAGATGGGCACTCTGCTCTCCTCCAAATCTATTTTTGCATGATTCTATCTATGGCTCTAATCAAATAGTCTGTCCAAAGTCAGATTCCATAAATGTTGTTCATGCTAAATGTCTCATGCTTTTTGAATACACAATTAAAAAGTGGGATGTAGATATTCCAATGAAATACACACATAAAAATATCAGATTCATACATATCTTATTGTGAGGAATGGGATAAGAGCTTATACAGAAATAAATCCAAAGACCAACCAGCTCTTTGCAATGGCCTAAAAATACAGACAAAACAAGAGGAAAGAGGAATATGCAAAAATATAATAATAATGGAAAGGCTAAATTTTATATTAATTTCCTAACTTGGTTCATATACAAAATTGTATCAACAGAGATACTGTTATGAGTCAGACGCCAGCCAATATAAATAACTCAGTTTATTTCAAAAAACAACACAAAAGAGCCTAAGAAGCAACCAAAAAAGAGCTCAAAACACTTTCTTTTCAGTGTGAAGCAACAATGTCCAAAAAGAACTCGAAAAACCCAAACTCAGGATATAATCTGGATTATCCTGGGAAATAATCCAGATTAAAACAAATTTAGTTGAAAAGGCTGGGAACTCGCTCCACCTGTTGGTTGGAGCTAAACAAACACAGGAAGGCTACCAGCAATTACCCACAGTGACCAACAGCCACACAATGCCCCAAAACGTAGTTAAAGCTAAACCACATCATAAACGGGAAGTCACAGCCGCCACATCCGGTCCGTGTCGTTAGGAAGAAATCACAGGCATCGAGTTCCAGTCCAAGTCGTCAGGGAGAAGTCACAGTCACCAAATTCCAGTCCAAGTCATCAGGGAGAAGTCACAGTCACCGAATTCCTGTCCAAGGTAAACACAAAGAGCCAAAGCGACGGAGGCAAGCTGGCAGCTAATGCATAAAACCAACACAGGACAATCCAGCGCAAACCCACACAATGCCAGCCCCCGTTGCCACTAAAAACCCAGGTTAACACTTACGTCCCAAAGCAGTCTTCCAAACACGTCTTCTGAAACAGAGATCCCGAAAGCACCCAACAAACACCTTGCCAATTGCAAGGCCACATTAGCAACAAACTTACTTTTATTTACAAGTCCTCCTCAGAACTTGAGCCAGCTAATGCCCCATCCCCAGCTGGACCTTGGTGCTGCAAATCCTCATCAGAGCTGGAGCCGCCCAACGCCCCATCTCCAGCTGCTGCCCCTCTACGATCTCTCCAGCCAGTCCACCTTCTGTCCAAACCCATAAGTCCCCAGGATCCATCTGTATCTTCTCTGTGCCATCCCTCAAATGTACCACTGCTTGTGGGTTCCTCAAGAATCTCCCGGATCTCCTGAACCTTAGTCCACTCCATCCCTTCACTCCCAGAGTCTGACATCCTATCCTCCTGACTCCCAGCCCCATAATCCCCTTCAAAGCCCTCAAAAGTATCATCATCAGTGGGCTCCATAAGTTTTTCCCGGATTCTTTTCATTTGTTGCTCCTCATCAGAGTCTTGCTCACGAGCAGTTTTCCTGCCTCTTCTAATACAACTAGTTGGATCTCTACTCGAAGACTCTATCACAACAGATACCATGGTTAATGTAATAGATTTTGAGGTGGGAAAATAAATTACATCTCCTGTCTCACTATTTAATTATTTTTAGATATCTGAAAGTTTTTTATACTCAGAAATTACAAAGCAGAGTTTATTTATATAATAAGAAGTATGCATAATATATCCATCACAAAAACAAATTCTTTTTGAAAAACATCAAATCATCATATGTTAGAAGAAATTTTTAACATGTCACACTTTTTCCATTCTTAACCATCTGTCTTATGTCTTAATAAATTAAGTCTGAAGTGATTGCTCTTTGTAATTTTGCAAGATATGCCACTTCATCACATGGGCTGACTTGCCTGTTGTATGCTGCTTCCCCTCCACTTTCAGCATGGAATCCTTCACATGACACACAGGCACTCCCAGACGAGCTCCATGCCAACAAGGGAGAGGAAGCAGCACACGCTGTAGTGGTAGCAACATGGAAACCCTCCTGTGTTGCCATCCCAGCAATGGGGGGCAGCCAAGTGGTGATGCTTCCTCCCATAGAATGAGAGGCATAGTAAGATGGGACAAATCCATGGGTCTTTGTGATGAGGTCCTGAGATAGTACTATATTGATGCAAACACACCTCAAAAATGTGAAGTAGTAGTTCTTCACTGAGTCAACCACTTGCCTATTACTTTATCCCCACAGAGAGAAAGTCACACATATGGCACTTCATAATATACTGAATGTCTCCCACATTAATGATTTTGATAGTCATACTATCAAGAAAACATTTGAATCCTGATTTGAAAGAGGATATAAATTCTTTTTCAGTTCTCTTCCTCTCCCTCTCCCTCTCATCCTTTTCAGACATTGTCCATTTTCATTGGACATTTTCTTAAATAACAAATTGCTGTTGAAACTATTGTTAGCTATGTTAGTGCACCCTATGAAAGTGTTCTACTTTATTTATAAATGAAGGAGAAATCAGTATGTCATCTCATAAGTAGGAAAGCAGGCCTGTGCATGAAGAAAAAGAATTTATTTTGGTTTAAAAACTAAACAGCTTTAATATTTATTTCCCAAGATGTACATTGCTTAATAGATGTCAGCGATGTGGTACTTGAACCTTTTTGATTAAGTTCCTGTTGAACTTTAGATTGTAATAATCAACAGTCAGTACAATTTAAATTTTAGATTATTTAAGAAGTCTTTAGAAGCACAGACATTATAATATGAGATGTTTATTGTAGTTGTTATGAAAGAGGCTGTTAAAATCCAGTGGGAATGTTCATCAGCATACTGTAATCAGCAACTACAGAGAATGTTTAATTACAGTTATTTAGGTGGCATGTTGATGCAGTAGTAGTGGTGCTAAAAGCAAAAAAAGTTGCATGAATTAGCACTTGGAGGATATTAAAAGGCATTAATATCAGGGTGGATTGCTGGATTATGCGGGTTGTTCATATTCATTCGCTTTCCTGAGCAAATGACTATGTTCAGTATAAAAGTGTATGTAACACACCTCCTCCCTCATCTTTGATATTTATTCAGTAGGGGAACAATTACATTTGTTGTTTTTAATTGCTTCATGCCTAAATGCGTTAGCAGGCAATTGTTTCTCATGGTGAAGTGTCTATTTGTACTTCCAAGTGAACCTCCTCATGTTCCATTTCAGTTACTATTAAGACAATATGAAACATACAGTTAACACACTTTTTTGCTTAGGCAATCCCTAAGGAGGAGCATGGTCCTCTGTTTCTGTTGTCTTGGGGATGGATCCGTAGATGGCTGAAGAGACCTATTTTTGATCTGCATGTTCTCCCGCAGTGAGGACATCAGTTTCCAGGTGGAAGGCGGTCCTGGTCAGGATTGGCTTGATGGGCCTCCCTCTTGGCACGTTTCTCCCTTAAGCCCTCCATTTGTGCCTCTTCGAACTCCGCAGCACTGCTGGACACAGCTGACCTCCAATTAGAGTGCTCAAGGGCCAGGGCTTCCCAGTTCTCAGTGTCTATGCCACAGTTTTTAAGGTTGGCTTTAAGCCCATCTTTAAATCTCTTTTCTTGCCCACCAACATTACGTTTCCCATTTTTGAGTTGGGAGTAGAGTAGCTACTTTGGGAGATGGTGATCGCCCGATTCGGACAACTTGGCCAGTCCAGCGGAGTTGATGGTATAGGAGCATCACCTAATGCTGGTGGTCTTTGCTTCTTCCAGCATGCTGGCATTTGTCTGCCTGTCTTCCCAAGAGATCTGCAGGATTTTACTGAGGCAGCGCTGATGGAAATGCTCCAGGAGTTGAGTGTGATGTCTGTAGCCCATCCACGTTTCGCAGGCGTAGAGCAGGGTTGGGAGGACAATGGCTTTATAAATGAGCACCTTGGTATTTCTACAGATGTCCTGATCCTCAAACACTCTCTGCTTCATTCAGAAAAATGCTGCACTCGCAGAGCTCAGGCGGTGTTGTATTTCAGTGTCAATGTTGACTTTTGTGGAGAAGTGGCTGCCAAGGTAGCGGAAATGGTGAACATTTTCTAGTATTACACCATTAAGCTGTATTCCTGGCATTGCAGAGGGGTTAGCTGGTGCCTGTTGGAAGAGCACTTTGGTTTTTTCAATGTTCAATGAGAGGCCGAGCTTCTCCTATGCTTCTGCATACGTGTTTCTCGTATGCTTCTGCATACGTGTTTAAAGTGGCTTGTAAGTCTTCTTCTGAATGCGTACAGACTACGTTGTCATCAGCATATTGGAGTTCTATAACAGATGTTGTGGTGACCTTGGTTTTGGCTTTCAGTCTGCTGAGGTTAAATAGCTTGCCATCTGTCCAATACATGATTTCCACTCCGGTGGGAAGCTTCCCATCAACAAGGTGAAGTATCATAGCGATGAAGATGGAAAATAAGACAGGGGCAGTAACACATCCCTGCTTAACACCCGATTCCACCTTAAATTGGTCACTTTGGCAGCCATTGCTGTCCAAGACTGTTGCCATCATGTCATCATGGAGGAGCCGAAGGATGTTCACAAATTTGTCAGGGCACCCGATTTTTTAGAGGATGGTCCAGAGAGCGCTGAGATTCACTGTATCAAATGCAAGGTCAATGAATGCCATGTAAAGAGGTTGATTTTGTTCCCTGCATTTTTCTTGGAGATGTCATGCAGTGAAGATCATGTCCACTGTTCCTCTGGAGGGGCGGAAGCCATTCTGGGATTCTGAGAGGGTGTCTTCAGAGACAGGAAGAAGGCGGTTTGCAAGGGTTTTTGCAAGAATTTTCCCAGCTGAGGTTAGAAGGGAGATACCGTGATAGTTCCCACAGTCTGTTCTATCCCCTTTCTTGAGAAGGGTGATGATGTTTGCAGCCTTCTTTGTCCACCAGAAGTTCTTGAGTTCTCTGGTCCTTCTTTGGACCTCAGCTTTTGCACTGGCATAGATCTTTTTCTTGGCAGCAGTTGGTGTCTCTCTGCCATGTTTTGAAGGCTTTCCTTTTGTTATCAATTAGCTGTTGGATTTCTTTGTCGTTATCGTCAAACCAGTCTTGATGTTTCTTAGTTTGGTATCCAATGGTTTCTTTGCAGGCTGTGATGATGGAGGTCTTCAGTTTGTTCCAATGTTCCTCAACATTTTCGGGGTGTTCTGTGGGTAGATGATCCTTGAGTGTTGTTTGGAGAAAGGCTCATTTGGAGGGTTCCTGAAGGGCTTGGGTCTTCATTTTGCGCCTTACTTTTCTTCCTCAGAATCTGTGTTTGGGGGCGATCTTGATAGCCATCGTGGATCGGATTAACCTGTGGTCTGTCCAGTAGTCATCAGCACCTGTCATGGCTCTTGTGAGAAGCACATCACAGCAGTCTCTGGCACGTGTAATTACATAGTCCAAGAGGTGCCAGTTCTTTGACCAGGGGTGCTTCTATGATGTCTTGAGCTTGTTTTTCTGACGGAAGAGTGTGTTGGTGATGACAAGGTTGTGTTCTCTGCATTTGGTGAGAAGCAAAATGCCATTTGAGTTGCTGTTTCCGACCCCGTCTTTTCCTATGATCCCTGGCCACAGATCAGAGTCCCATCCAACTCTTGCATTAAAGTCCCCCAGGAGGATGATTTTGTCCTCCTTAGGTATCTCTGATAGGATGGTGTCCATCTGACAATTAAAAATTTCCTTGATGTCTTTGTCAGCATTTAGTGTTGGTGCATAGGCACATATGATGGTTGCGTGTTGGTTTTTGGTAATTCGGAGGGTTGAGAGTTGTTCGTTGATGCCAGTGGGTGCTTCAGTCAGGTGTCGATGTTAAAGCATCCAAGCTCCCTTGCAGTGATAGCAGTCCTGTCTTCAGGGCATTTGCTGTCAGTGTTATCCAACAGTGTCTGTACGTTCCATGTTTCAAAGTTCATTTCTCTTTTTTGGCAGCAGAGTGGTGACCCTCTGGATGCGGCAGTCCAGTCAGGGATAAGAGAGGCAGACTATGTTTAGGGCACCTTTTCTAGCCCCTTCCCCGTGTGGGGTGAGCAGAGCAGATTCTGAATAGGGCTGCTCAGTCATGGATACAGCTGCCGGACTACTCAACTGCCTCGGACCTTGAGGTAGAATGACTGAGTCCATATCCACTGCCCATGTGCCAGTCTATGACTAGGGGCTTCCAGATTTCCCAGTCCTGCCCCCATCGCCACTCGCTGATCGCCATGGGACTTCTGTTGGATTGTTTTTATTTTTCTTGGAAGATGCCTGTGCGTGATTTTTTTAAATGCCAGAAATGTTAAAGTAATTGGTAACCATCCTAGCAGCTGCTGAGTGCTCAGGGCTATAAATCAGAAGCAAGTGGAGTCACATTTTGCTGGTAACAAACTGACTCTAATGCCTAAGCCTCCGCTTCCCTTGTGCCTGCTTCAAGTCTACATTTGGGAAACTGCTCCTAAGGAATTATTTCTGTTTCTTTGTCTGAAGTAAGACTACTACTGCTTGATCTGGAAATTTATCAGAGACTTAAGATTTCTTTGCTTTCTTTTGCATTATCCAACTGAGTGTGCTGTTTTTTTTATGTTTTCCTGAAGTTAAGCAGTTTTCATTTACTTACCACATCGTTTTAAGGCTGTTCTTGAGAGACAAATCAGGACACCTCCCGGCCCAGCCCTCCTGCCTGGGCTCACAATGCACCCCCAAGGCAAAAATGTTTGCTCATGCCTGATTTACATCCACTTCAAAGCCTGATGGTGAGGAGGAGAGAAATTCAAACTACTGGTATCTCACTGGTTACATGCTCATGTTCTGACTGGATAGTCAGTTATATCAAACTTGGGAGCATGAAAATTTGAGAATGAAGTCCATGTCATAAGCTGCTTCTTACACAAATGGTGCAATGGATTAAACACTTGTGCCGGCAGGACTGCTAACTGACAGATTGGTGGTTCAAATCTGGGGAGAGCGGGTGAGCTCCCTCTGTCAGTTCCAGCTCCCCAACTAGGGTCATGAAAGAAGCCTCCCACAAGGGTGGTAAAATATCAAAAACATCTGGGCATCCCCTGGGCAACATCCTTGCAGATAGTTAATTCTCTCATGCCAGAAGTGACTTGCAGTTTCTCAAGTCGCTCCTGACACAGAAAAAAACCACACAAAATGGGTAAAATAAGAAAATAAAATAAAATTTGTTTCTATGTTTAACCTTATATGATTAAAAAGAGCCAGATATTTCTCAATGCCTCACAGCCTCTGAGGATGCCTGCCATAGATGTGGGTGAAACGTCAGGAGAGAATACTTCTGGAACATGGCCACACAGCCCAAAAGACATACAACAACCCTATTTCTCAATGGCTACCTTAAATTTGTCTTCTCGCAGGTATCTATTTTCTAAAGTATTTAGAATGTTTAAAGTACAGTACACTCTCAGTCAGAGCCGGCCCTAGGTATTTTTCAAGTGTAGGCAAACAGAATTTTGGTGCCCCCCCCCCCCCAAACCAATCACTGAAAAATAAAAGCGTTGCATAAACGAAAATGTTTGATAATAAGGAGGAATTAAGGAAAAGCCTATTAAACATCAAATTACATTAAGATTTTACAAATTAAGCACTAAAACATCATGTTTTACAACAAATCAACAGAAAAAGCAGTTCAATACCTTGCAGAGGCAGGCCGCAGGAGACAGAAGTTGTCTCGATGGCGCCCCCAACAAGATGGCGCCACAGGCAACTGCCTAGTTGGCCTGGTGGTTGAACCACCTCTGCTCTCAGTTCACCAGCACTCATGGGGATTAGTAGATGCCAGATTAATGGAGTTTCTGGTCATTTGAGAGTTACTATTAAAAATAGGCCTAATAGTATACCCCATACTATACCATACCAAAACCTCTGTATTGATTTGACATTAATATTGAAATACAATAATAAAAAGCAAATGAAGACAAGTTAAGACAAACCTAACATAATGTAACACAGTTTAACAATTTTACTGTATTATTAAAAAAAACTTTTTATGGAAGCATGATTTCTTTCATTTTGTCAGTTGCTTAAGCGTTCCAGTTGCTTGTATTCTGGTTAACTGAAAGTCTACTATATTTGGAAAAAAACCCCATTATCTCCCATTTAAAAAACCCATTATTTTTTTAAGCTGCCTATGCTCTAATGTCTGCAGAGAAAGATTTTATCAGAATCCCACCACCATCCCAGGCACATCTATTGACAATATGAGAAAGAACATTCTTGGAAGTGTTTCCCAAGTTATGGAATTTTCTTCCTCCAGGGGTCTGGTTGGTTTTCTCCCTACTGCCTTTCTGTCAGCAGAAAAAAGTCATTTTAAGGAATGACTTTTTAGTGTTTTGTTTTACTGTAAATAAAACTTTTAATGGAGCTTCTCGTGATTTTATTACAGTATGTTTAAAATGTCTTTTAATGTTGTTTTTAACTTCTGTTTTTAAAAAGACATTTAGTTTACTTATGTTTTAAATTTGGCAGCCTGATTTCACTTCAGCTCATATAAAAATGTACTAAGCAATTTAAAAATTGTATTATGCTTTTAAAATGGTCTGTGCTTCCTGGGATCCCATAGAGGATATAAATTAAATAAATATGTTAAAATGAATGAATTAAAATACATATAAGGTGCTTTTCAGTACTTTAGCCACTATTCCCCCCCCCCCCCACACACACACACACAGATTCTCCTGTCTGCTTACTAATATTGTTTTAGACAAACATTCTTCTCATGTGACTAGAGAGCAAGTAGACAGGAGGGAGAGTCAATTTGTGTTTACCACCTCTATGTTCCAAATTCTCTTCTAAGATTTTCTTGGCAACTCTTAAATTGTCTCTTGATCTTAGGTTCAAAGGGAATTTTGTTTTTACAAATTGAACACAAAAATAGTCTTATGAATTTCTCTCCTCCTCTCCATCAGGCTTTGAAGTGGATATAAATAGTCCTATGTCCTGCCAGTTCTGCAGTATAAACTAAAGAGGCATTTGTAAATGGAAAGGGCCAGTGTAACGAATAACCATCAATAAGTGCCTGATGGCACCAAGATATTATTGGGGATTTCTGGGTCTCTTATTCAATATTGTGGAAATAGAAACATTAGCAGTAGACCTGTATTGAATATGCCGCATCTCAGGGAAACTAGGTGAAACCTCTTTCAATATTGGAAATAGCCTAGCCTGATCTAGGCAGAAGCAGGCTGTACATTTTTTAAGGTAAGTACTGGGACAGATCTAGAGAGACACCTAACCAAGAGCTGATTTGACATGCTAATGCCAGATTGGCCTTAGGTATGGTCCTTAGAGGTACTCCTCCAACTGCTGCAGAGTGGGGAGGAAGATGCCATTGCCCAACAGCACCAAACATGGTTTGGCACTGCTGGATGGCCATCCTAACTGTTCCCAGCTGCCCTCTGTGTCATGGTGGCCAAGGGGCAATCCATCTTTACACCAGCGTAAAGGTCAATGTCGATCAGTGATTCTCAAGCTTTGGTCCTCTAGGTATTTTGGACTTTAAGTCCCAGGAATCCCAACAAACTTACCAACTGTTAGGAATTGGGGGAACTGAAGGACAAAACACCTGGAAGACCAACACTTGGGAACCACTGATGTGGATGGAGACCAGGCCATGTTTGCCATCTGAGCAGTGGGAAGGGAACAGTAGGAACAAACATTATCTAGAATAGTTTGAATAATTAAAAAAAAAAGATCCTACTTTGTCTAATTTTTCCCTTTTCATAGGCATGGCTAGGCTTATACTTATGAAAGATGCTATCCTAAGTATCTTTCATATGTATGAAACTAGTTGTACCTAGAAACTCAAATTGCAATCATGTGTGCACTAACTTGGTATTCAGTAGTCCTACATTTTGGGTGGTGGATGGACGGGAAGTGCAGAATTAGTCAGGCTGCATTAAGATATCCTAAAAAAAATTGTTTTAACTGTTTGTGATCTTATAGAAACTTTTTTAAAAATAAGAAAACCTGAAGGATTTTGAAGGAAAATCAAAATGCTTTTTTTCTGAAAACCCATAGAAGTTTCTGCTTTAAATATTCTGCTTGTTTTGAAAATGTTGTCAGCCTTAATTTTCCTTTAGGAAATGTTATTGACTGTTCCCTATTCATTGTTCTTTTGGCTCTCACAGGCTATAATTCTTTGTAGCAGATGACAAGATACAAATTGATCTAAAGTTCTCTTTAGTATATAGATCATGGGGAGTTTTGTATCTTGGTCTATAAACAATATGACACTTTCCTGAACAGCAGTTGGAAATATGCATGACATATGTGGGGTCAGTGGTTGTGTTAGCTGTTCAGGTTTGAAATATCCTTTTCTACTTGCCACTTGGATTGGGCCCATTCTCCAGTATTGTCATAAGAAAGAGACTGAATTAGGTTGGCAATTCACATTCCAGACATGTTTTCCAAGTTTTGTATTTTTTGACAATACATATTCTTTCTCATACAGCAAAGCTACTATGAAGACGAAAAAGACTCATGATTGCCTTTTTAGTTGTGCTGTAAATGACCAATGAAGCCTATTCTTTGGGTTCTTTTTAAACACTAGACTTGTGACACATATATTATTATCTGGTTTGCTAAAGGAGAAATGGGGGACTTATAATCTTTTAACTGCATTTAATTTTTATCTAGGAGATCTTGAAAGAAATGGGGAAAAATAACAATAAGAATGCCTCTTACATTAGTACCATACCTACTGTTATTGAATCAAAGAATGTGTCCATTGTAAAATGACTTGGGAATTTTAAATGAGTTTGTTATAGTTTCATCCCACCATTCTTTTAATGACCATCATTATGTATCCATTTCTTAGCTACTGACATGGAAACATTGGACCATAGGAAACTGGAGTTTGCATATTCCAATTTCAGTTTGTTCTATCCATCATCCAACTGACATGAGATGCCATCAGGTGTTTTTCAGGCTAATCTATTTCATAGAAACATGAAAGGGTTAAATGAATTATTTACTGTTTTTTAGTATAAAGGATATTCTAAGTTACAATGCACTCCCTCAAAATTACCCTCTAGGTTTATCAGTTTTCAATGCACCATCTGCTTGTGTTCCTTCCAATAAATGTCAAAAATGATATACATCAGCCCCGTATAAACTGTGACTCACCAAGGCAAAGACTGATCACACTTTTTATGCCTACTAGCTGTGCTATAATCTCATTGCTTAAATTTTCCCAATTGGCAAGAAAAAACAGGTGTTTTTTATACCACATATGAAGTAGACATGGTTACAAGTAATAACATACTTGAACCCTGAAACTGTCTAATACCACAGCAGCATATTCCATTAATTTTGTCGCTGCACATCATTTCTTCATGCTCCCACTTTTCAGTCTCATTTGATTAGTAGCTGAAAACGATAGAAAACTCTGAGCATTCAAGGAAGAGTGGGATGAAACTATAAGAAACACATTAATCTACTTTTTTAGGCTGTTGTCACACACCCAGGATATAATTCTCAGGTGATGCTATTATCAAAAGAAGCAATGAGGACTTTTAGCAATTTTCTTCCCTCTGTGAAAATTTTTAAAATTAATTGCATGGTTTCCTTCACAGGTTAGGACTGGCTCTGTGCACGATTGACATGCACTATTTTTTTTCAGAAAAATTTGCAACATTTTCTGTACAATATTTTCTGTACTGAAAGTTCTGTAGCTGGGGACATGTTCTCTAAAAAAAAACAACAAATGGTATTTTTATGTGTAAAAATTGCATTTTCTCATAGAATATTCAGAAAGTTGTTTTCTGTTTTTTGCACAAAAAATTATTAATTTTTTCCCAACAATAATTTGCTGTGTTTGCAATTTGGTCTTATAATGATTTTTAAACATTTTAATAGTTTAACCATATAAAATATTTCATCACTTTTAAAATACATCCTATATTTATATTTTGGTTATTATTTTATATTGAGCACTATTACTAGAAGAAAGGTGGAATATAAGTTAATAAATCTCATGCTAGGAATATTGTCCTCAGTCCAGATGGTCATTTCTTACATTTACAATCATTTTTTTTTCAAATATTTTCAAATATTTTTTATCTCTATCATATATTTACTGGAGGAGAACTCTGGGAGCTTTACTTCTAAATTTATATGCATACAATTGCAGTCAGTCTCCCTGTACCCACATCTAATCTGGAAGACAGCAACATCAACATATGTCATTTTATGTTATTTTTCACCATTGATAAATTTTCCAATGTTCTATTTTATTTCATAGCAGATGAATGTCGAGTAAAGACTTGAAGAATTATTTGCCCTTCAGCTATTTTTAGTTCACTTGTGTGTTCTCACTTAAAAGATGAACTTCCATTTTTAAAAAAATTAAGTTCCCTTGACACTGAAAACAACTGATGAAATAATCATGTCATCACACTTGTCCTCAGTTTTATAATTTTATATGAAATTTATTTTTAGAATCTGAGCATCACAAGGAATAGCATAATTAGTTAAAATAGTAGAGTATATTCAGAAAAAGGAACTAAGTGGCATTCTGCTATGATGTGATTTTTTTTGTAAATACATTTGCACTGAGGTTTCTTTAAATATAAAAATCAAGAAATAAGAGGAGGAGGAGGAGATAATTTAATAGACATGCTGCACTGGCTCACTGTTATGATAGTCTTTCTACTGTACTGAATGACTTCTATAAATGTAATTTCATCTGATGGCTGTTCATGCAATAGTATTGCAGTTTCTTAATATATTCTTTTTGGTTTGATGTACTCTGAATGGCAACAGAGAAACTAAACCAGTTGTGAATAAGTACATTTGTTTGCCAAAAATGTCAAAGATTCCCCACTGTATTCAATTTTGAACAACTTAATAAACATCATACACAGTTTCCTGATATGAATGGTTCATATCTAGATTCGGATCTATGCACAATAGTCGTCTAATGTTTACATATGTTGTTTTAATGTTGTTTTAAATTGTTGTTTAATTGCTTTTAATTGTTGTTGTTGTTTGGGCATGGAATAATGCCACACACGTAAGCCACTCTGAGTCCTCTTCTGGGTGAGAAGGGTGGGATAGAAATGTCTTAAATAAATAAATAAATGAATTCATATTGAGCCCCTGGTGGCATAGCGGGTTAAACCACTGAGCTGTTGAACTTGAAAGGTTGGCCTGTTCGAATCTGGGCTGTGGGGTGAGCTGGCCATATGACCTTGGAGGTGTTTACGGACAACGCCGGCTCTTTGGCTTAGAAATGGAGATGAGCACCAACCCCCAGAGCTGTATACGATTAGACTTAACATCAGGGGAAACCTTTACCTTTACCTAAATTCATATTATTTTAATCCATATTTACTTTTTCTTCTTTGGAAGTATAAAGAAAAACCAAACTCCCATTCTCGGCCCAATCATCTAGTTCACTGCTATGTTGGCTCCTTAGTTGGGTGCACGCACAAATTTAAACTGTTACCTTCATTGAAACATAGATCATATAATTAAAAAAAAACTCTGCAGAATCCTTATTATTCCAGGGATTTAGAGGACTGGGCTGCTATAATAAGGAAGTGGTTTGAGGCCAGGCAGGCAATTAAATTAACCATGGTACCTGGCCTCAAATCACTCTGTGGGAATTTTTTGTTCCATTTCTGAGAGAGATGTGCATCAGAGGCAATTGAGAGGGCAAAAAGGAGGGAAAGTGGCAGGAGTGTAGGTAATAAATTACCCCTCTTGGGGGTCAATTAGCTCCTGCTCACCAGCAATGCTTTTGGGGTGTTTTTTTTTTTGGTAGACTTCTCCTTCTGAATTCTATTTTTGAATTCTACGCACTGCTTGAGTCAGAATCTACAATGGGTGTCACATTCTGTTGAGAAGTGTATCCCCTTCAGTCCTGGATATACTGGGATCTGCTGCAACACATTAAAGGGTTGAATCTGGACTTTCCTGTGACTTTCTTTAATACAGTTTTGAGTGGTCTTGAAGCCACATTATAGAGTCAGTATAGATCAGTGGTTCTCAACCTGGTGTCCCCAGATGTTTTTGGCCTTCAGCTGGGATTTCTGGGAGTTGTAGGCCAAAAATATCTGGGGACCCCAGGTTGAGAATCACTGGTATAGATGAACCATTGGATACCTTGAGCTCTGCTCTAACAAAGTACTTTTTCCTGATTTTGAACTAAGCTTGCCTTTGCCTGATTTCTGGCCTATTGGTCTGAATCCTGCACTGCCTTTCAGTCTACCTTTGGATTAAATTTTGCAGGAGAAAGGAAAAACTGGAGTTAAAGAAGTTAACAAAGGCTGCTGAGTGTGGTGGACACTACTTACATTGGTGGACTTCACCCTGGATATGCAATTGCATGCTCTGTACTGCAAAATCAAGTTTTGTTATTTTTCATGTCAGGAGCAACTTGAGTTGCTTCTGGAGTGAGAGAATTGGCTGTCTGCAAGGACGTTGCCCAGGGGATGCCCAGATGTTTTGATGTTTTTACCATCCTTGTGGGAGGATTCTCTCATGTCCCCACATGGAGCTGGAGCTGATAGAGGGAGCTCATCCTCACTCTCCCCGGGTGGGATTCAAACCTGGCAGCTTTCAGGTCAGCAACCCAACCTTCAAGTCATGAGGCTTTAGTCCATTACGCCATCGGGGGCTCCGCAAAATCAAGTGCCCTTCCTCTCTCCCAAAAGGAGTGGGGTGGAGAAGGGTTGCCAGTGAAATATTGGAAAGGGCTCCCATTTTTTTTAATGAGTGTGTAATGTCATACAAGCAACACCTACATAAATTCTTTCTTTTATGCAACTATTTTATGCATATGGTAACTGTACAGGGATGCCCACATTTGTCCAAACCTTTAGATGGAAAAGTTATATTTCAGAATATCAGGAAGCGCAGCTTAGTATAGGCTTCGCTTTACGCCCTGATGATACCTTCCTTCACATTCCACCCACACTTTTGTGGAAGCTTAAGAAAGAGAACAGAAGGAATCACAGAATTAAAGAGCTGGAAGGGACCTTAGAAGTAGTTAAGTTTTGTCTACTATGAAGGATATAACATTCTGATATCTGAATATTTTTAAATACCTCTAGCAAAGGGAAGACCACAGCATTGCAAGGCAATCTCTTCCACTGTCCAACAGCATATGTATGTGTGTGTGTGTGTGTATAATTTCCTCTTATTTATTTATTTATTTATTATGAATATTTATGTATCACTTTCTATCCAAACTAATGCTTCAAAGCAATGTATAGTTTATAAGAAACTCAATGATTCTAGTCCTACTCTGGAGTTTCTCCATCTTGATTTCTGCTCAGATGTTTGAAGACTATTATCATCTCCACTTATCATCTTCTTTAGGATCAACACATCCAGCACTGTCAATTCCTCCTCACAAGTCTCAGGTCCCATCCACATTGTCATATAATCAATACACTTTCTGAATCCAGACTATTTGCTTTGAACTGGATTATATGAGAATATAAACTCATATAATCCAGTTCAAAGCAGTTAATCTGGATTCAGAAACTGTATTATATGGCAGTATAGATCCAGCCTCAGTTTCCAGAACCCTCAAAAACCTGGCCACGTTTCCCTGGACATGCTCTAGTTTATCACCCTTTTTTTTAAAAAAAAAATGTGGCATTTAGGATTGAGCACTGTAGAAATTTGAAATTATTCATATAAGATGTTAATCCAGGCATTGAAATATTATAATGTGAGATGAAATTTGTGTGGAGGTTGAGTGCAATTCCTTAAGTAGGCACACTCACACTGTCTTATTTCAAAATTCTTTACTTATCTTCTTTAGAATGTTTGCAAACTAGAGATGTGCATGAAAAATATCCTTCATTTCCTTTGTGCTATCATTTGTTTTGACCATTCATCAACACAAATCGAATGACAACATGTTCATAGGAAACAAGAAGTGACACAAAAATGAAAGCCACACAGTCATCATGATTGCTTTCATTTTCCTTTCATTTCACCCCCTAACAATAAGCAGGTACTGACAGAGGGCTGCTTTCCCATTACAGATGATGTGTACCAATGGGTACTCTGGGGAAGACCAAAATGTTTTAAAAGTTGGTGGGCTAAAAGAGGTCAAAATGCCCTCAGTGTGTGGTAATTTTCACCCCTCTAGCCCAAAAACCCAGTGGGGGGGGGGTGAGCCTAGGAAGCCCTCCCATTGCACCCAATGGTCCAAAAATTTTCATTTTTTTGTAAGCAGACAAAATTCTTTTCGTATAGGTGCCCCATTTTCGTTAGCGAGAACAAATATCAAACTGATATGAAATGAATGAAACTACACAAAACGAACAGCAATTTCATACAAAAGCACAGAACTAATGCAAACCTATCTCAGGTATAATAAGTTATTGAAAACTACCTCTATGTTCCAACAGTTTTTTCAGGGCAATAAGCTATATCAGACATTGCACTGTACTCTTACCTTCTTTGTATACTAAGTATGAATACAAATTTACTGTTATTCTTCTGTATTTAAAAATTTCCCATTGGTTTGATGTCTTCCTGTTGCATTTCTATATATCAAAGAAATATGGAAATGATGCTTTAAAAATCATTTCTTGACTCTGGCAGTTGCTTCTCTCAAAAAAAGAGAGCAAAGAGGTAGGGAAGGAGGGAGGGAGGGAGAGAGAGGGAGAGAGAACAAATCTCAGCTTGAGAGATCTTCTTCTTCTTCTTCTTCTTCTTCTTCTTCTTCTTCTTCTTCTTCCTATATCGCACACTACATATTCCCTGACACAAACTCTTTGACCAGATCTCCAAGGGCATCATTAACTGTACCTGCCATGTAGGAAAGTTCAGGGCTATAGTTATAGCCTACAGTAGACTCTATGCCTTTATCTTATAACAAGCCAAAGCCAATTACAAATAATGAGACATTGGGGGAAGATGGGGGCAAGTAAAGCTGGCAGCCATACATGGTCAGGCTAATTTAAGGTATTTTCAACATATCACAAAGTCAACACAGACACTTTTAAGCTGTCTATTTTATAATTCTCAAAGGCGGTCCAGTCCAAAGTGCTATTGCAAACCTGAGTAAGGACAGGGCAGACACCATTTTTGGGAGGAAAAATTAAAGATAAAATTAGAGTTTTTTAAAAAATGTAATCATATATTTGTTTAAATATGGATTTCATCCCACACAATATATGAAATATTGAGGATCGTTTTCCCCTTAAGCTTCGCAACAACCTGTTTGGAAATTGAACAAATGATTTTCCTATCTCCATCACATGCTTTCCTTTGTTCAGCTTTATTTTCATATTATCTGTTTGCCTTCCCATCACATGGGAGATATATTTCCACTCTCTCTGTCTCCTCCACTGTTTCTTTTGCTTGAAAAAATCATCTGTGTTTGTTCTCGAGGAAGTACTTTTTAATGTGATATCATTAAATGAGATTTATTCTATTCTATATTATTCTATGTTATAATTTCTCTTTATACATACAGATACCTCCCAATTCAAAAAGCAACTCTGTTGAATTTACTTTAATAACAAAAATATAAAAATTACAGCTCCTTCCTCTTTGGTCCCAAAAAGATTGTGGCAGAAGAAAGGAATCTATACTGCCCATTTCAGTTCCTCTGTCCAGAATAATATCATTGTAATGTTTACAAGTGGGCAATGGGGAATTCCCATCACATGTTAAATTTGAAGTTTTTTACCCGTCTCTACATGGGGAATTTAAAATGAAGTTGATTTCCAATCAACTTTGGAATCATCTGAAAAAAAACACACTCAAAATGGTAAAATATCTTAAATGTGTAGAAATGCTGTTTTTATTGTGTGTGATAATGTCCTAAATATAATCTAATCAACATTCAAAAGGGAAAAAGGAAAAGAGAAGCAATGAAAAGGGGAAAATACACAAGTTTATTTTATTTTAATAAACTAAAGTTCAAACATAAGGACAAAGCAATCAAAAGTGTTATGGTAGATCCCTCTCCTGAATCATTCACAAAAGTGTGGAAGTGAATACATTGCATTCAGAGAAACAAATCATTATCTTCACCATGCCCATTCATCATAGTTTTCACAAGGCAAGTTGGTCCCCTCCTTAACATTCAATCATAGAATCATAGAATCATAGAATAGTAGAGTTGGAAGAGACCACATGGGCCATCTAGTCCAACCCCCTGCTAAGAAGCATAAATCGCATTCAAAGCACCCCCGACAGATGGCCATCCAGCCTCTGCTTAAAAGCCTCCAAGGAAGGAGCCTCCGCCACGGCCCCGGGGAGAGAGTTCCACTGTCGAACAGCTCTCACAGTGAGGAAGTTCTTCCTGATGTTCAGGTGGAATCTCCTTTCCTGTAGTTTGAAGCCATTGTTCCGTGTCCTAGTCTGCAGGGCAGCAGAAAACAAGCTTGCTCCCTCTTCCCTATGACTTCCCTTCACGTATTTGTACATGGCTATCATGTCTCCTCTCAGCCTTCTCTTCTGCAGGCTAAACATGCCCAGCTCTTTAAGCCGCTCCTCATAGGGCTTGTTCTCCAGACCCTTAATCATTTTAGTCGCCCTCCTCTGGACGCTTTCCAGCTTGTCAACATCTCCCTTCAACTGCGGTGCCCAAAATTGGACACAGTTTTCCAGGTGTGGTCTGACCAAGGCAGAATAGAGGGGGAGCATAACTTCCCTGGATCTAGACGCGATTCCCCTATTGATGCAGGCCAGAATCCCATTGGCTTTTTTAGCAGCCGCATCACATTGTTGGCTCATGTTTAACTTGTTGTCCACGAGGACTCCAAAGACACTTATTGAACCAACTGACCTGAAAGAAAAGGCAGCAAAAAACAATTTGTCTCCTGGCTTGCAGGTGTTGTCATGTCATTTGCTCTCCACATTCTTTTGTTACTCTTCTCTGCTCTGTTGGAGTGATGAGATGCAAGTATGTTCACATATGACCTGGGATTGAGATTACAGCTTGTTCACAGCTTGCATGCTCCTGGATCTAGCACTGCTCCTTAAAGGTCATATGGTTGAGATGTCCACAGTGCCTTTGCCCAGCTTTGGTAGGTGTGCCAACTGAGCCTTTCTTAGGGAGGTCACATTTGGCCACAACACTTCATGTATTGATCACCTCAAATTAGAATACTGTAATATACATTACATGGGGCTACCACTGAAAATTGTTTGGAAGCTACAACTAAAGCAACATGTGGTGGGAAGATTGTTATAAAAAACATGAGTCTTATATTAACTGTCTGAACCCAATTCATAGTGCCTGGTATTAACCTGCAAAGTCCTAAATCCTCTATACATATCCCACCAGGTCATGAAGTTAGGCTGGTGAGTATCTGTGGCAGAATTTTCTCCATAGCAGTACTCCAAGGGATCCGAGGCTGGCTCAATTTTTGTAAGTTTCCAGTAGACAGTAGTCTTTGGTCCTTAAAATTAGGGTTTTTGTTTTGGATAAGTGTGGGCTCCTCTACACTTAACTAAAACCTGGTAGAAAGCATGTTAGAAAAACCCACTTCCTCCTGAGTTTCAGTCCCCATCTCCTTCCACAACCTCAGGGGGTGACACAATGACATCTCGGATCAACCAAAGGTTGATCTCAGGTAAACCTGTTACTTATCATGAGCTTTAGGGTCTGTGTAGAAGGACCCTGTTTGTGTTTTAAGTACTTGTCTGGTTATATAACAATTTTTTAAAAGCTGGGGGGGGGGGACTGGTGGGTCAAGAGACAATAAATAAATTCCCTAAATAAATATATAAAACAAACTAATAAATATAAGAACAAAAAACAGTGTCACTATAGCATCTTTCCAAGAAGGTCTGGTCATCAGGTTATAATGGGGAATCCACCATGGTGAACTTTAAAAAAACAACAACACATTTTTCTACTTCTAAGATGACTTGTTATCCTCTGCTTCTCTTTCATTTTATGTCATTTCTTTTTTATGACTAAGATCCAGAGCCATCTATCTGGCATCTATACTGCAAAATCTTCTTCTTTCTGGTTCAGCATAGGACAAAAAAGCATCTGGAAGTACAATGTATAATTTTTGAGTGATTCATCTTCAGATTAATACTTTTTCTGAATTACAACATCAACAATAGGGTGATTACTGCCTGAATAATTGAGCCAAGTTTAAGAGAAGGAGTTATAATGTCTAATTGGATGATGACTGGTCTTTGTTACAATGTGTTGAGTAGGTTTTTTTGTTTTTGTTTTTTTTGCTCCTGAAAGTTTTCTAACTTTTTTCAAATCAGGTTACTTACATACGTAGGCACATGTGCTAAAGTAGGCATTTAATTTTCACTTCCGTTGCAGGATACACCTCTCCATCTATAAAGGGAAAATATATAAATATTATATAGGATGAGGACCTTTTGGATACATAGTTAAATTTGGCAATTTCCCACCTGGAGGGGACTCAGAATGGTGTAATATTGTACGGGAATCTACAGTGAATAATGGAGAAGAGTAAAAATTTTCACTTACCCAGCAAAACAGCATTGGCCTAATGGTTCATTTCTTGAGTAAGAGGCACTTTGGGCTTTCTGCCTGGATATTTGATTTATGATGTTGTCCAGGAATTATCCCTCTTCCTTTGAAAATCACAGTAGAATGATTTACATTATTAGTATATTCAGTTCCTGAGGAACCTGAAGTCATGCAATCAAATTCAAGGAGACGTACTAGTATCAGACCCAAAATACACAGACAGTGCAGTAACCTGCCTCTGCAGAAACTCAGGCCCCTTTCACATAGCTGAATAAAATCCCACATTTTCTGCTTTGAACTGGGATATATGTCAGTGTGAACTCAGATAATCCAATTCAAAGCAGATATTGTGGGATTTTATATTTTGATATTCTGGGTTATATGGCTGTGTGGAAAGGCCCTAAGGTCCCTTCTACACTGCACTATATCCTAGGATCTGATCCCATATTACCTTCTTATCCCAGATTATCTGGCAGTGGAGACTCAGGGCCCTTCCACATCCATATAACCCAGAATATCAAGGCAGAAAATCTCACTATATCTGCTTTGAACTGCCATATATTCCAGTTCAAAGCAGAAAATATGGGATTGTATTCAGCTATGTGGAAGGGGCCTCATAATTCAGTTTAAAGCAGATAATCTGGGATCAGATCCTGGGATATAGTCCCATTTAGATGGGGTCTCAAATACTGGGAGTTTTCTGAAATGAAAAAATACTGAAAACAATCCAGAATTTTAAATATTTATTTTGGAAAGTTCTCTTCAGTGTTTTGATTGTAGCATAAAGATTTAGGAGTAAAATAAGCAAATACTAGCTTCAGAAAAGGTGATATTTTTCAGGACACAGTGTGGGGGGGGAGAGTTAAAGTCTCTATGTTTACTCTGATGATCAGTTAATCGTCAGCACCAAGTGATAAAAATTTAATTAGTTAAAATCATTGTAAAATTAATCCAGTTTGACTCCACTTTAACTGTTATAGACCCCTTTAATTGCCATAGTTCAGTCCTATGGAATAACAGGGGCTGTTCTTTTTATAAAGGATGCATCTACATTGTAGTTTGACATCATTTTAACTGCCATGGCTGAATGCTATGAAACCTTGGCAGCTGTTGTTTTACAAGATCTTTAACCTTCTTTGCCAAATGGCAATTCTACAATGCCATATATTGCAATCTGATTGATCTGATTTTGGGAAATGATTTATACTATGAAAAGAGCATGATGCAGAAATAAAATTATTTCACCATTCTCAGTATCATCAAACAGCTCCTTTAATGTTTTAATAATAATGGTAAGTTATAAAATGAGGTCATCCAAATGAAATCTATTTCAGTTTCTATGTGCCTGTCTTGTGGATTATGCCCCATGTGTTTTTATTAATGCAGTGGACTTAACATTTATACTGCTGCATATTTAATATATTAAGTGGATGATAACATTGATATTTGAGTCAAAATGGATATTTGAGTTTTAGTAAAATGCTAAAACAAGGCCATTTACATGTTTTGCAATCAAATGTCCATGTATTGCAACTAACATCCACTTGCTACTTTTATAACAGTGATTTGTCTAATTTATTGTGCTTTGAAACGACAAGAAATCATGAGCATTAAGCATTGCACTATAATATTCCTCAAGTTTATTGAAGTGTAATTGAACAACAACATAAGATTTCAAAAAGTTTCATTTTTGCTGACATAAAAAATAATAATTCATATTTTTAAAAAAGATATAGAATGTTAGTTTATATCCTATTTTTGTTTCCCCCTTAATTAGATTATAAGTTTTACCAAAAACTCAATCAACTTGAGCAAGTTAATTTAAAGTCTTCATTTTCATTTAAGTAGCCAATTACATGCAATATGGAAGATTTACCAGTAGGAAATGTGCTTCAATTTTAGTTGAAAATTCATGTAAATTCGTCCTTATTTTGTTTTTTGAAAGCCATCAGGCAATGAAATAAAAACACTTTAATTTAACAAAGCCATTTTTATTATTTCCATCATGAATACATTACTAGAAGATAAAAATAAAATTGATTTCATATATAACCATCCTTCCTCTATGGATAATATATGAATCTATTTTATATTATAACTTTTATATTAACAAGGAAGCATAGGTACAGATAAACATAACAAAAATAACATAATTTTATATGAGAGAAAAAGGGAAGTGTGCACCTATTATCTGAGAATTTCACGGAGTCATGGAAGAAAGGCAAAAGGCAGGTAAATTCTATCACTATTGAGCTTACCAATCACATTTCGAAAATGAGACAGTAAATTTCACCTCCTTGTCAGATGACAGGTAGAGTGCCCTTATCAAACAATTACAACAGTTTGATTCTGGTTTAGCTGCCATGGTTTCCAATGATGGAATCTTGGAACTGGCAGTATGTTATGGCACAAATAATCTTCTGCTACAGAGCTCTATTGCCCTGGGTCTATGGTGCATCTACACTGTTGGACTAAGGCAATTGTTCATCATATTAACTGCTGTGGCTGAATGCAGTGAAATCCTGGGAGTTGTAGTTTGATGAGACACCAAGAAAGAAGGCTAAAGACCTTGTCTGACAGCAAGAGCTGGAATATGCTGCCTCAGAGTGTGGTGGAGTCTCTGGGCTCATCCCCACTGCCATATAATGCAATTTGAAACTGCATTATATTTTCAGTATAGGCCAGTGGTTCCCAACCTTTTTTTTGACTGGGGCCCACTTTGACCATGAACCGATTGACTGGGGACCACTGTGACCAGGGACCACTCTCAAACATTAGTACCAAAGGGGTTACAAATTGGTTTTTGGTCAACTTTAGATTCAGTTTGGTTATTTGGGGTTGCTGCACTGGATAGACCACATCAGCTCTAGTTTCTGATACAGATCATATGCCATCCAGTAATCACCATCTGCTCACCCACAAAAAACCATATTTAATAATCTAGAGTTGATGTGGTCTATCCAATGCAATGGTCAGCTCTGTGAAAAGGAGCGGAAATAAAATTAATAAAATAAAATTTAAAAAAGAGGAAGGAGGTTTGCGGACAAGATTTTCGTTTTCACGACCCACTGCTGGGCCGCGGCCCACAGGTTGAGAACCACTGGTGTAGACTCATATAATGCAGTTCCATGCAGTTAAACTGTATTACATGAGTCTATACTTGCCATATAATGCAGTTTGAAACTGTATTATATGGAAGTATAGATGGAGTCCAAGTGGGACAAACAGTGCATTATCTAGAGTAATACTGGGAGTAAGAAAGCACAATTTTCTGTGGAGAAACAAGTCTTTGGCATGGAGCAATATTCCTGTCTGGTTTCCCTTTCTGTCTCCTGTTTCACAGAAGCACTTGAGAAAGACAACAAAATACTGCTCACACATCAGTTGGCAGAACACACATGAAATCTCAAACAGAGATATAGATACTGATCTGCAATAACATATAATATTTATATAATATATAAGTACTCAGACATACTTAACTTGTACACCTTTTTATCCTTCCACAAATATCATATATACACACGAATAAGTCAAGGACAGGTGTTTGGGAACAACATCAGTGCTACCTCAGGGAGCAAGCCTGGTCTCTGCTGCCATTTCTTGCCCAGGTGATCAAAAAGGTAGAGACATTACACTGGTTAGTGCTTCTTTTAGGTTCTCCTAGGACAGACTAAGCCCTTGCCTTTAGCTTTTCTAATCAGAGAAGAGGGTGCTTTCTTTTTTTGATAAGTAATTACAATGCCCTGTAGATAGGTCGACCCAGTTTTGGGGGAATGATTGTTTTGACTAAATTTCTAGACTTATACGTGCGTGTATAGATTAAGTCCAAATTGGCTTCTTCCTTTATTATCCTCTAAACTATTGATTTCATCTATATCCTTATGCGATCTCATTTCCTGGAAAAAATTAAGAGGCATGAAATATTTAAAAATTGCAAGTGCTCTTTACCAGCAAAGCAATCTTATTTTCAAAATAAGATCTTTATTGGAAAACCGGTGTTCATGTCCAAAGTTTGTCAGCGAAGGAAGAGGGGGAGTGTGATAGAAATAGAACAGAGTATGTGGATGAAATTATGTATTTTGGTGATGAATGATGGGAATTTTAGTCCAAAAATAATTTTATCCAAGCTCTGAATTTGCTTGATCCTCACACACAATTCTTGAAGTAGTTTTTCATTAGAGTGTCTCCAACACCAGAAGTGAGTGATCCATATTCCTTTCATTATTTCTTCTTGTTGTTAACTGCTATCAAATTGACTTATGAGAACCCCATGAAATCGAGAGCTTCAGCTTACTCTGTTCTTTACTCACATTTCTGCTTTTGATCTGCTAGGTGGGCAGATGAGCTGGGGCTCATGGCAGGTGCTCACCCTGATCCAGGCTTGAAATGCCGATCTTTCAATCGGCAGGATTTTCAGCAGCCCAGCAGTTTTGCTCTAGAGCCAATTAATTTTCCTTTTTTTGTAGTCCATGGTATTTATAGAGTTTTAATCCAGTACCACACTTAATAAATTGATTTTGTTTCCATCAGCTTTCTTCACCTGATATGATGGCATAGACAATCCTAACTTTAGTCTGAAATCCTAGTCTTCTTCTAATTTCTTGACTACAGTTTCCATTCTAATTAATGGCTGAGCAAAGATATGGAAAACCTTGAACTCTTTCAGAGTTTCCATTAGGTGAAATGTCCATTTTATGATCTTGATTTCTGTGAATGCCTCCAGCGCTCTCTCTCTCTCTCTCTCTCTCTCTCTCTCTCTCTCTCTCTCTCTCTCTCTCTCACACACACACACACACACACACACACACGTGTGTCTATATTCAAGGATGTAGCAAAAGGAAGGGCAAAATAGGGCACTGTTTCTTCAAAATAAGAATTCTTCCTTATCTTCCCATTTTTTTCCTTTCAGTTCCCACATTTCTAGCATTCTAGTAATTGGCATTTCATTGAGCACTTCAACTTAATGATCAAAGAAAAGGGGCAAGTAAAGCTAACAAGGAAATGTGAATATAGCATATACAAGAGTTCTAGCTGTAAATAGTTTTACATTTTTCACATGCTCTATAATTCTAGATGTTTGGGGACTGCAAGAAAGATTAATAAGAAGGAGGAAATTTCACCCCCACCTAATATTTTCGAAGTACATTATAATACTGGAGACTTATTACATATTTTACATGCTAACAAATGCATATGTGTCCAGTGACACACATGCGTTGTTTGGGTCAAACTAAAAGGTCAATGGAATAAATATGGATATTATAAGATACAATATTAAAAAATATTCTTAGCAAGGTAATTTTTTTTCAGACAGTGCATTTCTTCCCATTCACATAGCATCAAATCTGTGTATATTGATTGCTTATATATACTGTGGAGTAGTACTACTACATTTTGTCATGCTGTTTTCCTGACAGTGCCGAAGTGTACATTTCCACAGTCAGGGTTATTTAAACAAAGCACGTTCTGTGGAACAACTGTGCTTAGCAGGAATCATAGAGTGCCAAGTACTAAATTGTCCTCCATTTCTTTCTTTTTTTTCTCTAGCAAGACACTCTCTAGAGGAAAGCTTGCCATTGCTCTATAGTGAGTACACAGCAACTGTGTGAAATATCACCAGGATGCTATGCTGACATTTTGTTGATAAGATTTTCATTAAAATATAGTCCACAAAATCCTGTTTTGCAAATAGACTGCACTGCACCACCTTTATCATTTTCAAACACACTTTTCATGCATAAAACTTACAGTAACATTTCCTAGTAAACAGTCTCCTAAAAAGGAGGAATGGAAGGATGGTGAAATGGGGGGAGGGGAAGAAAAGAAAGTATTTCATTTATGATCAATTCCCTGCAGTGCTAGGATGAACCTAAAAATGTGAGACATTATAAATCTTTGTTTCACTCCTCTGCGTTTATTTCACTGCAAATGTCTTATGCAAATGTGGGACATTAGCATGCTCCCTTTCAACACAGTGCCTCATATATTCTTGAGGAGTTCTTTTTTCCTAATTTTCCTGTTTCTTCCACTTTCAAGATAAAGTATTGCTGAAGGTTGTTCTTTTTTATATATTAAAAAATCTCCTAACATTCAATTACCCAATTCTTTCCCCCAGTTTTATAAAAACACATGAAGAACATGAATTTATCACTTCTAATTTGTCAACTCCGAGATGTTGCTTGGAGCATGAAATGCATATACAACTATGGAAAAGTTTTGGATGTGTGGACAGCTGGATTAGGCTGAATCCATCACTGCATCACCAGAAGCTCTGTCTCAGCTGCTTGCTGGTGGCATTGCATTTCTGTTGATATCACAACTAGGCATGGGCGAATTAATCAGAATTGTCGTTAATCGTAATAAAATCTTGTCTATTTTGGGTTCAGAGGTGGTTTAGCGCTTCCGAATTAACCTTCCAATTTGAAGCATTGGAGCCCATTCTCAGAATACCTTTGGATATAAGAGAAAGCATTTTCAACCAGTCTCCTGGCTAGCATCAGGCTTAAGAGCCCCATAGAAACCAAACCTGGAACATTTTCACTCCTGGATAGCATCAGGGCATAAGAGCCTCACAGAAACCAAGCCTGGAGTGTTTTCACTCCTGGATAGCATCGGGGCATGAGAACCTCATAGAAACCAAGCCTGGAGCGTTAGCATTGAGGCATAAGAACCCCATAGAAACCAAGCCTGGAGTGTTAGCATCGGGGGATAAGAGCCTCATAGAAATCAAGCCTGGAGTGTTAGCATTGGGGCATAAGAGCCTCATAGAAACCAAGCCTGGAGCATTTTGTCTCCTGGCTAGCACTGTGCCATTTTGAGACAGCATGGTGTAGTGTACTGGTTTGAAAATTGGACTACGATTGTAGCTTGATTCCCCACTCAGCCCTGGAAACCCACTGGGAGATCTTGGGCAAGTCACACACTCTCAGCCCCAGAAAACCCAATGAAACAAGAAATAACACTTTCAAACCAGGAACAGATTTCCTTATTCAGAGGCTGATGTCAGGAGTGATTTGATGGTGTGCCATGATTTCTGTTCCTGGTTGATAAATGCCATTTCCTAATTTGTTCTGTCATAAAAACATGGGAAGAGTCAGGCTGGAGCATGCCTACCCACCTGGCAAGGGCGCCGAGCTGATTTGGGCTTGCCCAAGAAGACTTATGGAACCTAGTAGGTTCCAGAATGCTCTGAAGGATCTGGAGCCTGTCAGCGACTCAATCAATGTGCAGGTGGACACATGGTACATCAGGCTGTCCAATGCACTTGACGAGATCGCCCCTAGATGCCCTCTCCAACCCCGCCGAAATCGGTCTCCTTGGTTCACCGAGGAACTTCGATCGATGAAGCGGGAAAAGAGACGGCTAGAGGGCGTGTGGCGAGAACTTCATGACAGAGCTTTGAGATCAGCATTTATGGAGTCCTATGAGCATGCTACCATCGAAGCAAAGCGAGTATACTATGCCTCTTTGATAGCGTCCACCAGCTCACGCCCGGCAAAATTGTTCAAAATAATTAGATCTTTAACAACGGTTCCTACCAACCCAAAAAGTGATGATCAGGCCCCTTCAGCCGAGGCTTTTCAAAGTTATTTTGTTAAGAAGATCTCACTACTACGCCGGGACCTCCCCGCCACAATTGATACAATGAGAGAACTTGAGACTCCGTGGCCACTTGCTGGGCCCACCCTCGACCAGTTCATCCCACTGGACGCAGAGGCTGTCGATAGGCTCATAGCTGCAGCAAGACCGACCACTTGCTCCCTCGATCCGTGTCCCTCTTGGTTGGTTAAATCCTGCTTGGAGGGATTACGTGACCCACTGCTGAAGATAATAAACAGCTCCCTTGAGCAAGGAGTCTTTCCAGAGAGATTAAAAGAGGCGGTGGTCTCTCCTCTGCTGAAAAAAAACAGATTTAGATCGTTTGGTTCCCTCCAGCTACCGCCCAATTTCAAATCTTTCATTTCTGAGCAAGGTGATTGAGAGGGCAGTAGCGGTGCAGCTGCAGCAGTTCCTAGATTACACAGCCGGACTGGATCCTTTCCAGTCCGGCTTCCGTGCGGGGCATGGAACAGAGACTGTATTGGTTTCCATCACAGATCATCTCCGATGCCAGCTCGACCAGGGCAGGTCGGTGCTGCTTGTGTTATTGGATCTCACAGCAGCATTGGACACAGTCGATCACAATCTTCTGACCCACCGCTTTGCCGTTGCTGGAGTTAGGGGGACAGCTTTGAATTGGCTGGCCTCCTTTCTTCACAACCATGGACAGCGAGTGGAGAGGGGAGGCCTGGTCTCTGAGAGGTCCCCTCTACATTGTGGGGTTCCTCAGGGGGCCATTCTCTCCCCTCTGTTGTTTAACATCTATATGCGACCACTTGCTCAGCTGGTCCGAGATTTCGGGCTCGAGTGTTATCAATATGCTGACGACACTCAGCTTGTGTTAAAGATGGAGGGCCGACCGGAGTCTATACCCGACAGTTTTCATCAGTGCCTCGAGGCCATTATTGGATGGTTGCGCTCCAGTAGGTTGAGGGTGAATCCAGCAAAGACGGAGATCCTATGGCTGGGCCGACCGGGCAGTGGGGATATCCAGTTGCCAACCCTGGATGGTGAAGTGCTATGCCCGTCTCTACTGGTAAAGAGTCCGGGAGTCCTCTTGGACCCTTCATTGACGATGGAGGCACAAAACTGCCTTTTTTCATCTTCGGCAGGCTAGACGGCTAGCCCCCTATCTGTCTAGGGACAACCTGGCTATGGTGATCCAGGCTACGGTCATCTCGAGACTGGATTACTGTAATGCCCTTTACATTGGCCTTCCTGTGTCGGTGATCCGGAAGCTCAAATTGATGCAAAATGCAGCTGCGCGGCTCCTGCCACATAACACCAATCTTACGGCAGCTGCACTGGTTACCAATTGAGCACCGGATCACTTTCAAAGTGATGGTGCTTACCAAGGCCTTACATGGTCTAGGGCCGATGTACCTGAGGGACCGCCTCACTCCCTACAAACCCCAGAGATCCCTCCGTTCTGAGGACCAAGACCTACTGGAAGTCCCCAGTTTTAAGACTTTTCATCTAACTGCAACTAGACGCAGAGCCTTTTCAGTAGTGGCGCCATCTCTCTGGAACACCTTGCCACCTGAAGTTCGTGCCTTGCGGGACTTGTTGGCCTTCCGCAGGGCATGTAAGACACACCTGTTTCGACAGGCTTTTGAGTTCTGTTGTTGATGTTTTAAAAGGTGCTTTTAGGATGTTTTTAAGATGTTTTTAAAGATGTTTTTAAGATGTTTTTTAAATTGTTGATTTTAGCCGGTTCTTGTAAGCCGCTCCGAGCCCTAGGGGAGTGGTGGCATATAAGTTTGAAAAATAAATAAATAAAAATAAATAAATAAAAATGATTATACTGCCAAAACTTTGTCTTTGTGCAAGGGACACCGTCCTATAAAAAAATAGCACATTATGGTTTGTTGAGTCTTGCTCCACCAATTTAACAACGTTTCAGCCACAAAAACAAAGTTTCTGAAGTAGAACAACAACTTTCAAAGTAAAGACAACCCAATGAAACAGGAAACAATATTTTCAAACCAGGAACAGATTTTTGTGATTATTTTAAAAAAATGTTGTTGTTTTTTTATAGAAACTGAAAATTCTCCAAAAGTCTGAGGATAAGTCAAACATTCTTAGATTTGATGAGCTAACAATGGTAAATGTGTTCTACCACTGTAGCAAATTTCATTAGGATAGCTCAAAAAATGAGGGAGAGAGAAGCCCCTCAATTTTCCCCATTGACTATAATGTTTTCGTTCACGCACATGCGCATCTGCCTTTAACGAGGTACATATGAAGATTTCGAAATTTAGGAAAGTTGTGAACTTTTTGCCTTCAAAATTCAGAAATGACTTTAGAAACCCACTGAAGTGTTTTGCTTTAGCAACAAAATAGAGTAAGGGCCTCATCACACTCGAGCATTTGTCCACTTCAATCTACTTAAATGCTGTGACTGCCTCCTGCAGAATTCTGGAGTTTGTTGTTTAGGGAGGCCCAGGGCTTCTCTGCTTGGGCAGTTTAAAGGCCCATTCCTAAACTACAAACCCCAGAATTCTGCTCCTCCTGCTGCGTGGCATGTGGAGGCTGCAGCCTCCAGTGGCATCTAGATAGGCCTTTGACCCACAAATATTTCCCACCTCAGCCTTAATGAGAACATGTCTCTATTCTCCTTCCTGATGGAGCTCAGATGGCCTGTGAATAATGAACGCTATACCTTGCCAAGCCTATCTATACTGTGTAGGGAATAAGACACCATTTAAAGTGATAAATATTTCCTAGAGTCAGTAGAAGCAATAGTGTTAGATAGTGACCTCAAGTCTCCTTATTGACTCACCCTCTCTGAGCTGTAAACTGATATTGGCTGAAGTCATGTTGGGAAGATATGAATGGAGTGAATCCCATCTTGATCTTTTCAACCTTCACTTACTGGGAAATATTCACTGCAGATGAAGGGGTTATGTTCTCCTGTTGATCAGGAAGCAAATAACTTACCTTTTCACCCCATCTGATGAGCAACCTTTGGTGTGACAAACAAAAGCAGGGTCTCTGTCACAACTCCTTCTCACTCTGGTGATTGCTTGCATCAGAAGAGGGGGAATCAGGCAACTGCTTCCTAAATTATAGGAGAAGAAATACTCGTGAGTGCTTTGAAAAAGATGTTCCTGCTTCTTGCAGGGGGTTGGACTGGATGGCCCATGAGGTCTCTTCCAACTCTACAATTCTATGATTCTATGATTCATGAATTGCAGTGTCTGCTGCTTGGTAAGTGGGGATTGATCTTCAGAGTGTCTATTAGGCTTGAGCGATCCATGAAAAAAATTGATTCTAAACTCATTTCAAAAGTAGGGGGCGCCAGCGTTTCGTTTCTGATGTCATTTCCGAATTTTGCCCCCCAAAAAATTCAAAATTAACGAAAATTCATTAGTTTCAAAATTAATTCGTTAATGGCGGACGCGCATGCGCAGTGGCCAAAAAAAAAAACAGCACGAGGGGAGATTTTACAGGACTCTCCCGCCCTCATTTTTTGAGTGATCTTCTTCAAACTTGGTACAGTGGTAGAACACATTTAACACTGAATTTGGAACGTTTCCCTTATCCTCTGATTTTTGGCGAATTTTCATAGCTTTTATAATAAACCATTTTTTAATAATTGCAGAAATCTGTTCCTGGTTTGAAAGTCTTATTTCCTGTTAAATTGGGTTGTCTTTACTGTGAAAGTCATTGTTCTACTTCAGAAACTTTGTTTTTGTGGCTGAAACTTTGTTAAATTGGTGTGTGTGTGATATATATATATATATATATATATATATATATATATATAGTCCCTGCATATGTGTGTGTGTGTGTGTGTGTGTGTGTGTGTGTAGGTAAAGGTAAAGGTATCCCTTGACGTTAAGTTCAGTCATGTCTGACTCTGGGGGTTGGTGCTCATCTCCTTTTCTAAGCCCAAGAGCCAGTGTTGTCCATAGACACTTCCAAGGTCATGTGGCCGGCATGACTACATGGAGTGCCATTACCTTCCCGCCAGAGCGGTACCTATTGATCTACTCACATTGGCATGTTTTCAAGCTGCTAGGTTGGCAGAAGCTGGAGCTAACAGCGGGCACTCACTCTGCTCCCGGGATTTGAACCTGGGACCTTTCGGTCTGCAAGTTCAGCAGCTCAGTGCTTTAACACACTTCGCCATCGGGGCTCATGTATATATAATATACATACACATACACACAATGTGGAGAATATGTGGAAAGGTAGATAGATAAGTTGGGAGCCACAGCGAAGGCACCTTCCTGGGAGCAAGGTCTAATAATAACAATAATAATAATAATAATAATAATAATAATAATAATAATAAATCCCTTACAATATCCAAGATGGCTCACTGCTACAGAATCTTGGGAGCTTTAGTTTGGTATGGTACCATTATTGGCAGAGAAAGCTAAGCTGTAGGAGTTGAAATCCAATCATTTATCCTCCCTATAGAATCAATTTTATATGCATTTTTAGCTACAGAAAAGCTAAAATCAGGACAGTAAAAGAACAACACCCAGAAAATGGGAATTCCAGACAGGAAACAATCAGGGCCAGCTAATACCTCCCAACAAAGGATTCCCCCAGGTAGGAAGCAGCCAGGCTTTGAAGCTGCAAGGCTATTCAATGCTAATCAAGGTGACCAATTGCAACATTCACACTTGCCTCCCACAGACAAGAGTTTTTTCTCCCACCCTGGACCTTCCACAGATATAAACCCCACTTGCCTAGCTTCGCACAGACGTCAAAACCTCTGAGTATGTCTGCCACAGATGTGGGTGAAACGTCAGGAGAGAATGCTTCTGGCACATGGCCATAGAGCCCGGAAAACTCATAGCAACCCAGCCAGTAGGCTGTTGCTGAACAACCTATGAACTTTTAGCATTAAAGGAAAAAATGCCCAAGATTTTATCACTTAATACTGTTGGCATGTCTGGAGAAGAATAGAATGCTTCTATACCAGGCAAGGGCAAACTTTGCCCATGTCTGGAGTTAGGAATTGTAGGAGTTGAAATCCAAAACAATTTGACAGAAAACTGGGAGTTGTAGTTTGGCATGGTACTGGCTCTCTTCTGCAGGGAAGGCTAGGGACTTTGTAAAACTACAGCTCACATGACATGGCACTGAATCTGTTGCAATTGAGCTGGTGCCAGAATCCTTTCCGGGAGATCTCCTCAGTGGAGATATCTCTTAAAGGGATATCCTCTGGCTCTAAGGATTCCGTTTAGGAAGGCAAGCCAGTGGTTTTGGTATTCCCCTTTAAGCCTGGCTGAAGAAGCAAAACCAAACGGCGGCTCCAGGGCGAGGCAGGGAGGCCAAGCGCAGGCAGGCATGGCTCTTCTCTCTTCTCTTCGCTCCCTCCCTGCTTCGCGGAAGGCTTCTACTGAGCCGGTGTGGTCGGGGGGGGGGGCGATCCGAAGACATCAGAAACAAACGAAAAAAAGTACTTTTATTATTCAAATTCGTAATATTTGTAAGGCAGTGAGCAGATGTTTCAATATCAATTCAAAATTAATTACGAAACGAATTTTAAACGAATTTAACGAACTAACAAAAAATTTGCTCCAGCCTAGTGTCTATGTATCTCCTAAACTAGCGGTTATTTAGGGATTTTAAATAAGAAACTGTCATGAGTATGTAACTGTCCAACAGATTTTGGCCCTTCAAAGAGAACATTCCACCTCTACTCACTGCTTTCTTTTATTACCTTGCTTATCTAAAGGAAAACTTTAGTCTTCTCCTGCTTAGGCAAATTTAGCTTAGCATAATAATAATAATAATAATAATAATAATAATAATAATAATAATAATAATAATAAAACTTTATTTATATCCCGCCACCATCTCCCCAGTGGGGACTCGGGGCGGCTTACATGGGGCCATGCCCAGACGCCATACAATATAACAAAATAAACAGCAAATCATAACACAATATAACAGTACAAAATCATCGTATATATATTACAACCCAAATCGGAGAAAACAATGAAAACCAGGGCAGGCCACATGAACACTTAATTAAAACTCGGGAGAGAGAGACATAGGGACAAGAGGAAACAGGGAAATAAAATGGTAAAGCAGTCTAAAGGATAAAGGATAAAATCCAAGGGGAATAGCCAGAGTAATATATTACATTTACTCCCCAAAGGCACATCGGAAAAGCCATGTTTTTAGATCTTTCTTAAAGGCTAACAAGGTGGGGGCTTGCCTAATCTCAGTGGGCAATGAATTCCACAGCATCCTTAGAGAGCTTTCTCATCTCTAACAGAAATCCTGCAATAGAACTTTAGTTTGTTTTCTATTGTCATTGGTGTCATTGTTCCTTAATCAAAATAGTTAGCCAACTCTATCATGATGTGCATGGCCGACTTATTCTATTACATGTAACTGTAATCAGTATCTATCCTCATGCTTCCCAGTAAGGGCTTAGAGCTACTTTATTCTTAAACTCCCAATCAGTAATTCCACAAGATGCATTCCTCTCACATGAGCTGTATTTTCCTTTTATTACAAATCAGTTGTTAGCATGCCTTTAGAACTGACCAACAGGATCAACCCATAGATGTCCAATAAAAGCAAAAGTTTGTCACTGACCCATAAAGGACCAGAAACGTAGCAACATTTCCTCTCATTTGGGACATCTCTGGGAAAACGTTCAATGTTTTGGTGGCTAGAAGCATTTGGAGGATCCATAAAAATAGCCATGGGGTATCATATACCATGCACAGGCCAGAGACTAACCATTAGTGTAATTAGAAATGTTCATTTCCCATGAAAATAATAGAAGCATATCATCACAGGATAATTTGTATATATGTTCTTGTATCATATTTGCTCTTTATTCCCTTACCAGATTAAAAGTGTTGGATACACACAAAACTGTAAATGTATAAATATGTACTAAAATGATATTCTTTCACATTTTCGAGATGCTATGGAGCACAACTGGTAAGCAGCTGGATATATTGATCTAATATAAGCACCCTGGCCACAGCAGTGGCTTTAAGGGTGCAATTACATTATTGTTCGGAGGCATCTTTTATTTGGCCATAAAATAGTGCTCAGTTTATGAAAAATAAAAGCTATGAATTTCAACTGATTCTTTAATAAGACCAAGGTTTTTAAAAACACGAAAGTAATTATGTCTTGTAATTACAAGAAATGAAAGTCCCTAACTAGTTTGCACTGAAATGCAACATTTACTTGCCTGTAGCAAGATAGAGATTAGCTTCTAATTGAATTGAATTAAAAAAGAAAGCACAGGAATGAATGCAATGGTCCTAAAATAACCTATACTTTTAATCGGATTTATATGTGAGAATTTGCTTTTTGGGCATATATGGTGTGAATATGTTTGTCCTATATGTTTGTAATATCAACAGGGGTAACTTCTATAGCAGTGTATATGATGGCCAGTTCTGAAGACTTTCGTGGGTGAATTCAGACACCCACTGATCAATTGTTAATGCATCCTATTGGCGAACAGTATCTCCATGTTTCCACAAATTATTTGGCTCCAGCACTTGAAAATATGATGACCAGGTTTCTAACTTGTTCCACAACATATTATAGTTATGATGGTTGGTGGTTTCCATATTAAAGTGCTCTAGATTTTAATCTGAGTTTTGCATATGCCATAATAGATTTAGTATAGTGAATTCTTACTTCAAAGTGTGGATAAAAACCTGGAACAGATTCACCACTCTACTGATTTGGAAGCCACCAGCTGCTACTTTGCTGTGATAATTTAAATTTAATGGAATCTGAGGTTTGAGGTATCATCATCATCATCATCATCATCATCATCATCCAAATATTGGCAAAGTCAGGCACATTATGATCACAACAGAACTGAAAGGAATTTTATCCTGATCTACATTGGCTAAATCAATGGTCAAAGTTTTTTTTTCACTTGAAGGGGACCACATCACACCTGTCTTCTTCATAGGGAAAGATGGGGAAAGGACATCACATGAGTGGAGGGAAATCAGAGAAAAGTGCTGGGGAGGGGTAGAGGAATTGTGTTTCTTCATTCTCTAACGTTGAGGTCCGTCTTCTGAAATGGCCAGCCATCCTACATCCTTTCCCCATCTTTCCCTGTCTTTCCCCCATCTTTTGCCACCTTCAGGTGTTCTGGGCTCCGTTTCCATGTGCTGCAGGAACAGAGTCCCATCAGATGTGCCTTTATGTCATGTGATGGTCTCTGTGAAACTTTGTTTCCAAAGCACATGAAAATGAAACCCAGAATGTGTGGGATGAAGTCCCTAGAGTTATGGATTTGTTTCTGATCTGTATTCAATAAGACAGGGAAGCCTTACTATTAACCTACTTAAATGCCACCCAGCCCAATTTAAGAGCCAGCTGCCAAATTAGGGAAAGGAAATCCATTCAACTTCCAATCGCTATACAAGCCAGTAAATAGCAATTGAAGAGCAAAAGTAATCAAAGACATAATTTAGCAGCTAAGAGCACAAGAAAACAAAGCATGAATAGAGCATAACATTGAAACCTATATGAAAGGGTATTGTGTACTGCAATTAGAATCAAGAAAGCTTTGCTTCTCACTTTAGGCTTTCAAAATCTAAAGCAAGACAACCTCAGTTGGATTTAGTACAAACGTAGATTCTTTGGAAATTTATTCTGCCTGAAAAATCCTATATGTAGAATTGTCTGGGCTTTGTAGGCAAAAGTCAGCACATTAAAGTGATCCAAGAAATACACTTACAAACAAAATAGGGGCTTTTTCATATCAATGATTATCCTGTGATTATCCTTTTGCTATTCTCATTCAGATATTAGCCTCTGATTTCTAAATGTATTTATGCATTATTTTAATGTCTATATTCAGGAATGCTCGTTTTAGAAAATACCACTTATTCAGATAGTGATGTTACTGGGTCCAGTTACCAAGTAGACACTTCTAAAATCAAAGTCACAAATACTACTGTTAGGGTGTATATTTATCCACCATCTCTTCTAGTGGAAGGACAATAGTATATGATTAATAGCAAATTGTATGGTAGTTAAAAAAAGAAGTTGTTCTTCCACTTCCTTAGACCTGCAACAAAAAACATCCCTAGTTTTCATTTAGAAAAATACTTTGGAAAAACGTTGGGAGACAGTCCCCATAAGGCTCCCTGCGTATGCTACTGTGGGTCTCCTTTTCTTTGCAGAAACTAATTGAACTTGATAAAGCAGAAAACAAATGAAAGACACATTTGGTGTATTTCTGGCTGATGCATTGATTTTGTATTTTTGAATAAATCCAATTACACATTTTATCCCAGTGTTTATCCCCTCTTTTTTGTATTTCATGTTTTTGCTTTGGTAATTGTAATTTTTGTCTTGCTTCCATTTTCCTTTTTCCTATAAGGTTACAAGTCATGAAGAATATGATTTCAGACAAACCAGGCATTCATCATGTCATTAAATTTTGGTTTTTAAAAAAACAAAAGATTAATAGGGTTAATTATTGCTTTCACACCTTTCTGTTCTTTTAATGTATATTGAATCCCATGCATTGAAAAACAAAGGCCATATATCACAACACATAACCTGTACCAATCCTCAATGGATTTTTTTGGGGAATGCGATGTTTTGTAACTATTACTCTACATTTGTTAGACATAAATAAATATACATTTTTCACATATTTGATTAAATTTTCTAGAAGTATATTTTCTGTACGTTAATGTGACCCAATGAAGCCTTGTGTCTTGGGGCAGTTCTGATCTCTATTGAGGACCATACCTGGACCGTTAAGATTGGTTATTGGCTAAAACTCATAATTTTCTCAATTAGACTGGCTCTCTAACACTAACAAACAGTTTTCAATCTGCATGGAAACAGTTGCTAAATAAGAAACTTTTAACATAAAGCTTAAAGTGCTGGCTTTATGCATAAGTCCATCATAAACCTCAAATATGTAACTGCAATATCATAGGAGCTCTCTGGTGGTGCAGCGGGTTAATCCGCTGAGCTGCTGAACTTGCTGACCGAAAGGTTGGCAGTTTGAATTCAGGGAGCAGGGTGAATTTCTGCTCTTAAGCCCAGCTTCTGCCAACCTAGCAGTCGAAAAAATGCAAATTTGAGTAGATCAAGAGGTACTGCTCTGGTGGGAAGGTAACGGTGTTCCATGCAGTGATGCCAGCCACATGACCTTGGAGGTGTCTACGGACAATTCCAGCTCTTCGGCTTAGAAATGGAGATGAGCCCCAACCCACAGTCGGACACAACTAGACTTGATGTCAGGGGAAAGCTTTACCTTTACCTACCCTCATAGACATTATGTATCACATCAGATGATGAACCAGGAGATACTAAACACTCTCAGATGTAAAAGTAAAGAAATAATTGGCCATGTTGGACATCAAAATCTTTCCTGTTCAACAGATATCAGTTTGATAGCCCATGATTTCCCTTTTGACATAATATAAAAGTAATTCACCACATAATAGCTCAGCACTTCACAGTTTAGTTGAGATAGAGGAAACCAGCTCAGTTTTCAAACTTTAAATAAAGGAATGAAAATGTCTAAGCTTTTGATTTCCCATTATAAATATTTCTTTCACTTGTGTTCTCTCTCTCTCTCTCTCTCTCTCTCTCTCTCTCTCTCTCTCACACACACACACACACACACACACACACACACACACTTTCCCCCCCCCCATCCTTATCTGACCATACATTTAATAATCTTTCATGAGTTTCTGATCTGATGGAGCTTCAAATGAATTCTCTTCCTAATATACAATGGCCGATGAACCAGCAATTAAGGTGAAAACTTGATAAGTTATCATAATCCACTTGCAGTACAAACACTATTGGCAAATTCAACCAGACCCTTCTGCCAATTAAAGAAATGCAAAACTCTTCAGATGTGTTCACAATCTTGCATGACTGATGCAAACTACAGGCTGGTTCACACATGCATGCCAATGATGTGATAAACTGTAGCTCAGGCTGGCTTCAAACATAGTAACAGGCAATCATTCAATGTCTATTTAAACAATGCAGAGCTAGATATAGATATATAATTATATATACTAATTTCAAATATGCATTTTCCCCTGAAACGTTTATAAATCCTCTCTATATATATGTGCATTTTCCTCCTGCAATATTTGCAAGCCCTATATATCTATGTTTATATCTATCAAGACATCTCTCACTGTGTGTGTGTGCATTTCCTCTGCAATATTTCAAGCCCCAGATATCTATATTTATATCTATATATCTAGATATCTCTCTATATATGTTGTGACTCAGCTGGGGTCTGAGTGACTCTGATGGGGATTGTGGGATTCAGGTTCCAGATGTTCAAGATGATGGGATTCAGGTTCAAGATGACGCAGATGGGAATTATGGGATTCAGGTTCAGAGTGTCCCTGCTGTGAGAGATGAGGAGCAGGGAATGGTGTTGATGATACTGGAGATGATACTGAAGCTAGCCAGGTGCAAAGGGAGGACAGCTCCCAGCTAGATAGCATGCAGACAGAGGCTGCTAACAAGCTGTCTGGCCTTGACGAAATGGCATCTCTAGATCAAGCTGGCCGTTTGGAATTCCGGGTTCGCAGGAGTGTCAGAATAGCAAACAAGAGAGAGGTCAGAGGCCAAAGGAATGCGTTCATGCTATGCAGGGAATATTAAAGGGTGTGCTGAGGGAGAAACCTTTGTCAAAAACAACGTCTCATTTGGAGTCAAGAAGCAATCTCTTGCTTTCCCGGATTATCCTGTAGCTTTGTGTATTCAAGTTCATGGGATTTTGTCATCCATTAATGGAACCTTGTTTTATGCCTAATGTTTTCTTGGATTATTCTTTATAGCCTTGGTTTTGCAACAATCTTTTGGAACTTTACTTTTGCTTTTAAGAACTATTTATTTCCTATTTTCTAATAAACTACAAAAGACTTCAACCTGTGTACAGCCTAGTGTATTTAGCAAGGTGAAGCTAACCTGAGGTGCGACACTATATAGATGTGATGCCTCATGGGCCTTGTAGTTCCGCTCCTAGTGTCACTGTGGCAGATGAGGATGAAAACATGGGGTTTTCTCCGGATCAACAACAGCCGGAATCTTTCCAGATGCCTGATGTTGATGTTCTCGCCCCAGAGCCAATTAAGACAGACCTTGAGCAGCTCTCACCTCCCTTCCCTAGGAGACAGTCTTTTGCTGCAGACAGGGGAGTGAAAGAGCGGGTTCGCAGGAGCTCGAGAATTGCAGCCAAACAAGACACTGATTAGCCATGTTTCCCCTGGGAAAATCCAGGGAGTCTCACATCTGGAGAAAGCTAGGTTTCGTTTCCCGTTCTCTAAGGAAAGAGAACGCTGGACACCTGTTTGGCAGGAAAACAAGACCCAGATATAGGTGCCTGGCACGGTTGGTCCGGTGCGGACTCAACAGAGCAGCTTCAGGAGTGAAATCGCGTTCCAGCCTTGTGTGGACTTCGTAAAGTCCGCAAATCCAGTTTCCTTGCCTTGCTCATTCAAGTATTTCAAGAATTGCCTCGCTTTGCTTCTAGCCACGGACCTTGCTTCAAGAATCAAGTCTTGCCCTCATACCTTGTTGTGGACTTTTACCTTGGACCCTGAAAGACCCTGGACGTTTCCCCACACTATTGCTTGGCAATAGTGTGTGTTTCGGTTTGGATTTAACTTTGAACTCTAATATCATTTATTGGACAAAACATTTCTGGACTATATTTGACCTCATTTGATAGGTCTGCTTCTGGACTATATTTTCTACTTGTTTTTATTCCTCTTATATATTTCCTTAATAAAGATATTAGATAGTTTATTGGCCTCCGTGTATGGTTCTTGGTGCTCCGCTGCCTTGAGTGTGACAATAGATAATTATTAGAGTTGAGCAAATGGTTTGTATGTTCGTTAAATTCAGATCTAATGCTGATCTAAAGCACTTTTGAAGCGGGTTCTGATCCACCTGCTCACTGCCTTCTCAATATTAAGAATTTGAATCAAAAGGCACCTTCGATTCTTCTGTCTCGGATGTCTTCGGATGTAGCTGGATGTAGCTGTGACCAAGCATTGCTGAGAGGTGAAGCCAAACATGTTGGCATGCCTCTCAGCCAATCAGGCCTGATGGAAGAGGGAGGGAGAGGCAGGGGCATCATTCTTGTAGCCTTTTTTAAAAAAATGTTGTTTTAATTTTTTTTTTGAAAATTCCCAAAATATCAGTGGATGGGTGAAACATTATGAAACTTGATAGGCAAAGAGTGATAAATATCTTCTGCCATTGTAGCAAATTTCACCCCAATAGCTTTAAAAATGAGGGAGAACCGAGCCCCTGTATTTTCCCCATTTATTTAATGGGACACGAGAAGCCACACGCCTACAATAAACTACATTTCCCAGAAAGCATTGGGCTGGAGCACCTATTTGTGGCATTGAGAGACAGTCTAATTAGCTAATCAGGGCTGACGGAAGAGGCAGGGAAAGGCAGGGGCATCATTCTTGTAGCCTTTTCAAAAAAATTTGTTTTAAAAAACTTTGAAAATTCCCAAAAAATCAATCAGCCATGGAAACCCACTGGGTGATCTTGGGCAAGTCACACACTCTCAGCCCCAGAAAACCTAATGAAACAGGAAATAACACTTTCAAACTGAGAACAGATTTCCTTATTCAGAGGCTGATGGCCATCTGTCAGGAGTGATTTGATGGTGTACTATGATTTCTGGTGATAAATGTCATTTCCTAATTTGTTCTGTCATAGAAACATGGCAAAGTTTTATTACACTGCCAAAACTTTGTCTTTGCACAAGGGACATGGTGCTATGTTAGCAGATTATGGTTTCCTGGGACCACCAATTTAACAAGGTTTCAGCCACAAAAACAAAGTTTCTGAAGTATAACAATGACTTTTAAAGTAAAGACAACTCATTGAAACAGGAAATAAGACTTTCAAATCAGGAACAGATTTTTGTTATTATTAAAAATGTTTTTTAATTAAAAATTGAAAATTTGCCAAAAATCTAAAGATAAATCAAATGTTCTTAGATTTGGTGAGCTAACAGTGGTAAATGTGTTCTACCACTGTAGAAAATATCATTAGGGTAGCTCAAAAAATGAGGGAGAGATAAGCCCCTCAATTTTTCCCATTGACGATAATGTTTTCCTTCATGCACATGTGCATCCGCCTTTAACGAGGTACATACGAAGATTCGAAAGTTTTGGAAAGTTTTGAATTTTTTGCTTCAAAATTCAGAAATGACTTTAGAAATGAAGTGCCAGCGCCCCCTACTTTTGAAGCGAGTACTGAACCATTTTTTTCATGGATCGCACATGCCTAATAATTATATCTATATAGGATTTGCAGACACTGGCAAACACATGAGGGGAAAATTCATATATAAAAATAATGTTTACATATAGATACAGATATACAGGTACACAGAAATCTCTAGATATTTATATGTATATAGGATTTGCAAAGATTGGCAAACATATGAGGGAAAAATTCATATATAAAATTCATATATATAGACAGATATATAGGTACATAGTGATTGCAAAGGCTTGCAGGGGGAAATGCCTATATATCTGTAAGAGAGAATAACATAGGTTTCTCTCCCTCTTTCCCTTTTCAAAACATTCTCTTGGTTAAGAGCTAGGGCGGCTGTGGAAAAGAAAACACACTGATAGGGGAGGGTAAGAGGAGAGAGAAAAATATCATACTAGTTGTGCCTGGCCACGCGTTGCTGTGGCGAGGTATGGTGGTATGGGAAATAAAGTATTGAGGAATTGGTGGTAGTTAAGGTAAAGGGTAAACCTTTTCCCCTGACATTAAGTCCAGCCGTGTCTGACTCTGGGGGTTGGTGCTCATCTCCATTTCTAAGCCGAAGAGCCAGCGTTGTCCGTAGACTCCTCCAAGGTCATGTGGCATGACTACATGGAGCGCTGTTATCTTCCTGCTGGAGCAGTACCTATTGATGCACTCACATTTGCATGTTTTTGAACTTCTGGGTTGGCAGAAGCTGGGGCTAACAGTGGGGACTCTCTCCGCTCCCCCAATTCAAACCTGCGGCCTTTCGGTCCAGAAGTTCAGCAGCTCAGCGCTTTAACACGCTGCACCATCAGGGGATATTATTTCCTAAAGGTTGTGAATATACAATATTTCTTATGCTTTTTTTTTTGTCTGTTGGAGGCAAGTATGAATGCTGCAATTAGGGAAAATGATTAGGATGTAATGGCCTTGCAGATTTAAAGCCTGGATGTTTCCTCCCTGAGTGAATTTCTTGTTGGGAGGTGTTAGCTGGCCCGGATTATTTCCTAGCTGGAATTCCCTTGTTTTCAGAGTGCTGTTCTTTGCGATATTTTATGTGCTTCTACTGTCTGTGGCCCTGAGAAAACAGAGGATTTGCCAGACTTTGATGATGGGAATACTTTGTTGGGAGGTGTTAGCTGGCCCTCATTGTTTCCTGTGTGGAATGCCCCTGTTTTCAGTGTTGTTCTTTATTTAGTGTTCTGATTTTAGAGATTGTATTGTTCTGTTTTATTATACCACATTAATTTTTATATATTCTGATTTTAGTGTTTTTGAATACTTGGAGCCAGATTGTATTCATTTTCACGGTGCACAGCAACACAATAATAATAATAATAATAATAATAATAATAATAATAATAATAGTAATGATAGTAATAATAATGACTTTGGTAATACACACTGCTTCACTCCCTTCTCAGCTTCCTTTCTGGAAGAATCCTTTATTGGGAGGTGTTAGCTGGCCCTGATTGTTTCCTTTGTGGAATTTCCAATTTCCCTGCTTTCAGAGTGTTGCTCTTTATTTACTGTCCTGGTTTTAGAGATTGTATTGTTCTGCATTATTCTATCTCAGTAATTATTTCATATTAAAGTAGAATCTCACTTATCCAACATTCACTTATCCAATGTTTTGGATTATCCAACACAGTCTGCCTTTTCGTAATCAATGTTTTTGAAGTCAATGTTTTAAATTCATTGTGATATTTTAGTGGTAAATTTGTAAATACATTACAGTAGAGTCTCACTTATCCAACATAAACGGGCCAGCAGAATGTTGGATAAGCAATTATGTTGGATAATAAGGAGGCATTAAGGAAAAGCCTATTAAACATCAAATTAGGTTATGATTTTACAAATGAAGCACCAAAACATCATGTTAAACAACAAATTTGGCAGAAAAAGTAGTTCAATATGTAGTAATGCTATGTAGTAATTACTGTATTTATAAATTTAGCACCAAAATATCACGATATATTGAAAACATTGACTACAAAAATGCGTTGGATAATCCAGAATGTTGGATAAGTGAGTGTTGGATAAGTGAGACTCTACTGTAATTACTACATGGCATTACTGCGCCTGGAACTACTTTTTCTGTCAAATTTGTTGTATAATATGATGTTTGGTGCTTAATTTGTATAACGATTACCTAATTTGATGTTTAATCGGCTTTTCCTGAATCCCTTCTTATTATCCAACATATTCACTTATCCTGCCAGCCTGTTTATGTTGGATAAGTGAGACTCTACTGTATATTGATAATCTTATATTATCTGCTTAGAACTGGATTATATGAGGCCCCTTCTTCACAGCTGTATAAAATGCACACTGAAGTGGATTATATGGTAGTGTGTCGCGCTCACTTCAAACGATCAGCATGAACGCAGATCAAAGGCAGCTGCTATCAAAGCCAATCTTTATTGAAGAATACACGACTTGGGAAAAGTCGAGGATGACATAATGTTTACATACAATCAATTTTATTACCTTTGCTACTACGTCACATCACACGTAAATATCATCACCAAAACCCCACCCCCTGTATCACATTTCTACCATTATAATGGTAGTATATATATACTCATTATAATTGTTTACATTTTCACTCCACAAATTCCCATGCTGTGCTGCCAGGTGTTTTCGTGAGCCGTCAAGGAGTGCTCTTTGTTATGGCTCCAATTTCCAGAGCTTGCAGACTCAGCTCTGGGAATTGGCCCCATTACATGGCGCCCCCCCTTTCGCCGACCTCTTCTTCTGTGCTCTCCCCGTCACGACTCTGAAACAAATCAAACAGGAACACTATGTATCCATTTTATCCAAAGTACCCATATACTTTTTTAACAAGCTGCGATGGAATACAGGATGTATTTTCCCCAGACTTTTCGGCAAGAATAATTGGAAAGTCACTTCGTTTATGACTTTCTGTATTCTGAAGGGTCCAATGAACTTGGGGCCCAGCTTTTTTGAAGGTAGACCCAGTTTGATGTTCTGTGTGCTTAGCCACACTAAGTCCCCCTCCTCCAGTTTATCGCCTTCCATCCTTTTCTTGTCTGCGAATGTTTTATATTTTTTGTGCGCTTCGTTTAAGGATGCAGTCACCTGACCCCAACATTCTAGCATTTGGGCTTTCCATTTCCCTGCCCCTGTTTCTTCATTCTCTGCCCACCTTGGCAATTGGGGGAGAGGCTGAACCTCATATCCATAAACTACTTCGAATGGGGTTTTATTTGTTGCAGAATGGATAGTAGAATTAAAGGCTAGTTCAGCGAAGGCTAGCCACTTAGACCAATCGTTTTGTCTCATATTAGAGTAGATGCGAAGGAACTGCCCAAGTGTCTGTTGGGTACGTTCTACAGCCCCGTTTGTCATGGGGTGGAAAGCAGAACTTAGGCTCCTTTCTGCTCCTAGCATTTCCAAGAATTTCCCCCATAATTTTGCCGTAAATTGAACACCCCTATCACTGACCACTCTACTAGGACATCCATGAAGTTTGTAAATGTGGTTTATGTATAATTCAGCCAGTTTCTCTGCTGATGGTAATTTCGCAAGTGCTATGAAGTGAGCCTGCTTGGAAAACAGGTCTAAAACTGTCCATATATAGCGATGTCCTTTGCTGACAGGCAATTCCCCCACAAAGTCCATGGCTACACATTCCCAAGGTCTGGTAGGTTCTGCCACCGGTTGTAATAGTCCCATTGGCTTCCCTCCCCTCGATTTATTCATGGCACAATCATCACATTGGGTAATATAATTTTTTATGTCCTTTCTCATCCCTGGCCACCAACAATGTTTCGCTATCGTCTTCGTCGTCTTTGTAATCCCCATATGACCAGCGCTCTGGTTATTATGAAAACGATGCAAAATCTTAGTCCTCAATATTGCTGGAATATACAGTTTCTTTTTCACAAACCAAAATCCCCCCTTCTGCTCCCCTTTTTCTGCGTTGGATAAAATCCACTGATCCCTTTCATATGACTGTATCAGCTCCTTTTCCCAACTATCCCCTTCGTCAAATTTGACAGCGGCCGTGCTCTCCCTTTGAGCTTGTGCCCTTGTACTGACAGCTAAGCCCCATTGCCTTTCGGAAAACAAAGTTCCTTCCTTTGCTGCGGCTACATCCTCGTGTTGAGGCATGCGTGAAAGGGCATCGGCCAAAACATTCTGTTTTCCTTGGAAAAATTTCAATTGGAAATTGAACCTGCTGAAGTATTGTGCCCATCTAATTTGTTTGGGGGATAATTTTCGTGGGGACTTTAAGTACTGGAGGTTCTTATGATCAGACCAGACTTCAAATGGGATTTCGCTTCCTTCAAGGAAGTGCCGCCAGCATTCCAATGCCTTTAATATAGCTAATGCTTCTTTTTCCCATATGGGCCAGCATTTCTCAGTTTCGCTAAATTTTCGTGATAAATATCCACAAGGTTTCAAATTCCCATTTTGATCCTTTTGCAATAATACTGCCCCATATGCACAATCCGAAGCATCACAATGGATTATGAAGGGACTCTGGATGTCGGGGTGCTTTAGGACAGGTTCTTCCGTAAAGCGTTCTTTTAGGGTTTCAAAAGCCTTTTGGCATTCTGGCATCCAACTCAGTTTGGCGCCAGGGGCTTTCACTTTCGCCGTCTCCCCTTTCCCCTTTGTTTTTAACAGTTCTGTAAGGGGTGCGGTTATTTGCGCAAAGCCCTTTATGAACGATCTATAAAAATTTGCAAATCCCAGAAATGATTGCAATTGCCTCCTTGTTTGAGGTACTCCCCATTCCTTTATGTCTGATACTTTAGACGGGTCCATAGCTAACCCATCCGGAGATATCCGATACCCCAAAAAGTCAATTTGTGTCTTGTTGAATTCACATTTGGAGAGTTTTGCATACAGTTTTGCTTCCCTTAGTTTTTGCAAAACTTCCCGGACCAGTTCCACGTGTTGTTCTCTGTTCTCGCTTACGATAAGGATATCATCCAAAAATATGAATACTCCTCGGTACAACAGTGGGTGCAAGATTTCATTTATAAGCTGCATAAAGCAAGAGCCTCCATTTTTTAATCCAAAAGGTAAAATTAAATATTCAAAAAGTCCGAATGCGCAGGAAAATGCAGTTTTCCAAGTATCCTCGGGTTTGATTCTTAATTTATGATAAGCTTCGATTAAATCGAGTTTGGTAAATATGCTCCCTTTCTTTAACACGGTAATCAGATCTTTTACTAATGGCATAGGGTATTTATTGTCCTTTGTAATTGCATTTAAATTTCGATAGTCAATGCACAGTCTTAAAGAGTTGTCTTTCTTTCTCCTAAATAATACGGGGGCTCCCAAAGGGGAGCTGGATGGCTTAATGAAGCCCCGCGCCAGGTTTTTATCAATATATTTCCTCAATTCCTCCTTCTCCTGAACAGACATGGGGTAAACCTTTGGTTTTGGTAAGTTTGCCCCTGGGGTTATTTCGATTCCCACTTCTATATTCCTTTTGGGAGGTAATTTACTTGCTTCTTTCTGATTGAACACATCCACAAAGTCTCTGTATTCAGGGGGCAATAGTTCTTGGTTTATTTCCTCCGGTTCATCTCCCTCGCTCTCTTCTTCTGCTATCTTGCTTATCTCCCATTGTGTTTGTTGCTCTTTAAATGACATGCTCTTTCCCCTCCAATCTACTTCGGGGTTCGCCTGCTCCAGCCACGGGATCCCAAGTATTACATTATACGTGGCAATAGGGGCTACTACAAAGGATATTGTTCCCTCCCATTTGCCTATTTTACACGGGATCCCCTGTATTTCTTTCGTGGATGCCTCCCCAGCAGCAACCGACCCGTCCAATTGCGCGAACGCAATCGGAGCTTTAAGTGCAGTTTGCTGGCATTTTAGCGCCTCCGCTAATTCTGGAGTTATAATGTTCCTAGAGCAGCCGCAATCCACGAATGCTCTACAGGTGGCTCGATTCTCTAGCCCCGATAGGCAGATAGGCACTACTATCATGCGTTTGTCTTGACTCACCAGCCGCTCCGGAGGTTCTGGGGCTCGCCCCTCCTCCTCCGCTCGTCTCCCGGCTGCTGGCGTGGGTTTTGTGGCTTTGGGCGGTTCCCCCTTCCGGGCCCAACATTCCGCCGCCCGATGGCCCGTCTTCCCACACACAAAGCATCCTGGCTTGGGTTTGTTGTCGTCTCCTTTGGAGGGGATCCCGGGCCGCCCTCCTGGTCGCTCCTGCTTCCGCGTTTCTCCCCGACCCCTCGCTGCCGGTCGCTGCTGGGCGCCGCCGCTCCGAAAGCGCCTTACTTGGGACAGGGTGGATTCAACGCGCCCTGCCAGTTGAATCCATCCCTGTAATGACTCCGGGTCATCTCTGTGCGCCGCCCAGCTGAATATCTCGGGGCGCAGTCCTTCTTTGAATATCTCCACTTTGGTCACTTCGGACCACTCTGGTACCCTTTCCGCGAGATGGAAGAATTCTTCTGCATACTCGGGCACCGTTTTGTCCCTTTGTTTTATGACCTTTAGTTGATCGCGAGCTCTTAATTGCTCCAGCGGGTCTCTGAAACGGTTCTCTAGCGCGGCCAGGAATTGGGGCACTGACCTCAAGCACGGGTCGCGTCTGGCATGTAATTGCACATACCAGCTGGCCGCCCCCCTTTTTAGGGTATTACCAATGGCCCGAATCATGCTTCCTTCGGAGGGGAATGTGTGCGCATTGTCCTCCATGTATCCTCTGATGCCAATGAGGAAAAAGTTCAGCTCGGATGATTCCCCTCCGTATTCCAATTTGAGCTCCTCTCTCCTAGGCATCCATTCTGTGGCCCGTTGCCTCTGCATGGGTGGTCTGGGGAGGGGTTGCATCGGGTTCCCTTGAGCTGACCCTTTCACCACGCCGCGCCCCAGCCCGGCGGTTGTTCCCCGCGGCCCTCGAAATTCTGCCGCTGCCGTCGGCCCTTCCACCCATCTGAATGCGGGCCCTGCTGTAGCCCCCGCACTTCGCCCTCCTTCGTCGTATGGCGCGTCCTCCCCATCTCCATGGATCTCCGGCTCCTCTTCGCCTTCCTCCGCCAACCCACTGGACCCGATCCCTGGTCCCAGCGGCCTTTCAACCCCGACACCCATTCGGGGGGTTGGGAGTCCTGTTGGAGTTGGCGGCCTCAGAGTTCCCAAGGCTTGCTGGCGATCCACCTCGCGCGCCATCCTTTCTCGGAACTCCAGCTCCTGCCAGTACTCCTCGTCTCCGTCGCCGCCTGCTGCCGCTGGGCTCTGCGTCGATGCACGCTGGCCCCTTTGGCCCCAAGCCTCGTCCTTACTCGGCTCTCTTTCGGCACCGTATTGAGTGGGCTCCCTCTGGAGATTCCCCTCCAACAACGGCACCAATCTTCCCACTGTTTCCGACAGCCTGGATAAGTTGGTCTCCAAGATGGATAACCGTAGGGCCACGGTCTCCGGCATGCTCCCTCCGGACCCCCAACTGGTCTCTGCAGCCGCTGTGACGCCTCTCCCTCCTCTGGGGATTCTCTGGGTCACTCCATTCGGTCTGGGGTAGCCGGTAGAGGAAGCGATGGCCTGTAGCGTTTCCTCACCCATCGGCCGAACATCTGGCAGGGGCCCCTCTGCCCCCTTCGGGCTCTGGTCGCCCCCTCCACTCATTGTCACTTCACTGCGACTCCGCAGGAGGGTGAGAATGGGATTCTCGACTTAATGTCGCACTCACTTCAAACGATCAGCATGAACGCAGATCAAAGGCAGCTGCTATCAAAGCCAATCTTTATTGAAGAATACACGACTTGGGAAAAGTCGAGAATGACATAATGTTTACATACAATCAATTTTATTACCTTTGCTACTACGTCACATCACACGTAAATATCATCACCAAAACCCCACCCCCTGTATCACATTTTCACACAAACTACTCATTATAATTGTTTACATTTTCACTCCACAAATTCCCATGCTGTGCTGCCAGGTATTTTCGTGAGCCGTCAAGGAGTGCTCTTTGTTATGGCTCCAATTTCCAGAGCTTGCAGACTCAGCTCTGGGAATTGGCCCCATGACAGTAGTGTGGAGTCAAGATAATCCAGTGCAAAGCAGATAATATAAGATTATAAATGGGTTATATAACTGTGTGGAAGGGCCTTGAGTTTTCACTGCCATATATTGCAGTGTAAATTAGATAATCTGTGGAAGAGGCCTAAATTAGGCCTAAGTCTGCCTGTCCCCTGGGCTGAGTAGGGTGCTAGGAAACCAAGTGGGCTGAGATTAGCCCTCTAAATGGCAGAAATTGGATAAAAACAATTATTCCTTTCCCTCTAATTAGGATTTTATTTTTCTTTTCTTTTTGTTGTATCAACCTTGAGGCATGGATGATGGGTTGTGTTGTCAAATTTCGAGGTTGGGAGACCTGTAATTTTGTTGTTTTGTCGGTCGCCGTGATGCCATCACTCATTTATATATATAGATATTGCAAGCAATGGCCTCCAGGATCTGCTGCCTGTTTTGATCCCATTATAAGCCGAGGGAGGCTTTTTCAGCTAAAAAAGGCTGAAAAACATGGATTATCTTTGAATATAGATAGTAATAACATGTATCTCAGATCACACAAAGAGAACATAAGGTATTTTTAAGGGAGAGGGGAGAATAAGGAGGATTTATTTTGGAATAGGAAAAGGGCCAATATATCCTAAAGGCATCAGATTCCGTCTGATCTTGAAATCTAAGAAGGGTCAGACCTAGTTAGTACTCAGATGGGAGGCCACTAATGAATACCAGGTACTGAATGCTATATTTCAAATGAAGGAACTGGCAAAATCATCTCTGAGTATTCCTTGTCTAAGAAAATGCTGTGAAATTCATGAGATCACCATAAATTGACCAATGACTCATATTTCTTTTTTGGGATTAAAATGGAATGAGCAAATACTTGCATTTGCTCTATCTTATTTTAATTTTTTTCCCTGATGTTTTCAAAAACGAACTGACCTTCTTATTTCTGTAACCTTCATAAATCAACAAACTAATTTCATGGCAAATATCTACTGTATATAATATTATAAAGGAAGTCTGTACAGAGACAATTGATAATGAATGTGTTTTTTTTAAAAAAAAAATATTTACAACATTTATACTCCGCCCTTCTCACCCGAGGGGACTCGTACCAGTTTACCAGTATTACAGGATACTTCTATAAAATTTATTTATTTATTTATTTATTGCATTTCTATGCTGCTCTTCTCACCCTTGTGGGGACTCAGAGCGGTGTACAACATATCAAATGGCAAAAATTCAATGCTGAACACACACACACACACACACACAAACAATAGATAACATTACTAAGTCAGAAACATATTAACATCGGGTATTTGAAAAGGGACTATGTAGGGAGGATTTTACAGTTGTTTTAATCAATGATAATGGGAATGCTATTATGTTCCTTCATATGAATGGCCTTACATTCATTAAAATAAATCTAGATTAATAGAGCTATTGGAACAAAATGGATTTAGATAGCGGGAAGCCATTTATTTAAAACGCTTTGATGTTGTAGGTTGAGAATAATAATAATAATTAAAAAAAACACATTAGATGTAGCAGTGGGGGAATTCAAACACAGGTATTTTGTTTCCTTGACTAGTTCCACAGGAAATATCTCTAAGTGGATTAGCTTGCAAGAAAAAGAAGGTTATTTGTAGCTTAAATTGAAGTTCTTAAATTTTTAAAATAAGGTTATTGAGACCTTTATAGGCTTTGAACACACACATGGAGTTATGATTTGGATTAATAACTTTCAGCTACAGAAAATACCTTGTCAGCCAGATTATGCTACTTGCTGGGTCATTTTGCTTCAAAATTGCAGGCAGGTATTTCAAAAATAGTTGCTCACTTTTGATGAGAAAATCCTACTGGAAATGTCATTAATATAAATACCAGTATTTACTGAGTATTTTCATTAACGTGGAAGTTCTTTCATATTGTTATGAAAGCACAACATGGAGCTCTTGAACCTATGCAATAGAATATTTTGCTTTATTTGATAGGTTTAAGAAAGCTTACTAAAATGAGTCAGTTACACATGCTTTGTAAATATCAGTAAATTGGTGCCCACAATACATTTTAAATGTGAATATGGTTCTTTCTTAACTCTAAAAATTACAAAGTCAGAGAACGTAAAAACTAAAGTAATAAAGAGCATTTCTGACATCTCTACCTCCAATAAAATGCATTTGGAGTTCATTTCTAGATTACAGAATGCTTATTATCAGAGTCTGGAGTAAATAAAAGACAGAAGCAAATGGCAGCTCCCTTTAGTGACTTCTTGTGTCAGGATTGTCACTTGCAACATATAAAAGAGTCTAGAAACTGTGATTTAAGCAAATTTAAAATGAAATTGGGAGTTGATAATGAACAAAATCCAGTTTTTCCTGTAGACAAAATAACTTCTTTGTGGGACATGGATTTGTCAATCCATGAACACCAATGTTGATGAATGTCCCAGTTTCTTGAACTTCAAGATTATTTTTTTCCTTCCCCCCCCCCCCCCTAGAGTTATACTTTTTGAACTATTTTTGCAACGGTAATGTTTTTTGGTACATAGTTTTTTTCTAACAGACATTTTGATGTGTAATTTTCTTTAAAATATATACACATACCTATAGAACACATTTGTAATAGTTTTTTTTAAAATTGTGAACTAGGCCACAAACATCTACTAGGGATGAATTTCAACTTGTAAGTAGGGTTGTTGTATGTTTTCCGGGCTGTATGGCCATGTTCTAGAAGTATTCTCTCCTGACGTTTCGCCCACATCTATGGCAGGCATCCTCAGAGGTTGTGAGGTGATCCCAGCCATGAAAGCCTTCGACAACACAACTTGTAAGTACTTTCTTGTTCACGTAAACATACAGCAGATCTGAATTTAGAACATTTCTACAAAATTAGATTTGACAAATTTATTCTACTTCTCTGTAACTGGGTAAACTTTTATTGTTTTATGGAATTGTTCCACACTTTTGGAATATTATTCCTTTTGCCAAGGCCAGGATTGTTGAAGGACTTTTTCTTAGGCACATTAGTCACTCCAGCCATGGAGTCAAGTAGTTGCAAAATTAGCTCTCAATTTATCTGACCAAACCAAAACAATAAGCACTGTTACTTAGGTTTCTCTTTGGTTATGACCTAATGATGGCACAATGCATCATCTAGCAATGTTAGTAATGGCAGTGGGTTCTGACCCATATAGTCAAATCTCAAAGCAATTTCATATGGAGATAATTCTATTCTTAGATTTCTCTTCATTCCATCCAAAAGAGAAGTATTTTTTGGGGGGGGGGGCAGAGATGAAGGATTTCGAGATGCCTTTTACCTTCTATGTAGAAAACATGAATCCAAGGAGAAAGCAATGGTGATGATTCACCCAATTATTTTAAAATATATATACAGTAGAGGGCCAGGCTGTTGCGCAGCTGGTTAATAGCCAGCTGCAATAAATCACTACTGACCAAGAGGTTATGAGTTCAAAGCCAGCCCACATCGGATTGAGAACCCAACCATTAAAAATAGCCCAGCTTATTGTTGGCCTAAGCAACCTGAAAGATAATTGCATCTATCAAGTAGGAAATTTAAGTACCGCTTACGCGGTGAGGCTAATTTAATTAACTTACAACACCATAAAAATCACCCAGCAGCATGCAGAAAGGCATGAGGAAGTAATCTATCAAGGACTCGGTGTCACAGTGGATGATGAAGCAGCAGCTCCTCTGTGGCCGGAATCGAGCATACCCTCATGAAGCCTGGAAGCTGGGAAATGTGAAATTGCCTTTGTGTCTTTGTCTCTGTCTCTGTCTGTATGTCTAATGGCATTGAATGTTTGCCATGTATATGTACATTGTGATCTGCCCTGAGTCCCCTTCAGGGTGAGAAGGGCAGAATATAAATACTGCAAATAAATAAATAAATAAATAAATAAAGTCTCGCTTATCCAACTTTCACTTATCCAATACTCTGTATTATCCAATAGTCTGCCTTTTAGTAGTCAATGTTTTTTGTGGTCAATGTTTACAATACATTGCAATGTTCTGGTGCTAAATTCGTAATTACAGTAATCTCTACACAACGTTACTGTGTAATGAACTGCTTTTTCTGTCGATTTATTGTAAAACGTGATGTTTTGGTGCTTAATTTGTAAAATCATAATGTAATTTGACGTTTAATAGGCTTTTCCTTAATCCCTCTAACATTTCACTTATCCAGTGTTCTGCCGGCCCATTTATGTTGGATAAGCGAGACTCTACTGTATGCCTAATTCAGCTGTACATATATAATATTGGTCATATTGTTGTGGATGAGTCTCTGAGTAGTTGTAACAACAGGGAGTTGGAAATTAGGCAGGCAAAAAGGTCTACTCGGGAGCAATACTCTATTGAAGAGCAGCAGCAGAAGAGAATTTGGCAAATACTTACTGAACCCACTGATGAAGGGTTTGATGGGGATGATGGGTTTGGCAATGAAGCAGTTTCTATGAGAAGTGCTGGGAGTGACACTGATGGGATTGGGGATGAGATGGATTGGACAAAAGTAGCAGAAGTGAGAGAAGTGTGCAAGGAGCCTACAAGTAGTGACACATTCAGAGGGTTTGTTGGGGATGAAACTTGGAGGGAGGATGATCTGTCTACTGTTTGGGGAGATGTAAGCAGAAGCAGGAGAAGGACCTCTTGGCAGGTAAGGCAAAGAGCAGCTCGGGCAGGACAACTGGCAGCTAAGCGTGGGGTGTTGTCTGATTCTAGTTTGGAGGAGAATGCTGGAGCGGCTGAGGACGGGGCATTGTCTCATTGCAGCTCAGAGGAAGGTTTGTAATATATGGAGGGTTGGTTGCAATGGGGACTTTGTGATTGGCAAAGTGCATGCTGTGTTGCCTTGCTACGTTGGATCATGATTCCTGTGAGTCCTGGGATCCCTGACCTTCGTGGATCTTTTTGGGACTTTGCTACTGTTTCAGGCTGGGACCTTGGGCTGCTTCTGGACATCATTTTCGCTCTCTTGCCCTGACCTTGGATTGGACGTTTGACGTTGCTGCTGTATCCTGTTTGCTGTGGATGACCCCTGGCCCGGCTTGACTATGAACTTGCTACACCCTGGAACGTGTTTGCTGTAACGATAGCGTGTGTCTTTCCTTTGCCGTGTATTTGGTTAGTGGGTTGGGATTTTGTTTAGGATTTTGGGACTCTGTTTTTCCTCCATTTTGACCGGTTGGTCTGCGTTTTGTTTTGGAATAATATTTTGTTGCTGTCAGGCATTTTTTATTCTTTTGAGCTGTACCTTCAACAAACTGTTGTGATTTTGCACTTGGGACTGATTTTGTGGCATCTGTATCTTGACACATATCCTGTAAAAATGGGCTTGCAGTTTCAGGAGGTTTCTGCAACTTCTTTTCAAGAGCTGGTATTATGGTGATAACATATGCATGCATAGCTTCATGCTACACATGTATGTATTTTTAGATGTTGTGCAGACAGGATAGAGAATTATCTTTCAAGCCAACTTTTTCTCTGATTTGAGGCACTATGATCACAGGTACTGTGTGTGGAATGAAATGTGAAATCCTTACATCAGTACTGATACAGCTGTTAAGGGTGTGAACTTCAGATGTCCACTCTTTTAGTTCTAGATGGACTTGCCCTGAAACTTTGGAGCTTATTTCCTATTTTAGATTCTGTACAGTTTTTCCCTTTTGCAGAAAACTTAATAAATGCTGCCTAATTAAATTCTATTTCTTGTGATATATCTCTTCATTAACCTCCGTGGTGCAAGGTTACCACCCCACCCCTGGTGAGAAGGCAAAATTGTAGATAAGTAAGAGAGAGTTATGTGCCCATGCCAGTTTGCATACATTGCATATAGTCTGCTGTGGAGGAAGAAACCAGAAACCAGAAACCAGAGCAATTCCATTCAGCTCTTCTGCTGCCTGACTGGTCTTCTCATGAACAGACTACAGCCACAGGCCCATTCCATCTGGGTGTGACTCAGTAATCTCCAAGGAAGGAGGAATATTGAATGACACTCACTTCCTTGACTCATTTCAAACTGGCTTCAGGGCAGGATACAGGATTGAGACTACTATGGTCGCCTTACTGGATGATCTCAGTCTCAACAGCGACTGGAAGAGTATGTCCCTGTTGGTGCTTCAAGATCTCTCAGCAGCCTTTGATACCATTGGCCATTGTAACCTTCAAGAAAGCCTGGGAGGGCTGGGAATCGGAGGCTCTGTGCTGCAGTCATTCTGATCATACCTCTAAGGCAGGTTGCAGATGGTGGTTCTTGGGGATAACTGCTCTTCAAAAAAGGAGCTGTTATGTAGTATCTCACAAGGTGCCATTTTATCCTAATGCTCTTTAATATTTTCATGAAGCCACTGGGAAAGATCATCCATAGGCATAGGGCAGTGTGTTATCAGCATGCTGATGACACCGAAATATATTTTTCCATGCCTTCAAAGACAGGTAGGCTGTAGCTGCAGATAGGCTAATGGCTCCTTTGAAATTCCAGGAGATCTTGGAGGGAACTATGGCTGGCATCACCAACAATCCTGCTGAATCCTTCGTGAATAAATGGAATCAGAATCTAACAAATAATATTGACACTGCTGCTGCTCAATCACATAGTTGTTTCAGACTCTTTGTGACCTCATGGACCAGTCCATGCCAGAGCTCCTTGTCAGCCGTCGCCACCCCCAGTTCCTTCAAGTTCATGCCACTCACTTCAAGGACTTCAAGCCCATCCATCTTGCCCTTGGTCGGCCTCTCTTCCTTTTTCCTTACATTTTCTCCATCATCATGATCTTTTCCAAGCTTTCCTGTCTTCTCATGATGTGGCCAAAATACTTCATCTTTGCCCAAAAATCCTTTCCGACCCATTACAGATCAGTCTTCCTGGTATATAGAGACCCTCAGGGAAATGAAATATGAAGGATGCTAGAGTACAGATGGCAGAAAACTCAACTTTAATGCTACAAGACATGGTACAGAGGGCACCTTTGCTCCTATAAGGTGGGAATATGTGCAGTGAAGAATACTTTCTATTCTGCATACATTTCACCTGCAGATTCACTTCCAATTCAGAGTGGTGAAAGGTTTAACTCATATACCCTCCCCTTAGAACCCATTATTAGAACCTTCAGTAGCTCACTGTGATGCTATTAAAACCATTTTGCAGATAAAATGTTTCACATAAGAGCTGCCTTAGACACTATCATTGGAGCAGAGGTGTCAGACAGCTCTGTGAGTAGCATTACACTGCATCAGTTTCAATTGGTGAGGAGTACTATTGATGTGAACATGCTGCTGGGGTAAGTAAGGAGGACAACGTGGTTTCTTGGTTCCTGCCCCTCTTGGCTGATTGTCCGGGGAGGAGATGCAATTCAATCTCAAATACAACAAATTATTAACACATCTCTTAGGGAGTGAAATTTTCCATCTTGTTTAAACAAGCAGTAGTGACCACTGTTGTAAAAGTCCCCCCTGGATCCCCTAAACCTGTTATATAGCATCCCACAAGGTAACATTCTACCCCCAGTGTTTTTTAACAGCTAAATGAGTTGTTGGAATTTAAAACACATTTGAAGATCTATCTCTTCTGGCAGGCCTACCCAGCCAGTTTTAATCACAAATTTTAAACATGTCTCGTGTGTGTTGTCGAAGGCTTTCATGGCCGGGATCACAGGGTTGTTGTATGTTTTCTGGGCTGTATGGCCATGTTCCGGAAGTATTCTCTCCTGACATTTCGCCCACGTCTATGGCAGGCATCTTCAGAGGTTGTGAGGTATGGAGAAACTAAGCATGGAAGGTTTATATATATCTCTGGAAAGTTCAGGGTGAGAAAAGAACTCTTGTCAGTTGGAGGCCAGTGTGAATGTTGTAGTTAATCACCTTAATTAGTATTGAATAGCTTCATCTCCAGGCTTATTCCTGCCTGGGGGCATCCATGTGTCTTGTGTTTAATCTTTGTTCTGTGTATTTTTTTGTAGAAATATTTTAATATATGTATTTTCTAGAATTTTTTAGATGATTGTGTTTTTAGCGATGTAACCCACCTTGCATCACAAGGGGAGGCGAGTAAGAAATTATTATTATTATTATTATTATTATTATTATTATTATTATTATTATTATTAGCCTGGACTTAGTGGGCTTTTAAATCTTCAACCAGACATTACCATGACCCAATCATTCTCTGGGCTAATTTCTGTTCTTAGTATTGGTTACAATATACTAATTCAATTAATGGCATTTATCCATATATTGACTCATCATTCAACAATTCATTAAATAGGTCTACTGTAATTGGGATTAACAAACCGGATGCCAGCTGTTTACATTCATTATAGGTTTAACTTGGAGGAGAAATTTTAACCCATGAGTTGCTTGCAGCCAATGGGATCAATTTTCTAGCCTCCGAAGATTCCAAGGGCCCTTCCACACAACCATATAATGCAGAATATCAAGGCAAACAATCCACAATATCTGGTTTGAACTGGCATATCTGAGTCCACTGACAGTGTGAACTCAGATAACCCAGTTCAAAGCAGATATTGTGGGATTTTCTGCCTTGATATTCTGGAATTATATGACTGTGTGGAAGGGCCCTGGGACTCCAGGTAATGCCTGTAAATTACAGATTGCTGCTGTAGCAAACCACCCTGCAAGCATTTGTTTAGCCCCACTCATCTTTCCACCACCATTTCCCCCTTCTTGCCCCTTCCCTTCCGAGGCTTCTTAGTGATTTTCTTTGCAGGCTTCTCTCTTCCAACTCCTTTAAAGTGCCTGCTTTTTCTCTTCTGCTTGTAAAAGCTCCATGCTCTAGAGCTCTAGTGTCTTCCCACATATTTTTCCTCCTTGTTCCCAATCATCTACAAGTTTTCCTCCATTCATCTCACTCTCCATTTTCTTCTCCTGTCTTTCCTTTGTCTCTTTACAAGCATCCCCTATCTCTACTTTCCCATTCTTCCCAACAGATTTGTTTGCATCTTTACCTAGTCTCTGTATTTTGTAAGCTTCTCTACTTCTTTGTTTCACTAAAGATTGAATGTTGTAGTGGTTCTGTGACATTAATCTGTTCAGTCACAGAAAAACACTGGATAATCCTGGGTGACTCTCTTTGAGGAAGAAAACAGCAAATGCCTTCTGTATAAATCTTGCAAAGAAACCCTTGGGATAGAATTGTTGTACAACAGAGTCAACTGGAGGCACGTACAATAAATGCAATTCCACCTTATAAACCTTCAGAATTGGCAAACATCCAATTTCTGATCCATGTCTTTGCTTGCTTCATTTTGTTTGTTTTTGTGATGGGCATCTAGGAGTATTTTGGACATTATTTTCTGTTATAAATTTAATTGAAGCCATATATAAACACCAACTGTGTTTGTCTTTCCCCACCCATCACTTGCCTCTTCCCTCCTTCCTCTGTGATTGAGTTGAAATGTTTAGCCTCAGTTTTTCAGTGAACTATTTGAACTGAATGTAGTCTGGATTGTTGTATGTACTGAGCTGGACTAATTGGTTTTCCTTTGGTTTGGTTTATTCGTCAGGAATGTTAATTATTCATGGGATACATTCATAGTCACTAAGATGTTTCAGACAATGATGGTTCTTTAATTACACATGAATTTGTTCTGCCAAGGTGTGTAGAAATTAAGAAAGCTTACACTTGATATAAACCAGAATCTCATTTCATGTGATCGATGTTGCCCATTTCTTGCAGCCCATGGATCTTGGACTCATGGGTAGAATAAGAAGTTAATTACATGTATTGTGTCATAGCTGTTGATTTTCTCCTCTGAGTGTTATGCCATGTAAAGGTGAAGAGAAATATGATATATAAAAATACTTCTGCATTCTTCATAAGTGATACATGCTGCCCTGTTTTGTCTTTCAAGAAAAGCCTTAAAACACTGTAGTAAGTAAATAAAAACTGCTTTATTTCAGCAAAACATAAATAACAGCACACTCAGTGGAATAATGCAAAAGAAAACAAGGAAATCTTAGGGCAAACACAGTTCTTAGTCCCTGATAAATTCCCAAATCAAATAGCAGTCTTACTTCAGACAAAGAAACAGCAATAAATCCTTAGGAGCAGTTTCCCAGATGCAGATTCGAAGCAGGCACAAGGGAAGCGAAGGCTTAGGCATTAGAGTCAGTTTGTTGTTAGCAAAAGTTGGCTGCACCTGCTTCTGCTTTATAGCCCTTAGTCCCCTCACAGCTGCTAGGGTGGTTCCCAATTACTCAGCTGCATTTCTGGCAGCTATTCTAGCTGAATGGTGTCTCTGCTCTGTTTCCTTTTGCCTCTCCTGAAATGTGGGTACTTGAAAAATTTCATCCTCAATTCTAACTCACCCTCAGATTCATGAACACTTTCCTGCTCCCCTACCTCTTCTAAAGAAGAGGAATCCCTAACACAAGCACAATAAAATGGAGTCATTTATTAGCTTTTGATAACATAATAGAAATAAATGATGCAGCCAAATTGAACAGAAAAGGTTTAAGAGTATGGTAAAGATGTCCTTCAGAATCTATTATCCATTCCAATCATATATAAAGTTAGGATGATACTCATTCTACTGTCTATAAGACCACAACTGGTATTGTGTCTGTGACATCTGGCAGTATAATACTGGCATATGCATTCCTACTGTTGCAGAGGGAAGAACAATAAAGCCATATTTTGGGCAGTGAAGAGCAATAAGTAGCCAAGAAGTGCCTGACTATTTCCTATAGCCAGATGCATAACAGTACAGGCAACCTCTGGAACTTCCCACAGTCCCATAGAAGTCTTAGAGCAGAGCTTTCCAAACATTTCATATCTGTGACACACTTTGTAGACATGTATTATTATTATTATTATTATTATTATTATTATTATTATTATTATTATTATTATTATTTTAAAATAATTTTTATTAGAAATTTTCCAAATACAGTGCAAGCATATAAAAATGGTGGAAAGGTGGGGAAACGAGGGGTAGGGAAAAGAGGGGGGGGGGACAAAAAGAAAAGAGGGAAATAGATATTAGGAAAGAGGGAGGGGGGAGGGATAACAAGGAAAAGAAAATTAACATATTCCAATTCAATAAAAAGAAAAAACAGGAAACATCCTCCTCTGGGAAGCGCGCTTCCCTATCTAAACTATACCCTAAATCACCGTATTTACATTAATTCATTCATACCCATTACGTAGTCCATATAGCAAAATTAATATTTGTTAAAGTATTCTTCCACTTTTCCCCAGTTGGTTTCTCTAATACTTTTTCCTCTTGTCATTTTCAATAAAAAGGTAAGTTTATCCATGTCTCGAATTTCATTTAGTTTGTTCAACCAACTAACTTTCTTCGGCGTCTCCTCATTTTTCCAATGCTTCGCGAAAGTCATTCTTGCAGCTGTAATACAGTATGTAAATAAAATATCATCATTTAAATCCAAATTCAAACTTGTGTCCATTATTCCTAATAAATAGTATTCAGGTTTAAGCGGGAATTTCTTGTCTAATATAATTTGGGTCTCTGCATGAATCATTTTCCAGAATTTTTTCGTTTTATCACACGTCCACCACATATGATAAAAAGAGCCTACCTGGCTTTTACACTTCCAACATTTGTTGTCGTAGTTCTTGTACATTTTCCCTAATTTTTTTGGCGTTATGTACCATCTATGAAAGATTTTATACCAATTTTCTTTCAAATCTGAAGCGTAAGTATATTTTAATTTCTTATTCCATATTGTTTCCCATTCATTTAGTCTAATTGGGCGCCCAATATTCCTAGCCCATTTCACCATACAATTTTTAATTTCCTCTATTTGTGTAGACCCTTCTAATAAAATAGTGTAAATTTTTGAAATTGTCTTTTTCTTTAAAGATATTATTTTATCCCATACATTATCTAAATTACTAAATCCAATTATCTTATCTTTAGTGAATTGTTCCTTTATTTGGGCATATTGGAACCAGGAAATGTTAGGAAATTTTCGTTTTATTTCTTCCTGGGATTTTAGCTCATATATTCCTTGACTTCTAATTAGGACATCTTTATATGTGGGCCACGAAGACCAGCCTAATAACTTTCTCTGGGTTGCCTCCAAAGTGGAGATCCAGAGCGGCAGTTTATTATAATAAAACTGAACTTTATATTTTTCCCAAATTTTAATTAGGGCAGATCTAATAAAATGATTCCCAAAGTTCTTTTCAATTAACCTCTTATCGTATCCTAAGTAGGCGTGCCAGCCTCTACATAAATCGAAACCTTCTAGATTTAATAAATATTCTTTCTCCAAAGTGACCCAATCCTTGATCCACTGCAGAGCGCATGCCTCAAAATACAGCTGTAAGTCTGGGAGGCCAAAACCTCCTCTTTTAGTTGAATCTTTCATAATAGTAAAATTAATTCTGGGTTTTTTGTTTTTCCAAATAAATTTGGAAATGTCTCTCTTCCATTCTTTAAAATTTTTTTGGTTCCTTATTATCGGTAAATTTTGAAAAAGATATAATAATTTTGGTAGAACATTCATTTTAACTAAACTAATCCTTCCCATTAATGAAATTTTTAAATGTTGCCATTGTTGCAAATCTTTTTTTATCTCTTGCCATTTCCTTAGATAATTGTTTTCTAATAGTTGAGCATTTTTTGCAGTGATCCATATTCCTAAATACCTAATTTTCGAAACTACTTTTATCCCCGACATTTCTTGGATATATTCCTTGTTCCTTTTTATAACATTTTTCGTCAAAATTTTGGTCTTTTCTTTGTTAATATAGAACCCCGCTACGCTTCCAAATTTCTCAATTTTCTGTAGCCAATTAATTAAATTATTTTTGGGTTCTTCTATTACGCAAATTATATCATCTGCAAAAGCTCTTATTTTGACCTCCTCCTTTTTTATTTTTAAATCTTTCAGTTGTTCGTCTTGCCTAATATTTCTTATTAATTGTCAGAACCCTGGCAGCTGGGCACCAATAACCTTATACAGAGGCCAGTCTCTTTCTAATATCTTTATTAAAGAAATATATAAAATCAATAAAAACAAGTGAAGAATATAGTTCAGAAGCAGACCTTTCAAATGAGGTCAAATATAGTCCAAAAATATATTGTCCAATAAATGATATTAGAGTTCAAAGTTTTAATCCACTTGACCGAAACACACACTTTGCCAAGCAATAGTGTGGGGAAATAACAGAGTCTTAGAGTCCAATGAAGCTTGACAACAAGGCTGGAAATAAACTTGATTATTGACTAGGTCCGTGACTGGAGACAAGGCAAACATGAAGCATGAAGCAGAGTCCGTGGTAAAACCGCGAGGCAGGGCAAGGCTGGAAGCTTGATCCGGGAAGCAAGGAACTGGGATTACGAAGTCCACACACGATCTCTCTCCTGAAGGTGATCAATTGACTCCGCAAAGAATCCCTCGCGCCAAACACCTATATTGGGTCTCGTTTTCCCGCCAACAGAACTCTTTCCCTAGAGAACGAGAAGCAAAACCCAACTCTGTCCAGATGCAAGACTCCTTAGAATTTCCCAAGGGAAGCAGACCTAATCAGCCATTTGTTAGGCAGCGATTCTTAGACTTCTGCGATTAGCTTCTCTGACTCCCCTGTCTTTAGAATAAAATTCCTTCCTGGGAAACGGAGGGGAGTACTGCCCAAGGCCTGGTTTACTGAATTCTTGAGGGCAAACATCAACATCCTGCAGGTGAAGAGACTCCAGTTCTTGTTGAACCGGCGAAAACCCCATGTTTTCATCTTCATCTGCCACAATAGTACTAGGAACAGGACTACAAGGCCCATGAGTCATCACATTAATATATCCACTGCAAAAATAAAGATCAAAGGAGACAAGGGACAACCCTGTCTGGTTCCCTTCTCTATATCGAATTCTTCTGATTGTTGTCCGTTAATTATCAATCTGGCTGATTGTTTATTATAAATCGCCTCTATGGCATTCATAAAGTTATAACCCAAGTCTAGCTCTCTGCCCAGCAATTTAAAGAAGTTCCAATTAAGGTTATCGAACGCCTTTTCTGCATCTATTGCTAAAAGCGCTACCTCTCTCTGATGATTAAACTCATAAAATTCTATAACATCTAGAATGCATCTAACATTGTCTTGCAGTTGTCTATCTGGTAGAAAACCATTTTGTTCCCTCCCTATCCAGTTCTTCAAAACGTTTTTTAATCTGTTTGCCAAAATTGTCGTAAATAATTTATAATCAGAATTCAAAAGAGAGATTGGTCTATAGTTACGCACATCCGTCGGATTTGCCAATTCTTTAGGAATAGCTATCACCTCCGCTTTGGACCAGGACTCAGGGATAACCTTATCTTTTAACGCCGCATTCATTATTTTCACTAAAAAGGGTACCAATTCATCTTCCAAGACCTTATAAAAACTTAATGTAAAGCCGTCTGGTCCCGGCGCTTTATTAGGCTTCATTGATTTTATAGCATTTCTAATTTCATCCTCCGTTATATCTTTATTTAAAAATTCTCTTTGGGAATCTGATATTTTCTGAAGTTTCAGTGTATTTAAATACTCTGAGATATCATCCAATTTTATCTCCTCTTCCTTGTAAAGTTTAATATAAAATTCTCTAAATTTACCTAGGATTTCCTCGTCACTAAGATACATTGTGTTATCGCCAATTATTTTTGTTACCAACTGATTCTGTCTTTTCTTTCTAACCTTCTGTGCGAGCCAAGCCCCAGGTTTGTTTGCATTTTCAAAATTATAACGTTTAATAAATTTAAGCTGATTTGCTGTATGTTCTAACTCCAAATTCTTTTTATTACTGATGAGGGTTTTTCTCCTTTTTTCTAAGGATGGTTTCTGTGGATATTTCTTTAATTCATCCTCTATTTGAGTTATTTCCTTATTAATTTCATTCATTTTCTGAAATTTCACTTTATTTTTCTCTATTTTCTGTTGTATTAGATATCCCCTTATGACCGCTTTGTACGCATCCCAAGTCACTTGGATACTGGTTTCTGGTAGCCAATTAATTTTAAAAAATTCATTCGTCAGTTTCTTATTTTTGATAATATCAGTTTCTTTTTTTAATAAATTGTCATCAAATCTCCATTTTTTAATTATCTTTTTATAATTTATTGACATAATTATGGGACTGTGATCAGATTTGTCCCTCGGTAAAATATCTATTTTATCTATTTTTGTGCATAGCGAATTGGATAGACAGATCATATCTATTCTTGTCCAAGATTTGCATCTGCCTGAATAGAAAGTATAGTCTCGGGTGTCCAGATTTTTAAACCTCCAAGTATCTTGTAGGTCAAATTCTTCTCTTAATTTCTGAAAATTTTGAGGTAATAATCTTCCTTTCTCATTCTTTTTATTTTTGAATATTTTGGTTGTGTCTAATTTGATGTTCATTATCCCGTTAAAATCACCTAAAATAATTAGGTGATCAAATACCGATTCTGCAATATTTTTCTTTAGATCACTAATGAATTTCCTTTGAGGGCCGTTCGGAGCATAAATATTAACAATTAAAATTTTATGTAAGTCATATGTCAAAAGAACCGCTACAAATCTACCTTCTTGATCCTTAAATTGGAGTTTTGATGGAATTTGTTCATTTACATATAGCACAACTCCCCTTTTCTTATTGTTATCTGATGAAATAAACTCTTTCCCCAAATTCTTATTTATTAAATGGGCACCAAATCTCTGTGAGACATGTGTTTCTTGTAATGCTATAACATCAAATCTACCTTTCCTTAAGCTATTCATTACAACCTTTCTCTTATTGGGCAAATTAAGCCCATTAATGTTATTAGAATAAAACTTTAAATTACGCTTAAAGTCACTCAACACCATAGTCGGTTCCTTCTGCACCGCTTGGAGCTCGGGGTACGTTTTCTTCTTCCATTTTGTCCTCTTCTTCTGATTCTATATCCTCGTCATCCCTTTCTTCTGTTTCATCTTCATTATCATCTCCCACGTCAGATGTGCCCGATGTTGTTGGGTTTAATTTTGCATTTAGATCAGGGACTTTAGGCGACATGTGTCTGGCTCTCTTTGGTTTCTTTCTTTTCGCCGAGGGAGGGCTTGGTGTTATAGGCACGTTTTCCTTCTTATCTTGTTTCAGATTTTGAAAAAAGTCCTTTGCCTTTTCCTCTGAGGTCAGCCAGTGCTTTTCTCCCTTCCAAGTAACCATTATCTCTTCACTTCTTTCCCATCTAAAGCGGATTTTTAGTCTTTTGAGCTCATCAATCAGGAAGAAATATTTTCTTCTTCTGTTTAGTATTGCTTGAGGAAATTCTTTTAATACTATTATCTTTTTTTCCTTAAAGTACATTGGATTTCGATTATTGTTCACCAGAATTTCATCCCGAGTTTTTTTCTTTACGAAATGGATAATTACATCTCTATGGGCTCTATTTCTTCTGGAAAAATTGGTCTGGATTCTGTATACCTGATCGATTCCATTGTCTATTACCTCTAAATCTTGCTGAAGAAGATCTGAAATCAGTTTCACAATTATTTTCCTTAAGTTTTCATTGGCTTCCTCTTGAATGTTTCGGAATCGCAATTGAAATTCCTTTTCATTTAATTCAATTTTCTCCTGCATTTTTTCCAACTTTTCGTTTTTGAATTCGAGCCCATCAAGTTTTTTCTGTAATTTCACTTGAGTTTTAATTATTTTAGTATTCTCTACTTTCAGATCGTTAATGTCCTTATGCGATTTTTCCATTTCCTTTTTCAGAATTCCAATGTCTTCTTTGATTTCTTTTTTCATCTCAAGCATTTCTTGGTGTAACTCCTTTTGTTGGTAAGCTTGTTTATCTAACTTCAGTTGGGCTTCTCTTTGATGCTCTTCCTGTCTCTCCACCAGTTTTTGAATTTCCTGTAGAATGTCTCTTAAATTTATGTCCTCCGCATGTGATGGTCTTCTAAGTTGACCTCTGCTGTCTTTCATATCCTTTTCTAATTTAAATTTAGGGCCTGCCATAATTAATTGTCCCGTCTATACACAATATAGATGCTATTAAGAAAGGAACTCCTGTCCTATGATGGCGCCAGCCACTCACAGCGCCCGATAGCAGGTCTTGTGTACAAATCCCCCTGGCAGCAGGATCGTACCTCCACCTCTAAAGGAATTAATCTCTTAATCTGGTCTGGTCCGTCGTTGTCCTGAGTATCTGGTTGCCAATGTGTTAAAAGTGGCCTTCCCGTCGCTTCCCATGGCTCACCGCACCGTCTGTTTGGTCCTCTGAGTGTATAACAGCTCCGGCAGGCACCTTTCCACCACACCAGTGTTTCCGATGGACCTCTTAGGAAGGAGCACCGCCAAGGGTTTCCGCTTCCTCTATTTCCGTTCCCTTTTCTGTGGAGCTACCACCAGGGGTTTCTCGGTCGCTCTATCCCACAGGGAGTGATCAATGATCTTTAGAACTTCCAGGCGTTCCGTAGAAATATAGACAGAGGTTTATTTACAAGAAGGAGACTCTAGTCATAACATCATGGCTTCCAAGGTCAGATTGTAAATTATTTGAATAAGAACATCTTCCCTTCGCTTCTCCTTCCCGCATCCGAATCCAAACCCAGACAGTAGCCGTGAAGAGTTTAAATTTACTTCTTATTACTTTACATCAATCTGTTTCGTCCAATTTCATCCAGTAATAATTGTTTGTTTAAGATCTTGACTTTCAAATCTTCACTTTTAAAGTTGGTTGTAGTTAGTAGTTAATTAGTAGAAAGTGCATAAAAGTTCCACTCTGTCAGGACCCAGGCTGCAAAGGCACCAATAACCAAACACAGAGGCCAGAATCTAACTAATATCTTTATTGAAGGAATATATAAAGTTAATAAAAGCAAGTATATGATATTGTCCAAAAGCAGACCTTTCAGGAAAGGTCTCAATTAGCCCAAAAAGGCGATGTCCAATATGAAATATTAAGGTCCAAAGTTGTAATCCAATAACCGAAACACTCACTTTGCCAGGCAAAGTGAGGGGAGATGACAAGGTCCTTTAGTCCATAAACTTGAGCAAGGCTAGGAAATAACTTGATACTTGAAACAAGGCTTAAAACGTGGAACAAGGTAACAAGGAACAAGAACAAGGTCCGTGGAAGAACTTGGTAAAATCCGTGATACAAGACAATGTTTAGTCCTGGGAAACAAGCAAGGTCCGTAGGTAAACAAAGGCGAAAACAGGAGCGAAGGCTGGAAAGCAGGGCAAGGCTTGAGCAGGAGCGAGGCTTGAAACGGAGCGCGCTGTCCAGACACAACTCGCTCCGGAGGTTGACGAATTGACTCCGCGAAGTTACTTCGCGGGTAAATCACCTATATAGAGTCTAACTTTCCCGCCGAAACAGTTCTCTGGGAACCAGAAACGAAAGCTAATCTTTGAGACCAGATGTTTGACTCCTTAAGGATTCTCACGAAAAAGGAGACTTAATTGGCTGAATTCTTGGCTGCTATCCTCGCACTCCTGCGCGAAGCAGCTTCCAAACCTCTCTGTTGTTTACAAAACTCATGGCGGGAGAACACAGGAGAAGTGGGCTCCGGATTTGTTTGACATACTTCTGGGTCACAACTTTCTTGCAGGTGCAAGGTTCCCAGATCTGCCTGGGAAAGATCTGGCTGAGAAAATTCCAGTTCAGACTGGGAAGGTAAAAAACCCAAGTTTTCTTCATCATCAGGCATTACAGTGTCATAAGCAGGACTACAAGGCCCATGAGTCATCACACTATCCCCCTCCTCAGGGCCCCTCCCAAACTGGGACTCTCTCCCCGAAGCGCGAGGCCGCGGTTTGGTGGGATAGGTCTGATGAAAGCGACGGGTTAGATCAGGAGCGTGAACTGTGGAGGCGTCTTCCCAAGAGCGCTCCTCAGGGCCAAAACCCACCCAGTCAATGAGATATTGCAGGCGGCGGCGGTGAAAGCGAGAATCTAAAATGTCCTCAACCTCGAACTCCTCCTCCCCATTCATCAAAACAGGAGGGGGAGCCGGTTGGTCTGTATCAGGACGCACACCATCCGCCGGAAGGAGCAGGGAACGGTGAAACACTGGGTGGATGCGCATTGAACGCGGAAGTTGGAGTTTGAAAGTCACGGGGTTTAATTGCGCCACCACTGGATAAGGGCCAATGAAACGGGCATCTAACTTCCGGCAAGGGCGGTGGGAGGGCAGAAAGCGAGTGGACAGGAAAACCCGATCTCCTACCTTGATTTCGGGGCCCGGCTGGCGATGTTTGTCAGCGTGGCGTTTATAGTCCTCCTTGGCTTGGTCCAGTTGCTGGAGCAAAAGTTGTTGTACCGCTGTGAGTTCCTGCAGCCAATCCTCTGCTGCGGGAACTTCTGAAGTTTCAATGACAGGGGGAAAGAAACGTGGGTGGAAGCCGTAGTTTGCAAAGAACGGCGTTTCTTTTGTAGAAGCTTGAACTCCATTGTTATAAGCAAACTCTGACAGTGGTAACAGAGAAGCCCAATTGTCCTGTTGGTAATTTACATAACAGCGAAGATACTGCTCCAAGGTGGCATTGGTGCGCTCCGTTTGCCCATCTGTTTGAGGATGATGAGCTGAAGATAAGCGAGAGTCTATGCCCAATAGTTTTTGTAGTGCCTTCCAAAAACGAGAGGTGAATTGAGATCCACGGTCTGAGACTAAACTCTTGGGCAATCCATGTAGTCTAAAAACATGTTGAAGGAATAGATCTGCAGTCTCTTTGGCCGTGGGGAGACCTTCACAGGGTATGAAATGGGCTAACTTGGTGAAAAGGTCCACCACCACTAGGATCGTGGTGAATCCACAGGAAGGTGGTAGGTCAGTGATGAAATCCGCAGAAATTATTTCCCATGGGCGAGATGGGGTAGGAAGGGGATGTAGAAGCCCTGAGGGTTTCTCCCTTCTTATCTTGGAGCGCTGGCATACTGGGCAGGTGTTGACATATTTTTCCACATCCTTGCGGATCTTGGGCCACCAAAAATCCCTTAGGATCAGATGCATGGTTTTAAATAGTCCGAAATGCCCTGCTGGTTTGCAGTCATGACACAGACGAAGCGCTTTTTCCCTGCCCGGTCCGGGTGGGATATAAACATGATTTCTATAGCAAAGCAGTCCATCTTTAAGCGAAAAGGGAAAATGCAGACCTTGACGAAGTTGGTCCTGCGCCCAGGTATCTGTTTGCTGACTAGCCCTGATTTCTTGAGCACAGATGGGTCCTGGAGTAGAGGAAGTTGAACCAATGGGAGTGGATTTGGTGTTCCCCACTGTGAGCGTGGCAAAGTTCTCGGGTTGTAGTAGTTGGGATTCAAAGGTCTCCTTGCGTCCTGCAGCGTATTCCGGTTTACGTGACAGGGCGTCTGCTTGCTTGGTTTGGGCTGGGGTCACATAATGGATCTGGAAGTTGAAACGTTCAAAGAATAAAGCCCAACGTTGCTGCCTCTGATTTAGTTTGCGGGCAGTTCTTAGATGTTCTAGATTTCGATGATCAGTGTGGACTTCAATGGGAAATTTGGCCCCTTCTAGCCAATGTCTCCAAGTTTCAAAGGCTGCCTTTATGGCCAGTAGTTCCTTTTCCCAAATGGTGTAATTTCTCTCTGGTGTGGTTAGTTGACGGGAGTAAAAGGCACAGGGATGAAGGTGGTCTCCCACCGGTTGTAAGAGTACAGCCCCAATTGCCACATCCGAGGCGTCCGCTTGCACAACAAAAGGGGTTCCAGGATCTGGGTGCTGTAGGATTGGCTGGGACGTGAATAATTTCTTTAGTTGCTGAAACCCTTTCTCTGCTTGATCAGTCCAGCGGAAGGGCTGTTTTCCACGGATGCAGCTAGTGATTGGGTCAGACCAGCGGGCAAAATCTGGAATGAACTTGCGGTAATAGTTCGCGAACCCGAAGAAACGCTGCACCTCTTTCTTGTTAGTTGGCGCCCGCCATTCCAATACTGCTGAGACCTTGGCTGGATCCATGGAGAGCCCTAGAGGCGAGATACGGTAACCAAGGAAATCTACCTCTTGTAGATCGAAAGCGCATTTTTCCAACTTGGCATAAAGTCCATGATCTCGCAAACGTTGTAACACCATTTTGACGTGGTTCTCATGTTCTGATTGTGATCTAGAAAACACCAAAAAATCGTCCAGGTAGATTATCAAGAACCGATCTAGATAGTCCTGAAAAATATCTTTGACAAAATGCTGGAACGTTGCGGGGGCTCCGCATAATCCATAATTCATAACTCGGGACTCGAATAATCCGAATTTAGTCTGAAAGGCAGTCTTCCACTCGTCCCCTTCTCTGATGCGAACTAGATTATAAGCCCCTCGAAGATCCAGCTTGGTGTAGACCTTGGCTCCTCGAAGTCGGTCCAGTAGATCCGAGATTAAGGGCAGGGGATAACTGTTCCGCTTGGTGATATTGTTCAATGCTCTGTAGTCCACCACCAAGCGTAATTCCCCTGACTTCTTCTTCACAAACATCACTGGGGAGGCGGCTGGGGATTGAGAGGGTCTGATGAATCCCTTGCGAAGGTTTGTCTCTATGAATTCCCTGAGAGCTTCTTGCTCCGGTTCAGTCAGGGAGTATAGGTGCCCTCGCGGGATCGGGGCCCCCTCCACCAAGTCAATGGCACAGTCATAAGGTCTATGTGGGGGTAATTTCTCGGCTTCTTTTTCATTGAATACATCCCAATACTCGGAGTACTTCTTGGGCAGGGTGATGATGGGCTCGGTCTCTGTGGCATGGCAGACCTTGGCTACGAGGCAATGGTTTTGGCAGTACTTTGAAGCAAACTGCAGTTCTCTGTTGGACCAGGAGATGTTTGGGTCGTGGAGAGTCAGCCACGGGATTCCCAAAATCACAGGGAAATGGGGAACCTCGGTAACAAAGAAAGAAATCTCTTCCATATGTTCCCTTATCCACATCCTGGTGGGTTCTGACCACTGGCTTACGGGCCCCGTCTTGAGGGGGCGGCCGTCTATGGCTTGCACCACACGGGCATTCTTGAAGTCATGATATTGTAATCCCAGAGAGTCGGCATACTCTCTGTCAATGAAGTTGTTGGTGGCTCCGGAGTCTATCATGGCGTGGATCATGACGGGTCCCCTTTTTGCTGACCATAAGGTGACCACTAGAAGGAACAGGACCCCGGTTGGCGGCTCTTGAATGGGTTTTTTGACCGGGTTGGCGAGCCTCTCTACGCCCGGTCGTTGGCTTCCCCCGCCGGCTGTGTGCCAGCCGCCTCAGACGCCTTCGTCTCCGTGGAGGACGCCGCTGCAAGACGGGCGGCGGGCTTCCCTTTGGCTGGACACTCTCTGGCGAAGTGGCCCCCATTTCCGCAATACCAGCAGAGATTTAAGCGTTGGCGACGGGCCTTCTCGGCGGCATCTAACCTGGGTCGCACGTTGCCCAACTGCATCGGCACCTCCTCGCTCCCTCTGGGGTATGGGGTTGGTGGTGGGGGTCTCCACACTGGACGCGGCTGGACGCTGGCGGGAGCGGGGGGTTTTGCCCCAGTTCTACCGCTCTGACCACGTACCCATTGTTTCCTGTTGGCAATCAAGACTTCAGCCCGTAAACATTGGTCAATGAGTGCTTCGAGGGACTGGGGAGGGTCCACCTTGGAGATTTCTTCCAGCATTTCAATGTTGAGACCCTCCCGAAATTGCCCCCTGAGGGCTACATCGTTCCAGCCGGTGCTGTGGGCCAGCACTCGGAACTCAGCTATGTACTGAGACATGGGTCTGTCTCCTTGAAAGAGGCGCCGGAGTTTATGGCCGGCTGCCTCCAAATTGTCCTCGATTCCCCAGGTCTCCTTAAGGTGATCCAAGAAGCGTTGCGCTGTTCTTAGGTGGGAAGAGGCTTGATCGAATAGGGCCGTCGCCCAGCTGGCCGCTGGTCCGTCTAGAAGGCTGTAAACCCACGCCACCTTGATGTCTTCTTGGGGAAACTCGGCGGCACGGGCCTCTAGGTAAGCCTGGCACTGGCGGCGGAAAACTTGGACCTTGGAAGCTTCTCCAGAAAACTTAGTTGGCAACGCCATGGCCGGGAGGCGGACTCCGCGCTCCCTCAATCCTTTTATTTCTCCATCCTGCGCGTTGAGTCTGTCACGGATGCGATCCACTTCATCCTTGCTGATGGTGTAGCTGAGCGGCTGCCCAGCCGGCGCGGCTCCGGTCGACATTCTGGCCTTGGTTAATTGGTGCTTATGGTGGCGGAGTCAAACTGTCAGGACCCAGGCTGCAAAGGCACCAATAACCAAACACAGAGGCCAGAATCTAACTAATATCTTTATTGAAGGAATATATAAAGTTAATAAAAGCAAGTATATGATATTGTCCAAAAGCAGACCTTTCAGGAAAGGTCTCAATTAGCCCAAAAAGGCGATGTCCAATATGAAATATTAAGGTCCAAAGTTGTAATCCAATAACCGAAACACTCACTTTGCCAGGCAAAGTGAGGGGAGATGACAAGGTCCTTTAGTCCATAAACTTGAGCAAGGCTAGGAAATAACTTGATACTTGAAACAAGGCTTAAAACGTGGAACAAGGTAACAAGGAACAAGAACAAGGTCCGTGGAAGAACTTGGTAAAATCCGTGATACAAGACAATGTTTAGTCCTGGGAAACAAGCAAGGTCCGTAGGTAAACAAAGGCGAAAACAGGAGCGAAGGCTGGAAAGCAGGGCAAGGCTTGAGCAGGAGCGAGGCTTGAAACGGAGCGCGCTGTCCAGACACAACTCGCTCCGGAGGTTGACGAATTGACTCCGCGAAGTTACTTCGCGGGTAAATCACCTATATAGAGTCTAACTTTCCCGCCGAAACAGTTCTCTGGGAACCAGAAACGAAAGCTAATCTTTGAGACCAGATGTTTGACTCCTTAAGGATTCTCACGAAAAAGGAGACTTAATTGGCTGAATTCTTGGCTGCTATCCTCGCACTCCTGCGCGAAGCAGCTTCCAAACCTCTCTGTTGTTTACAAAACTCATGGCGGGAGAACACAGGAGAAGTGGGCTCCGGATTTGTTTGACATACTTCTGGGTCACAACTTTCTTGCAGGTGCAAGGTTCCCAGATCTGCCTGGGAAAGATCTGGCTGAGAAAATTCCAGTTCAGACTGGGAAGGTAAAAAACCCAAGTTTTCTTCATCATCAGGCATTACAGTGTCATAAGCAGGACTACAAGGCCCATGAGTCATCACACACTCACGGTTTCCTTAGTAACACTCCAAAATACCTTTTTTTCTGTTTAAAATCAAGGGCTGGGCTGGCAGTTGGTGCGGGCGTCTCGCCCGCTGCCGATCCGCGGTCCGCGATCGTGCGCCGCCCGGACCCGTTCCCCTCGCCCTTCGGTCGAGGATCGGATCTACGGGGTGCACAGGATCTAGCACCCCTTCTTGCTTCTATCCACAAGAAGAGGGGAGTCTAAGACTCTACCCGACCGCTAGAATCCGGAGGCTTACTGAGAGCCCTCAGTAAGTCTGTCCTGCCGCCATGCGTGCCCACTGGAAGTCCTTTGTAGACATGTATTATTTCATGACACAGTAATTCAGTTTTTCTAGAAAACTAGAGGTTAAAACAGCCCCTTGATAGAGATATGGACACATACATAAATTATAATAACAAAATGTATAGAAACAACATACTTCATGAAAACCTTACACACACACACACACACACACACACATGATGCATTGCTTCTTTTACATAGACTCAGAGGTTTCTCGTTACATTCATATAGCACACTTACACACTGCAGCTCACATACTAATGCAGGGGTTGCCAAACCTTTTCAGCCGCAGAGCACATTCTGAAGCAAGAGTTTCTTGTGCATCCCCAAGAAAGGTTTATATATTATATTATATATGATATTATATATTATATTATATATAATGTATATATATCAGACTTTTGCAAACATTTGGACACATTGCATTTTAAAATTGGATGGCCAGGCCGGGTCAGAGACAGATGGAGAGAGTGTTTGTGTGAACTAATTGAAAAGTATGAACAACTTCCTATGCAACTGCACATATCTTGTTTGTAGTGCAAAAAAGGAAAGAAAGAAAGAACAATACAATATTTAAACTGAAGAACAATTTTAACCAGCATAAATTTACAGTATTTCAGTGTACAACCCCAGGGCCATGCAGTCCAACCCCTTTCTGCCATGCAGGAAAAGCAGAAAAGCACAATGAAAGCATCTCCAACAGATAGACACTCAGCTTTTGTAATAATAATAATAATAATAATAATAATAATAATAATAATCCAGCATATCTATCTTATTTGCTGTGTCATACAATAAAATGATAATGATGATGATGATGATGATGATGATGATAGAAATCCAGCATATCTATCTTATTTGCTGTGTCATACAATAACAACAACAACAACAACAACAACAACAACAACAACAACAGAAACCCCAGGAGCCATCCAATCCAGGCCATGTGTCTTTATTCTTATATGAAAACCAAGGCCACATTTTCTTTTATTGGGAGCAAAAGAAAATAACCATGATATCAGATAGTATTTTTTTTGTTTTCTAGTATCATTTTTATTGAGAAGTTTCTTTTAAAACATCAAACATCAAACATAAAACATAACACGACATACGGCAGGGGAACAGGGAAGGAAGGGCAGGGGTAGGGAAAGTGTGTCTGGATTAGGAATTGTGAGAGGGGATATACATTAGGAATGGGGGGTGGGGTTTGACTTCCGATCTTTGTCACTAATCATTTATGTTCCAATTAGATAGTTCTTATCATCTTTTCTTAAGGTAGTCTTCAAAGTTTGACCAGTCTGTGGCTCTTATAACTCTTCCGTTGCTCTTTCTCATTAAGAAGGTAAGTTTGTCCATATCCTTTATTTCAGTCAATTTGGTCAGCCAGGCATCTTTCGATGGGGCTTTCTCACTTTTCCATTGTTTTGCGATTACCATCCTTGCTGCAGTAATAAAAAATGTAAATAGTTTATCTGTATTTAAATCTACATTATCTAATTCATCATATAACCCTAGCAGGAGGAGCTCAGGCGTCTTCTCAAAGTTTGTGTTTAGAATTTTATTACTTTCGTCTAACATCATCGTCCAAAATTTTGCCATCTTTCTGCAACTCCACCACATATGGTGGTACGAGCCCACTTGAGATTTACATTTCCAGCATTTATTATTAGTATTTTTATACATAAATCCTATCTTTTTGGGGGTTAGGTACCATCTATGCATTACTTTCAGCCAGTTTTCTTTCATGTCCATGGAATACGTGTATTTAATTTTTTTCCTCCAAATCGATTCCCACTCATGTAGGTAAATCGGACGACCGATATTTGCCCATTGGAGCATTGCATTGGTTATTCCCTCTGCTTCTAATTCCCACTCTAATAATTTTTTTATACATTATAGATATAGTATTCTTATTCAACTGGCAAACTCTTTCCCAGAAGCCCTGTTCTGTTTCAAAACCTTCAGATTTATAATTTCTGTACATATCTTTGATTTGGAGATATTGGTACCAGGATACATTTTTATTTATTTATTGGATTTCTTGCATTTCTTTTAGCTGTGGGGGGTTTCTTGTGTTCGAAGTTATATTCAATATTTCTTTATACGTTGGCCATTTAAGCCATCCTAAAAGTCTACGGTGATTGGCTTCTAGAGGGGAAAGCCATAGGGGGGTTCTAGTGTGGAATCGTCTTTTATATTTATCCCAAATTTTGATTAGTGCCGATCTAATAAAATGATTGCCAAATTGTTTTTCATTGTTTTACACTATCAGATAGTAATTTTTTAGGGGCAGCAGACAAGTACATAAAGGGAAGAGATCTGCCCCATTTCTTCCTGATCTTGATCACATCTGGAAGGCTCACTTCTTCCTTCTTCCCCCCCTCCTCCTGAGGCTCCCCCCCCCCCCCGCTCCTGTGGCTTTCCTGCCTTTACACCCCTTAGGGCCTTTGCTGCTGCCTACAATCCCTTTTCCTATGCTAGCCCTGCTCGTTCCCTCCCAGAGTTGCTTCCTGATGGCGAAGTCCAAGTTTGGCCTCTTGCTATTACCAAGGCTCCTTCTCGTCCTTGAGGTCTACCAGCAGTAGCTGAGTATGGAGAGAAGGGATACAGTAGTTCTACCTAGGCAGAACTTAACATTCCCTTTCCTGAGGTGGATTCATGGCCAATATTATAAATACCAATTATTACATACAATTTTTAGTGTTCATTGTTATGACACTTTGTTATATTTTTTTAAAAATTGGTTGCACACTGTAACCTAATAGCACAATAAAGATGTAATGTTAGCCAACGCTGCCGAGGAAACGGTATGTGATTTCTTCCTTGATATTTCTTAATATTGTACACCATTTTTTGTTTATTGAATATTATGGCATTGAGTTTTACAATCACTAACATATGTATATAATAACCTTACTCCCTCTCATTTTCCACATGGAAACTATTTTTGAGCCTTGCTGCAAAGGAAAAAGCAAAAGTTTTGAATAAAGTGATAATCCCCTTTTAATTTGTATTGCCTAATTCACATTTCTCAAAATGGCAAGCATCTGAAAGGGACCCAGTAGAATATTTCTTCCATCTGTTCATCTATTAACAATCACATTATCTTTTTATAATGAATCTATAGAGATAGACTGAACATTTTTAAACTGATGGTGAAGAAATAGTATTTCCAACAGTACAGTATATTTTAAATATATTTCACTATGTAACACAATTTTTGTTCCTGAGTTATAAATGTCAATTCCTAATTGGTTCTATCATAAACACATGGAAAAGGTTTATTAAACTAGAAAGCCTTTGCTTTTGCTGTCTGCACATTGAAAAGTTAAAAATGGCATATTTTCATTAAGGAAAAATTCAAAAGAAGTGTTTATACTGAAGGAAATAGTAGTACTATCCTCAGCCACAAAATCAATGTTTCTAGAGTATGACAACTAGGGTTGTGCAATTTGGGTAAACCGCAATCCGTTTCGGTGTCCTGGATTTCAGTGGGGGTCCCTGATTTGTTTTTTGAGAGCCTCCTGAATACGGGAAGACAGAAACTCATTTTCAACATGGGAATCCGAAACATTTGTTTTTAATCCAGCCCATTGGCGGTAATGGGGGAGACTTCCCAGGCTCCCCATCCTGTCATTTTAGGCATCGTTTGTCCTTATATCCTTCATTAAGAACTGGATTAAAAGCACCAGAGTTAGGATAGCACCCTCTCTGGGATCCTTTCCCTTCGGTTTTTCAAGGAAACCTGGATTTATGACAAGGGCATAAGATAACACCCTCTCTGGGATTCTTTTCCTTCTAGCAGCTATCTCCCTCCCAACACTTCCTGTATAGCCGAAATAAATCGAAAGCAGCTGTTTTTTTGGCATCCACTGTTCTGTTGCAGCTGGAAAAAAAATTGTAGTGGAGCCCATGTTGTTACGGGCATCTGAACCAGCTGGACCAGCCAAAGACAGTTTTTGAAAATGAATCTGCGGACAAGCCTAGATAACAACTACTTTAAATGTAAGTACCACACAATTAACCAGGAAATAATACTTTCAAACTAGGATCAGAAGTTTTCAAATGGTGTTAGTGTCTTCTTCCTTTATTATTAACAAATGGAATTGTACCAAATATATGTTCAAACACGTTTTAAATGCTAAACACTGGTTAGAGTTTCATTACTTTGGTTCTGTGGTCAGCTGATAACAGCATTAGCTTTAGAAATTCTTCTAGTTTCAGAGTTAATTGTCAAAAGCCATGATAAATATTTTAAAAGCTATGATCAAATAGTTTAAAAAATCATGTGAGACAGGAAGAAAATATCCCTCTATCCTACAGGCCAAATGCTATATCTTATGTAACCAAACTTTTTAAAATGAGCGTTTTAAAACTGGCAGGGTTTTTTTTTTTGTTATCATTTGTCAGGTACCCTGTATCTGTATTGAGGTCCATCTCATCGCCTTCTCATCTTTCAAACAACCGTATAGTTCAAACAGGTAGTTTTGCATTAGCATTCCACTTAAGCACTCATAAGTATGAGCATTTCAGGGCATTTAATCTGTGAGAACAAGCAGCAACAAGTTAATATAAGAACTACCCATTTAACTCTTCTTATTTATGGTTGAGGCTCTGTCTTTCTGTCTCATACTAGCATTTTGGATATTTAGAAGATAGACATGGAGAGCATAAGCAGCAAAAAGGCTGTCAAAACAGCTAGGTATGACTTATGAGTAGCTGTTATAAGCAAAAAATATTACAAAGAAAACTGTTTGCATATAAATACCTATGTCGATTCACCCTAATTGCTGAAGATATTGGAGAATCCCATAGGAAAAAGGTAATCTATGTATTTGGATTGATGAAATAAGAGTCTTCACCCCAGAAGAAGAGATGTGATAGGACAACAGAGCCTGATTAGATCTGAGTTAAAATTCCCAGAGACACCACAGATACCCTATAACTGTTATCAAAAAGATGAAAGTGATGACGTACTCCAAATAGTTAGTAGATCTGCTTTCAGAAGCAACAAGCCCACCCAGGATTTCATTGACACTGGGAGCACAGATGTACTGAATTGAATGGGAACTTTCATAGTACTGGACTCTATATTGTCTGAGGTTTGGCATTGTAAAAGATCTCATATAATTCACAGCAGCTGTAGCAGGAGAAGTGAGGTCCATCATGGATTTACTGCTCTCACAGTAGCAGATGCAGTGGCCACCCTTGGTGCACATGAAAACAATAAAAAAGGAAAAATGGAGTTGCCATTACCATGTGCCTTTAATCTCTCCCAAATAATTTTGTTGCCAAGATTTGTTCAGAGGAGGTTTGCCATTGTCTTCCTCTTAACTTGAAAGACTTGCTCAAGGTCACCCAGTAGATTGCCATGGCTGAGTAAGGATTTGAACCCTCCTCTCCCAGAGTTCTAATTTAACATTCAAGCTATTACACCAGTCTGGATGTCACATACTACAATTGGACAGAAAGGAAAGTGAAATTTCCTGAACAGGAAACAGACAGCAAAACAAACACCACAGAGGTGTTAACCCTTCCTTATGCTATCCAAAGCTTTTTTATATATATATATATATATATATATATGGTTGGAGTTACATTTAAATATGTATCTGCTCCAACTTACAAACAAATTCAACTTAAGAACAAACAGATCTTGTTTGTAACTTGGGAATTGTCTGTAAATGCAAAATCCAAGGGTAATAAATAAATAAATGATTTAATAGCTGAATTGCACACTCTTGATTCTAAGCCATATCTGAACAGATTGTTTGTGCTAAACATCCTCTTGAATGTTGATTAGTTTACTCTGCATATTTTTTCCTAGTAGACGTGACCTTTGGAATATGATTAGATATGAAAATGAACACAAGCAACTTTTAAAGCCAAATGTCTACCTCAATAAAATATGCTATGTGATGATCTGTATATATGGATACAAAAATAATGTGATCAGAGCAGGTGTATCCTTATATTTTAAAATGTGATCCCAAAGTTGATACCAGGTGCTAATGTTAATGAATCTGTCAAAGCACTGGTCACCTCTATAGAGTGATTTCCCTGAGGTTTTATTGTGTTGATTTTTTGATTGATGGCATGTTTAGCCCTATTATGGCAGCAACAAAAAGTATAGAGAAATAATGATATAAATTTTAAAGATCAATGTTTTGTCTTAAACAAAATGTCCTAGGCTGTCAGGACTGATTATTTAACACTCATGTTGTTAACCCTTTCATTTATGAGACAAGTTGAGGAGCCAGGGAGGGAGTAGTAATGTTTTGTTATAGCGATGTTTGACCATATTATACAACAAGCATATCTATTGAATATGAATAAAAATATATTTAAACACTGTTCAAATGACATATTTAAAATCTGTTTCTCATATATTAGGAACCCCTATGAGGAGTTTACTGGAGATAATTTTTTATTTAGTATTTATTTTGTACAAGCACCCCCCCCCCCACACCCATTTGTTTCACTTAAACACTGATTTTGCACAGAAAGCATTATTTTTTTCTGTAAGAGAAGGGCACATTTCTGTAGTCCATGGGAAATCTTTGCTGGATCCAAATAACAGTATTTCTGCACAGTCTGCATTTTAATTTAATCCATTCTAAACAGTGGTAGATTGGGATATGGAAATAGGGTGCAATGAATAGCAGGATAGGGGACTCAAGAGAGCAATGGCAATGAGCTAATGGTGGAGTCATAATGAAAGTGAACATCTCCTAAGACAGAGCCATATCTTTCTGAGATATATATATATATATATATCTCACAGTTACATGAATATGTTAATTTAACCCAATTTGATGCTTATGTTATGTAGAAGGTAAACCAATTAAAATACTTCAAAATGCCAATCAATAGTCTGTGATCAGAAATTAATAGATTAGATTTTTTCTGTCCTCTCAGAAATGTTCACAATATTTCAAAACTTCTTAACAGGAATCTCTGTGCTAGATAGCTACATTAATGGTATGTCAACTCTCATCAATTATAGAACATGTCTGCAGCTTGTCATGGCTGTCTAGGTAAGGAACATTGTCTTCTGCCTTTTGTCACATAGTTAATCCAAGTCCAAATCTATTCTAACTGTATCAGTGAGATTACTTGTCTTTCACCTTCTTAAATCAGCTTTTCCCACTCATCATATTAGAAGAGACAGAAGAAAAATACAGAGCTTGGAAAATTACTTTGGGTTCTTCAACTTGCAGAATTTTCAATATCTATGTTTGCTGGAGGCTATCAGATAAGTAATTTTTTTATTGTCTTGGAAAAATCCTTCCCTTCCCTGAACAAAAGAAGAAATATGAAAACAAAGGTGTTCAAGGCATATACTAAAAACGGCTCCATGCTGTGGAATCAAGAGAGTTGTAGTTTGGTGAGGCACCAGCACTTTGTGGCAAGGAAAGCTAAAGAACTTACAATACTACAATTCAGTAGTAAAGTGGTGTGAAACTGCATTAATTCTATAGTAGAGATTCACTCTTAGACAGGCAATTCCAGAAGAGGTGGAATGAAGGGAGTCTGAGGCCATGAAAAAGGGTTTATAGCACTGGTTCAGAGCACAAACCACATTAAAGGATAGTATTGGAATTTGCTAAGGAAAACTCTTTAGGGTACATCATGTTTCCAACTTTTATGAAGTTGTATGATTTTTTTTAAAAAAAACTTTTTTTCTATACATAGACATTCTTATTAATATGGATCAGTGACTGAAAACTGGCGATCTGACCAGCTGGACTGGATAGATCCCAGATCTAATGCAATGAGTTGAATTCCAAATCAAATTTTATATTATGTCTGCCTTTAATATGAGTATGGGGCCCCTGGTGGCACAGTGTGTTAAAGCACTGAGCTGCTGAACTTGCAGACCAAAAGGTCCCAGGTTCAAATCCTGGGAGCAGAATGAGCGCCTGCTGTTAGCCCCAGCTCCTGCCAACCTAGCAGTTTGAAAACTTCCCGCTCCAGCGGGAAGTTAATGGTGCTCCATGCAGTCATGCCAGCCACATGACCTGGAGATGTCTATGGACAACGCAGGCTCTTCGACTTAGAAATGGAGATGAGCACCAACCCCCAGAGTAGGTCACGACTGGACTTAACGTCAGGGGAAACCTTTACCTTTACCTTTAATATGACTAATGTTACAGGCAACTCCAGGATTTCACACTTTCAATCTCATATCAATAAGGTCAAAATCAGAAACAACTGAGGTTAATGAAAAAAAAAAGTAGTTCACAAAGATCCTTTAATCTATCTTCTAGCTTTTTGTTATTTATCATTGAACTCTATATCCTTCTTTGAGAGTGTAGCTTTCTAAGATTTTAGTATTTTTTATCATGGAACTCAGCCAAAGATTGCAGTGGATCCAGCTTTGCTCCAGTTTCCTAAAGGGGGCACTGACATTACATTTTTTGTTGTTTCGTTCATCTCATCCTGCTAAGTTATGTACAAAAGATAAAAATATTCATTAAAAACTAACCAAAACTGTTTTAAACTCTCTCACTTTCTGTCTTAACATATTTATTTATTTATTTATTTACTTACTTATTTATGAAATTTATACCCTGCCTTTACTAGGTCAAGGGCCAGTAAAAACATACAATATAAAATAAATAATGTATGCTTCTTGTTCTTCCCAGTCCCAAGGAAGCTTCCAAGATGACCCTCCATATTTCCACCTAAAGTTGTCATTTCCTCCTCTCTTCCTCCGCTTTTAAAAAAGAACTAGGCTACAGCATCATCTACTATCACATAAATATGAGGAACACTATAAAAGCAGTAGTAAGTTGTGCATTTAAAGTGCTAAATTTACATCTGCCAGTGAAGTCTTAGATGTGCTAGTACATCCAACTTGTAAAGCACATAAGACAAACATGATTATGTACTTATGCACTTTACCAAAAAAAATCATAACATAAATCCACAGAGAAAATGAATTACAGCCACAAAGACATTTTAAAAATTGTACAAATGATTGACTTAACAACCTAAATAACATACATTTAAATGTCATTTTAAAATATGCAATTATCTAGGTTTCTGTAGAAACAGAAAAATCACAATTCTGTTAGGCATTTAATCACTGCTTTTCAGAGAGTTGTACAAGAGATTTTTCAGAGAGTTGTACAAGAGTTTTAAAAACATATTTATATAAAGAGCTGGCATGAGGTGGGGGAAAAAGAGGAATTAGGATGGGAAAGGAAAGGGGAATGGCTTCTTTCCATCTCTCCACCTGCTAAGGGCAGATTGGGCAGAGAAGGTCATTGGGATGTTGCAGATGGGGGTGCTGGGTATTTCACACATAACTTTTTAATCGATTAAAAAAACCATGTGTGAATTAAATTAATGAATTAAAAAGCTTACATGTGAAATGGGCTTTGCGTGGATGGCCCTTGTGGTCTCTTCTAAATCTATAATTCTATGAGTTTATGAATATATACATCATTGGGTGCATCTACACTGTAGAATTAATGTAATTTCACACCACATGAACTGCCATGGCTCAATGTTATGGAATCTTGGAATTTGTACTTTGGTGAGCCACTAGAAGGCTGAAGACCGCAAAAAGTTACCACTACCATGATTCCATAGCATTATCAAAATAGTGTCAAATGCATTAATTCTATGGTGTAGATGCACCCAATGATGTATTCTACTCTATATTCATAGATTCATAGAATTATAGATTTAGAAGTGTTGAAGAACCAGTTTTGATAATCTATAGGGCATATCACTGATGTGACTGGCCTGCTTGATCTCTCACCCAGAAGAGAAGTGTTTTTATCTGGTTCTCAAACAACTTTGAAACCACTATATAACATCTGTTTTGATCATTACATTTATGACACACACAAATTCTAGACACAGAGTACATGTTATTCTGGAAGCTATCATTATAAGCAGTTTTTGGATATTGCCTTTGATAATATTGTATGCTTTGTATCATGAAATGCCGTCCATGGTGGCAGAGGGTGGGTATGGGATTATGCTATTATGCCATGAAAACTCTTAATACATATTTGTTTTAAAAGAATACTCTATCATAAACCTTTCAAGATATATTATAAATATTAGGCTTGATCGATCCACGAAAAATTTGATTCTAAACTCGTTTCAAAACTAGAGGGGGTCAGTGTTTCGTTTTTGAAGGTATTTCCGAATTTTGCCCCCAAAAAATTTCGAAATTAACGAAAATTCGTTATCTTCAAAATTAATTCGTTAATGGCGGACACGCATGCGCGGTCGCCCAAAAACAGCCCCAGAGGGGGGGGGGTTCGGGGGCTCTCCTGCTCTCATTTTTTCAGCTATACTGATCAAATTTGGTACAGTGGGAGAACACAATCCACCCTGCTTGTTCGCTAAATTGCAGAGCGTTTGCCCTTTCCTAAGATTTATTGCACAATTATATATTTCATATAGAAAAACTTTACCAATTGCAAAAAATCTGTTCCTGCTTTTGAATTGTTATTTCCTGTTCATTCAATAGGGGTTCCATCACTGTGAAAGTTCTTGCTTCTACTTGTGTATCATTGTTTCAGTGCCTGTAAATCTGTCAAAATTTTAGGGCATTGGGGGACATTGGCCAAGAGACACATTTTGCTGCCTGCCACTATGCGCAATGACTTTCCCCAGGCATCAATATTGGAGGCCATTATACCCCAGTGGTCAAGCCCCTCCACCTCCCAAGAAATGTAAAATTTCTGCGACGTTGGTTTGATTTATTGCCTGATGGCAAAATGGGTAAAGAACGACAGCCGCGAGACAAGAGAGATGCGGCGCATTGTGGGAAACACGACCACGTAGGCCGACAGGCAGCTAAAACCAAAGAAAAGAAAAGAAAGAAAAAGCCACAGGTGGCAAGGCCCATATGTTAAAATACTGCCCAGGGGGGCCGGCCACCATTGGCCGGCACGCTTCCCAGAGAGGGAATAAATTGTGGCCCGCAACAAAGGAAGGATAGCCTCAATATGTACAGAGGGACAGCTGCGAGAGAAGAGAGATGCGGCGCATCATGGGAAACATGACCACGTAGGCCGACAGGCAGCTAAAACCAAAGAAAAGAAAAGAAAGGAAAAGCCACAGGCGGCAAGGACCACACATTGAAATACTGCCCAGGGGGGCCGGCCACCGTTGGCCGGCACGCTTCCCAGAAAGGGAATAAATTGTGGCCCTCACTTTAAAATACTAGGCCGGCCACCGTTGGCCGGCACGCTTCCCAGAGAGGGAAAAAGAGTGGCCCACACTTTAAAATACTGCCCAGGGGGGCCGGCCTCAGTTGGCCGGCACGCTTCCCAGAGAGGGAAAAAGAGTGGCCCGCAAAAAAGGACGCTTCTGTGCAAAATCGCATAAAGGGGTGCCGAAAGACAGCCGCGAGAGAAGAGAGATGCGGCGCATCGTGGGAAACACGACCACGTAGGCCGACAGGCAGCTAAAACCAAAGAAAAGAAAAGAAAGGAAAAGCCACAGGCGGCAAGGACCACACATTGAAATACTGCCCAGGGGGGCCGGCCACCGTTGGCCGGCACGCTTCCCAGAGAGGGAATAAATTGTGGCCCACACTTTAAAATACTAGGCCGGCCACCGTTGGCCGGCACGCTTCCCAGAGAGGGAAAAAGAGTGGCCCACACTTTAAAATACTGCCCAGGGGGGCCGGCCACCGTTGGCCGGCACGCATCCCAGAGAAAGAGAGAGAAGAAAAAAACCAGGAAATGTGGGCCCAAGCCCCTCAGACCCGGGGGGCCGGCCACCGTTGGCCGGCCCCACGCCCACACCCCACAAGCCACGGGGAAGGGCATGTTTTCTTCCCGTCTGCTTTAGAAATGTGGGCCCAAGCCCATCCGACCCGGGGGGCCGGCCACCGTTGGCTGGCCCCACGCCCACACCCCACAAGCCACGGGGAAGGGCATGTTTTCTTTCCGTCTGCTTTAGAAATGTGGGCCCAAGCCCCTCTGACCCGAGGGGCCGGCCACCGTTGGCCGGCCCCACACACACACCAAAGAACACACATGGGGAAGGGCCTGCTTTCGTTACGTATGCTTTTGAAATGTGGGCCCAATCCCCTTAGACCAGGGGGGCCAGCCACCGTTGGCGGGCACCACGCCAACTCCCCACAACCCATGACACAAAGACACACTCCATGACAGCAAACCGTCTAGCCTCTGGAAAACAGTAGCCATTTATGTAGTCAACAATTTCATTATATTGTGATATTTTGCAGCCAAATTAATAAATTAAGCAATAACAACATAACATTACTGCATATTGAATGACTTCTTCTGTCACATTGGTTGTATAACATGAATTTTTGTTGCTTTATTAGGAAATTCATAACCTCATATGATGTGTGTAATACGCTTCTCTTCTACCAGCCCAATCCAAGATATTTCCTTCTTTAAGCTTAGGTAGATCCGTTCAGCTTTGATCAGTGAGACTCTTCTGTATTCAAGGAAATGTTGGGTCAATGATACATAAAATATAACTAAAGTCACAGTCAGCATACAGCATTAACAGCTTAAAAAACATTGGCGTAAAAACACGGCACGGGTCCGAGGGCTGAATAGAGAGGAGGTAGTTTGACAGTTAAAAAACAATGCAGTGCAAAATACTATTGGCCTGGCAAGCAATTCTAGGCAACGAACGACCACACAGACCTCTAAGGCTTTTTGGAAGAGGAAGGTTTTAAGGCTCTGATGTTGGGTTCATGTTTCCATGGAGTTGCACTTCAGGGAAGAATTGTGTGTATTTCTGGTGTTATTACAGTTCTCCAGCAGATGAGTTGGATAGAGGGAAATGACTTCTGTTGGTATACAGTTAAAATAAAGTTGAGGAAGTACAATTAGGAAAGATATTGTGTGTAATGGAGTAGTAATGAATCCAAAGTAGAAACAAAGCACAAATGTTGATTCAAAAGGGAACATGAAGACATAAGTAATTGTTTCTAATTGCAAAACAGAGTTTCTGAGTGGATTGATTCTCTACTTATGAGTCTGCGGAAGATTATCATCACATACTGTCGACTACACCTGCTCAAGGCAATGGTACAGTGAAAGAAGACAATTTTGAAAAGTGGTAAAGGCCACGGTGTCCCTCTTTTTTAAGTGATTCCACCATCTTCTATCATTACACCCACAGGCCAGCAAAAAAGAGTTCCCACGAGACGGAACCTGCGCCCACTCCTCTAAAGCAGCCGCAAAGGCACACGCCCTGACAGGCAAACGCCACCGTCCGCGTGCGCGGCCAGAGGGAAAGGGGACCCTAAGGCGGCCGTTCTGCGGCCACAACGTTGAGTACACTGCCTTTATAGGTGCCTGGGACACTGTCCCACTGTCTTTGATAATTCCACCCTCTGAGTTATACCAACAAGCCAGCAAGAAGCGCTTCGCACTCGACGGAACCTGCGCCCACTCCTCTAAAGCAGCCGCAAAGGCACACGCCCTGACGGGCAAACGCCAACGTCCGCGTGCGCGGCCAGAGGGCTAGGGGACCCAAAGGCGGCCGTTCTGCGGCCACAACGTTGAGTACACTGCCTTTATAGGTGAATGGGACAATGTCCCACTGTCTTTGATCATTCCACCCTCTTTTATTGTTATACCAACAGGCCAGCAAAAAACAGTTCCCACGAGACTGAAACAAGGCCAACACCTCGAAAGCAGCCTCAAAGGCACACGCCCTGACGGGCAAACGCCAACGTCCGCGTGCGCGGCCAGAGGGCAAGAACAACCAAAGGCGGCCGTTCCGCAGTAACAGCGTCAATCACAGCCTTTCAGGGTGACGGGACACAAGGTTTACATTTTGAGAAATTTGGGCAAAATCGTCGGTGTCCCACTGTCTTTGATAATTCCACCCTCTGAGTTATACCAACAAGCCAGCAAAAAGCGGTTCGCACTCGATGTAACCTGCGCCCACTCCTCTAAAGCAGCCGCAAAGGCACACGCCCTGACGGGCAAACGCCACCGTCCGCGTGCGCGGCCAGAGGGCTAGGGGACCCAAAGGCGGCCGTCCCACGGCCACTGCGTTGACCACACCCGCTCAAGCCGTTGGGACAGTGAAAGATGAAAATTTAGAGAAGTGCTTGCCAAAGTCGAGGTGTAGTATTAATCCCTGCAGCAAAACACATCCTCAAATGTTCAGATGGACAGATATCTCTGAAAAGTGTGAGTCTGGCGTAATCCTTCACCTAAAATGATTATCCGAAGTATCCACAACAAATGTAACAGTGCTCTTTCTGTTCAGGAACTCCGAGGATCTGGAGAAGACCAAACAGTCCTGGCTCATGAGGGAAATAATTTTTGACCAACAAAAAAAAAAAAAAGAGAGAGAATTGAATGAAATACGTACTGAACCCAAAGAGGAAGCATTTCCTACCTTGGCTTTTATGGAGTAATTTCGCTCAGAAAATCCTTCTACCTCTACAGCGTCAGTATTACAGGAGAGAAAAAGTTTTGTAAGTTCAGACTACAGAGATGGGCCAAAAGTAACTTTATTAAGTTCAACAGGGACAACTGAAAGCTACTTCACTTAGGTATAAATAATGGAAATCCAAGCGACTGTTTTTTGGACGCCTAGCTTGACAGCAGTGTGTGAGAAAAACATCTGAGAGTCCTCCTGGACAACAAGATAACAATGAGCCTACTCATTTATTGGTTGCGGCAGATCAACTATCCAATGGGCTTTAGGTCTGAATCAACAGGGGAATAGCGTCTAGATCCAAGGCAGTCATGCTCCCCCTCTACTCTGCCTTGGTCAGACCACACGTGGAATAATTGGTCACTGCAGATAAATGGAGATGCGGGCAAGCTTGAAAGTGTCAAGAGGAGTGCGACTAAAATGAGTAACGGTCTGGAGAACAAGCAGTATGAGGAGAGGCTTTATTAGCTGGCCATCATTGTTTAGCATGCAGAAGAGAAGGCAGAGAGGAGACATGTTAGCAATGTACAAATATGTGAGGGGAAGTCATAGGGAGGAGGGAGCAAGCTTATTTTCTGCTGCCCTGAAGACAACGGGACGGAGCAGTGGCTTCAAACAACAGGAATGGAGATTCCACCTGAACATCAGGAAGAACTTCCTCACTGTGATGGCTGTTCGGGAGTGGAACTGTTTCCCCCGGACTGTGTTGGGGGCTCCTTCTTTTGAAGCTTTTAAGCATAGGCTCGATGGCCATCTGTCGGGGATGCTTAGAATGAAACTTCCTGCGTTTTTGTTGGGGGAGAACTCAATGGCCCATGAGTTCTATTCCAACTCTACTTTTCTATGATTCCATGATTCAATGATTCGGGAAACGGCCCCTTGTGATTGAAGAACCCCAAAACAACAGTGGGCAACGGTGAGTGATGATAAAGATGAGAAAGGAAGGGAAAAGAGAGAGGAAAGCATTGTAGGTTAGAGGAGATAGTAGTTGGACAGAGTCCAAAGGGGCCACCCACAAAATTTGCCAAAGTTACTCTGAAGCATAGTTGATTAAAGGAGAAATATCGCTCTATGAGCCGTCGGTGTCAAAATCCAAATCTGGGAAATTCAACACGGGAAGGTTGGCCTTCAGGAAAACCAGTTTCTCAACTGTTTGCGGGTCCAGCAAGCTGCGGTGGGGCGTGACTACATCTCCCGCTAGGCTGAAGACCCTTTTGCTCTGCACGCTCGTGGGAGGACAGCTAAGGAACTGGCGGGCTACGTATGACAGATCCGGCCACATGTGTTCGCGTGAAGCCCAATAGGCCAATGGATCACAAGATATTATCTCAGGAGGCTCCTCAAAGTACCTGTTGACCGAGCATTCGGCCGAGTCTACCTTTTGAGCAGAAGCCAGCAAAGAGGATTCTTCAGAGCAGGCAAGTATGGCCACCGTCTCTGCAAAAAAAAGTTTCCTGGTCGCTGCTGGAGATCCGTATCCCTACGGCAAACCCCTAACGGCTCCCCGGGACTTTCAGTCTCGCCACTAGCACTAGTACTGGGGGTGACAGGCATTTCCGGAAGAGGGGCCGCTGTGCCCGTTTCCTCCACCCTGGCAGCAAAGACCTCCCTTACAAGGTTAACTAGTTGGGCCTTCCACACGGTAAAGTCTTTTGGGCAGACGTTGTACTTTAGCCGGGGATCACACAAGGCCGCCAGCATATGGACCTTGCTGGAAAGAAGTGGCTCAAGGCGTTTCCGTACAGCAAAGGACAACCTCCTCACCACCTCCTGGGCCGGCGGTGTCAGCGGTCCAGCTAGGGAGTCCAGTGTTCGACCGGCCCCAAGCCTTTCTAGGTGCCTCCTTAGCCTCAAGACCATGGGCACTGCCTGGCTAAGAAGGGCTTTTGATTCCGAAAGGGTCTCAGTGGCATGTTTGAATGGCTTTAGTATGTCTACTAGCTGGGAGATGGTGTCCCACTCTTGCTTATTTGGAACAAGTTTGCTAACTGGCGCAACCAATGTGAGGGAGATGCCGTGTACCGCCTTCTGCTGCTCGACCATGCGTTCAAGCATTTTAAAGGTTGAATTCCACCGAGTTGAGACGTCCTGGAGCAGCTTGTGCTGCGGGAGGCCTTCAAGGCTCTGCCTCTCTCTCAGCTGCCGGGCTGCCTTGATGCTCCTGTGGAAGTAGCCCGCGATCTTTCTACAGCGCTCGATCAGCAGGGAGATGTTTGCGTTGCTGGCTGGCTGCTCTTCCGGGCTCTTTAAACCTTCCTTGACGGTATTGTGAAGCAAGTGGGCCATGCAGGACACATTCTGAAACCCGGCACTTTCAACCGCTTTGATCATATTTTTACCAGCGTCAGTCACCATAAAGCCCCTCTTCATTTCTTCCGGCCTACACTGCATCCACTCCCCCATAATGTTTTCCAGATAGCTGCAGATGGTCTCTGCCTTGTGATCGCGATCAACTACCTCCAACGCGAGGAGTGCCCAACGATGGGATGTATCCATACTGCCTTCCTTCTCCCACCAATGTGCCGTGAGAGAGAGGTAGGAATGGCCTCCTCCCAAGCTTGACCAAATGTCAGAGGTAAAATGGATGTGTCCTCCCATGGCGCTACGCAACATCTGGGTAATGCGTTCCTTACAGCCCTCGTACAAGCTGGGAATAACTTTTCTGGAAAAGGTGTGACGGGATGGGATTTTGTATCGGGGGCACAGTCGTTTCATAAGGCGTACGAAGCCTTCTTGTTCAACCAGGCGGAAGGGATGGTGATCAAGGGCAATCATCTCTCCCACACTTTGGGTTATCTGCTGGGGTGTGAGTAATGTTTCCCCCGTTTTCTTTCTGGGTAAAGGAATGGCCCAATCCTCCAAGGTGGACTGTGTCTGCCTTCCACCATCTTCACCAGGAGAACTTTGTGTGCTAATGCTGCCACTGGAAGGGCTTGCAGTTCCCCCTCCTACCGATATGGAGGGATGGTGTCTCTTCAAGTGAGAACTCAACCCCGAGGTCGCAAGATGTCTCAGGTCTCTGCCTCTGCTGATATTTGCCCCACAGTGCCTACAAACTGCCAAAGTGGCACACTGAGAGTGGACATGGAAATGGTCCCAAATATAAGACCTTGGCCTCCCCACAGCCACTGTGGCGACACCCACTGAGATCGGAGTCGTGGGCACCCTTTCGTCAGCTAGAGAAAGTTTTTGTTTGGATGGTACAACCTCCTCTACCTCCTCCTCACTGTCAGTAGCGGGTGGAAGGGTGGGGTTATCTATTTCCTCACTATCCACCACCTGTAGTTCCAGGACGGCTACACCTGTACGTTCCATTGATCGTCCTGTGGTCTCAGCTCCATAAGACAACTGGCTCGGTGTGGAGGGCTGTGAACTTTCTGCATGCAAACAGCCGGCTTCTTCATCAAGTCCACCCACTCCCATACTTCGGCGTTCCAGACGGATGGGACCCACCCTAACTTTTTTTGCCCCCCACAGTGTCCTGGCTGTGGCTTTACCACTAGCAGGACTTGCTCCCCCAGACCCGCGTACAGCTGAACGCTTCATGATAACAGGAGTGTTTTCAGGAGACAGATGGGGGGATGGAAAGGTGTTGTGTAAGTGGTGGAAAATATTTTTTGTTTCTTGATTGGCAACGTGTTAAGTGGTGGAAAATATTTCTAGTTTCTTGATTGGCAACGTGTTCTGTTTAGGGTATATTAACTGCCGCAAAACCGTCTATTTCTGTTTTAGTTATTTTTGTTCTTTTACAAGGGGATACCTGTACTTTCCAGTTCTACAAAGGAGTATGGGAGGTGCAATCCTTTGGCCAAACTTGGCTTTTGATTCACAGACAGCATCCCTTGCACGGACAAACAGCCCTGCTTCAGCAGGCAAGGGGCAAAACTGGCTCCCTTGATTCCCAAAATGGAGGTTTAGTTCTACAAAGGACAATGGGAGGTGCAATCCTTTGGCCAAACTTGGCTTTTGATTCACAGAAAGCGACCCTGGCACGGACAAACACAGCCCTGCTTCAGCAGGCAAGGGGCAAAACTGGCTCCCTTGATTCCCAAAATGGAGGTTTAGTTCTACAAAGGACAATGGGAGGTGCAATCCTTTGGCCAAACTTGGCTTTTGATTCACAGAAAGCGACCCTGGCACGGACAAACTGCCCTGCTTCAGCAGGCAAGGGGCAAAAGTGGGTCCCCTGTTTCCCAAAATGGAGGTTTTGTTCTACAAAGGAGTATGGGAGGTGCAATCCTTTGGCCAAAGTTGGCTTTTGATTCCCAGAAAGCGACCCTGGCACGGACAAACTGCCCTGCTTCAGCAGGCAAGGGGCAGAAGTGGGTCCCCTGTTTCCCAAAATGGAGGTTTAGTTCTACAAAGGAGTATGGGAGGTGCAATCCTTTGGCCAAACTTGGCTTTTGATTCCCAGAAAGCGACCCTGGCACGGACAAACTGCCCTGCTTCAGCAGGCAAGGGGCAAAAGTGGGTCCCCTGTTTCCCAAAATGGAGGTTTTGTTCTACAAAGGAGTATGGGAGGTGCAATCCTTTGGCCAAACTTGGCTTTTGATTCCCAGAAAGCGACCCTGGCACGGACAAACTGCCCTGCTTCAACAGGCAAGGGGCAAAAGTGGGTCCCCTGTTTCCCAAAATGGAGGTTTTGTTCTACAAAGGAGTATGGGAGGTGCAATCCTTTGGCCAAACTTGGCTTTTGATTCCCAGAAAGCGACCCTGGCACGGACAAACTGCCCTGCTTCAGCAGGCAAGGGGCAAAAGTGGGTCCCCTGTTTCCCAAAATGGAGGTTTAGTTATACAAAGGAGTATGGGAGGTGCAATCCTTTGGCCAAAGTTGGCTTTTGATTCCCAGAAAGCGACCCTGGCACGGACAAACTGCCCTGCTTCAGCAGGCAAGGGGCAAAAGTGGGTCCCCTGTTTCCCAAAATGGAGGTTTAGTTCTACAAAGGAGTATGGGAGGTGCAATCCTTTGGCCAAAGTTGGCTTTTGATTCACAGAGAGCGACCCTGGCACGGACAAACTGCCCTGCTTCAGCAGGCAAGGGGCAAAAGTGGGTCCCCTGTTTCCCAAAATGGAGGTTTTGTTCTACAAAGGAGTAGGGGAGGTGCAATCCTTTGGCCAAAGTTGGCTTTTGATTCACAGAGAGCGACCCTGGCACGGACAAACTGCCCTGCTTCAGCAGGCAAGGGGCAAAAGTGGGTCCCCTGTTTCCCAAAATGGAGGTTTAGTTATACAAAGGAGTATGGGAGGTGCAATCCTTTGGCCAAACTTGGCTTTTGATTCCCAGAAAGCGACCCTGGCACGGACAAACTGCCCTGCTTCAGCAGGCAAGGGGCAAAAGTGGGTCCCCTGTTTCCCAAAATGGAGGTTTAGTTCTACAAAGGACAATGGGAGGTGCAATCCTTTGGCCAAAGTTGGCTTTGGATTCACAGAAAGCGACCCTGGCACGGACAAACAGCCCTGTTTGAGCAGGCAAAGGGCAAAAGTGGGTCCCTTTTTTCCCAAAAAGGAGGTTTAGTTCTACAAAGGAAAATGGGAGGTGCAATCCTTTGGCCAAAGTTGGCTTTTGATTCCCAGAAAGCGACCCTGGCACGGACAAACTGCCCTGCTTCAGCAGGCAAGGGGCAAAAGTGGGTCCCTTTTTTCCCAAAATGGAGGTTTAGTTCTACAAAGGACAATGGGAGGTGCAATCCTTTGGCCAAAGTTGGCTTTTGATTCACAGAAAGCGTCCCTGGCACGGACAAACAGCCCTGGCAAAGGGCAAAACTGGGTCCCTTGTTTCCCAACAAGGAGGTTTAGTTCTACAAAGGACAATGGGAGGTGCAATCCTTTGGCCAAACTTGGCTGTTTATTCACAGAAAGCGTCCCTGGCACGGACAAACAGCCCTGCATGAGACAAGGGCCAAATCGGCTCCCTTGTTTCCAAAAACCCTTTAGCGTTTAAAAGAAAGAAGAAAGCCCACCGCAACAGAAAAAATGGCGCAGCAGAAAAATTGCTGGCCGGGTGGGAAAATGGAAAACGCCAATCTCGGGAGGAAAAAAACACCCACAGGCCCTTCCCAAAAAATAAAAAAAGCAACAGCCAACAGTTTCCCTCCCAAACTCACCCACCCAACCTTTTCTCCAGGTCTTCTGTAGCCTTAGCCTAGCTCTAGCTCAGACACAGCCAAGGCTGTGACGCAGCAATCTTGCCTGCCTGCCTGCCTGCCCAGAATCTCCCTTCCCTTCCACCCTCTCCAGGTTCCCGGTGCAAATGAGCCACGAGGCTCCCTGCTCGCTCTTTTCATTCAGGACATCCTACCAGCCCCTCCCCCTGGTTAAACGTCCTCTCTGATTGGCCACAAGGTGCAAACAACACGCTAGGTTGCCCCAGTGCACTTAAACAAGTTTGGGTGATTTGCAAAAGCATTTTTTAAAAACGAAAAAAAACGACGACATAACGGAAAACGGCCAATCGCGGTTCGAAACCGCGATATCCAGGCGTGTGGACAACCAATGCCGTATATTGCTTCAAAACAAACGAAAATAACGAATTAATAACGGTTAACGGGGAAAACGAATTATTTGAGCAAGCCTAATAAATATGTATGCTCAGATAAAAAGGTACACCCTCCAAATGCATGCTTTTAACATTAATTACAGTACTAGCGATGGAAAAGACATTTTGTATTTTCTTCATACTTTAAAAAAAATAGAAAACAACAAGAGTGAAGCTATTAAATGTAAAAACCTGAAAACTCTTGATATTTCAAATGCATTTAGTCATTAAGAAACTTAATTTAAAAGAAAGCATTTTCTCTTTCCCATTTAATAGATAATGCTGAGGTTTTTTTCATTGTGTTCTGTAAGTAACTCATACATGCTAGAAGGGGGCATTTCTAAGATATATTAGTATATTCACTTTGCCTTACAACATTACCTCCTTTTGGAAGACGTTTGAACTAACTTATTATGTTATCACTTTTTATACAGAAAACATAATAAATAAATAACTATTGCCTCCATTTCTGAGTAACAGTATTCTATTTTTTATTATTTTTTCATGTTAACATGTTAACATGTGACATTTTTGTGTTTTTATAAATCTCAAATTACTGTTTTCGAGTATAGCTGAAGAGAGCAGGGAAGTTTAGAAGTTAAAAAAATATTTATCTAACACAATGAGGGCAGGTTGTGAACAATAATGCACATTTTCAAATATATCTTTGTTTGCAGGAGCACAAAAATATCCATCAGACCTCATTTTAAATTAATAGCTACATTTCTAGGCTCTATATTTTGACTTCAAAGTGGTGGTTGTACATTGCACATCACAATAAATGTGTTTGTTTTTATGTAACAAAGTCAAATAGATGTGTTAAACATCATTTCTTTTAAAAAGCTTGCCCAACCAGTTGTAGGCAAGCCCCCACACAGTCCTCCTTCCGTAGGGATCTGAGGACCTGATTGTTCAAACAAGCTTTTGAGAACGCCTAGTCCCTAGCTGATCGATACAATTTTTATGCAACCTTGCACTTCATCCCATGCCCTCATCCCATGGTTACAGTTTTGCACTTATCCCATTCCCTGTCTGATCGTTTACAGCTTGGCCATGTTTACAGTAGCTTACCGCCATTCATTGATGAGTGCTGTTTTAATTGAGTTTGAAGTTGTTTAATATGCCTATATGTTTTATTCAACTGTATTTTTAAATTATTTTTTTATTTGTATTCTGTGCTGGCACTTTGTGCTGTGTGTAAGCAGCCAGAATCCCTTTGGGGAGATGGTGGTGGGATACAAGAATAAAATTATTATTATTATTATTATTATTATTATTATTATTATTATTATTATTATTATTATTATTATTGACACAACAACATAGTCTGACACAGCAAACAAAATAGATATGCTGGATAAAATCACAAGTCGAACACTTCCCAAGCGTTTAGGACTGTGTGATGTATTTTCGGATGATGCGAGCAGATCCCAGTAGGGTGGCCTTTTGCAGTTGGCAGATCGTAATTTTGTCATTGTCTATTGTTTCCAAATGCCAGCTGAGATCTTTTGGCACAGCACCCAGTGTGCCGATCACCACTGGGACCACCTGTACTGGTTTCTGCCAGAGTCTTTGAAGTTCGATTTTGAGGTCCTGATAGCGGCTGAGTTTTTCCTGTTGTTTTTCATCAATCCGACTGTCACCTGGTATAACGACAACAATGATCCAAACCTTTTTCTTTTCCACAACAGTGATGTCTGGTGTGTTGTGTTCCAGAACTTTGTCAGTCTGGATTCGGAAGTCCCACAGTATCTTTGTGTGCTCATTTTCCAATACTTGTGCAGGTTTGTGATCCCACCAGTTCTTTACTGCAGGGAGGTGGTTCTTGAGGCATAAATTCCAATGAATCATTTGGGCCACATAGTTGTGCCTCTGTTTGTAGTCTGTCTGTGCGATTTTCTTACAGCAACTGAGGATATGATCAAAGGTTTCTTCGGTTTCCTTGCACAGTCTGCATTTTTGGTCATCAGCTGATTTTTCAATCTTGGCCTTAATTGCATTTGTTCTGATGTCTTGCTCCTGGGCTGCAAGGATCAGGCCTTCTGTCACCTTCTTCAGGGTCCCATTCATGAGCCATAGCCAGGCCTTCTCCTTATCAGCTTTTCCTTCAATTTTGTCAAGGAACTTTCCATGCAATGCTTTGTTGTGCCAGCTGTTCGCTCTAGTTTGTAGTGCAGTTTTCTTGTACTGATTTTTTGTCTGCTGTGCTTTGAGGAGTTTCTGATTTTTGACTTCAATCAAAGCAGGTTCTTCACTTTGCTTTACATATTCTGCCAGGGTATGTTCTGTTTGTTTTACTTGTAAGAGTCCTCTGCCACCTGATCTTCTAGGCAGATATATCCAGTCAACATCACTGCGAGGGTGCAGTGAATGATTAATGGTCATGAGTTTTCTTGTTTTTTTGTCCAAATTGACCAGTTCCGCCTGTGTCCAATTTAAAATGCCAGCAGTATATCTTATGACAGGTATGGCCCAGGTGTTTATGGCCCTGATGGTGTTGCCTCCATTGAGCTTGCTTTTGGTATTTTTTCTGACCCTTTGTGTGTATTCTTTGCTGACCACAGTCTTCACATGTTCATGCTTGATGTTGTCCAGGTGTATTATGCCCAGATATTTATAGGTCTCTGGCTGGTGACACTTTATGTTTGGCCATTAGGCATATTTATGCCCTCACTTTCAATGATTTTTCCCTTCTTCAATGCCTCTGTCGAATATTTGTCCAAATAATAATAATAATAATAATAATAATAATAATAATAATAATTTTATTTTTGTACCCCGCCACCATCTCCCCAGAGGGACTCGGGGCGGCTTACAGATATAAAACCAACATACAGTAATATCGAATACAAAAACACAAAAATAAATTTAAAAGGCATTAAAAATCACAATCATTATAAAACACTTGAGAAACATAGCAGTAAAAACATAAAATGAGCTGGGCAAAGTGCACTGAGTGGAACTTGTAAACAAGAAGGAAGTTAAGGTGCTACAAGGTCATGGGAAGAGCCTTAGACTGGGGTGAACACTGAAGCTATGTCAGGGAGTTAACCAAGAGGTACAACTGGTCAGAAGAACCCACTAGTACCTGTATACAGTGGGCGGAACTTCTTCAAAGGCCTGTTTGAAGAGCCAGGTTTTCAGGCTCTTCCTGAACACTTCCAAGGTGGCAGCTTGCCTAATTTCCCTGGGGAGCGCGTTCCAGAGCCGGGGGGCCACCACGGAGAAGGCCCTCTCCCTCGTCCCCACCAACCGCACTTGTGACGGAGGTGGAAGCGAGAGGAGGGCCTCCCCCGATGAGCGAAGAGATCGTGCAGGTTCGGAGGGGGAGATGCGGTCAGAAAGGTAAGTGGGTCCCAAACCGTTCAGGGCTTTGTAGGTCAGGACCTGCACCAAACCAAACTCCATGCTGATATCAGAGCTAAAAATTCGGACAGGGTTAAGCAGAGACTGGATTTCAGTTTGCGTTTTCCATACAGCTCGACGTCATCCATGTACATCAGATGTGAAATTTTGTGAGATTTCTTAGATGTTTGATAGCAGAGATTTGTTTTTTGTAAGATTGTTGACAGAGGAATCATGGCATTAATGAAAAGCAGATGGGACAATGAGTCTCCCTGGAAAATCCTTCTTCTGATGTTGAAAGTCCATAGCTTTCATTTCCAACAAACAGTTCAGTTTTCCAGTGCTCCATCATGTTTTCAATAAAAGTACCAACGTTTTTACAAATCCCAATGGCGTCCAGGCACTTGATGATCTAGCTGGGTGGATCATCCCCCCATAGGTGCCACCTTGTCTTGGTGGTGGGGCTTTACTGTTCCAGGGATGCTGATAGCTGTGCTGGCGGTAGTGTAACTACTAGCAGGTCCAACCAAGCCAGAGAGGTCTCATCTGAGGAGTGGAACTAAGAGCACGTAACCCATTAGCATTATGGAGAAACAAACCCAAACGAAGTCTATACTGGCTCGGTCGTCGCCCAGGATAAAAAGGATGCTGCCAATTCTGGACATCCATCGACAAGTGGGCTACAGAATCAAAATAAAAATGAACAGCCACAGAAGCGGCAGAAATATACAATGTTAGAAAACCGCATTATTATTATTATTATTATTATTATTATTATTATTATTATTATTATTATTATTATTGGGATGCTAATGTCATTGAACCCATTAAAACATATTCTCAAGTAATGCCACTTGGACACTACCACTGTGTCATCAACTATGGAAAAATAGCTGGATCTTGTCTGCAGCTTAGTCTTATAGTCTCACATAATACAGTTTCAAACTGCATTATTTGATCAGTGTAGATTCCTCATATAATACAGTTAAATGCAGGTAAACTAAATTATATGTATCTCATTATGTAGTTTTAAGATGCCTTATATGGCAGTGTGGATCCAGCCCAGGTCACTCTCCACTGACTTAGAAAATGGTTCAGAAGACCACAACTGAGAAAAGTTAGTTTTGGGCTGTGTGCTAGATGCAAGCCTATCATAGCTACATAACATAGACATGTATCCCGATGTAGAACCCGAAACACTCAATACATATTTTATAGGGAATCATTTTCATTGTATTTTGTGGCTTTAATTCCTATAAATGTACATTAAAATTGACATGTTACATGTTCAACTAACTTCTTAGTTTGTCCTTCTAACTTTGTCCTAAATTATTTTCCCCTAGAAAAGTATTTTTAGAACAGCAGTCTCCTCCAGATACTTAATAAGATTGTTCAAACCAGAAATAGATCCTCACATGCCTTTGTGATTTGGAACCATTTTCACATTTTCATTGTCACCTGTTCCAAACAAACTCTCAGCAGTGAGAGTGGCACTTACACATCAGGAGACTTGAAAAGAAAAGTAGAAAATTTAGATTGCATTCTTCCTAGATGATCAACCTGCTGATTCGGTGGTTACTGATTTGTTGGAAAATGTGCTGCTGCTGCTGCTGCTGCTTCTTCTTCTTCTCTCTCTTTCTCTCTCCCCCCCTACTTTTCTTCCTTGTGCTAACTTAAAATACATTATTGAATCACTGCCTTTGTTTTGTTAAATAAAATAATTAAAAATAGCAAGTGATCTAATAAAATATTACTGTACTAAATCCTGATCCAATGAATTGCTGTATCTATCTACCATGCAGAGGGATAGTTTATAGATATTAGGGGGGTGCTCAATGTAATAAGAAGTGCTATCAAATTTACCAAGTTAGGATGACAAAATGAAGAGAGGGACATTTCCAGAGCTATGGACTCTGTAAAATTGAAAGCAGCAAGTGCTTCAATCCTGTGGTGTTCCATTCTGATCTTCTATCCCCTTGGCTGTGTTCTCATACATTTTGTAATCAATGGGATATTGGATGATGGAATGGCAAAGGCATTTAAAGTTTTATCCAGTTTACTCATCCCTCCACAGGAATACTATCAATCAGTCCAATAGAAGATATGTTCATCCCTTCCCACTGTATATGCCCGCAAATCCCCAAAATGAACAGTGCTGGATGATGGGGGAGGGGTATTTTCTTTTGTTTTCTTTTGGTTATTGGATTGATATTTCACCTTTTTTCCAGAATGGACATTCATTTGTAAGAATTATATGAACATCCAAGAATTAAATCCTGAGAGTAGAATTTATGTCCCCTGCAGTAATGAGAACTCTTTAGATATAGCATTAAACATACATTAATAAAAAATACATTGCAGTTGCCAGAGTTACAGATTTGTAACTGCTCCATATTTAAGCCAAGCTCCATATTTATGAATGTAGCACTATTAGCATGATCACAAATGCCCTGCAAACCTATCATTATTGCCACAATGAGCAATGAAGTTCTGTTCTGCTAGTGTTTGGGACACAGCAGGATGGAATTTCCAACATACTTTACTAGCATTCTCTGGTGCAACAAGCAGAAGCAGGATCTTAATTCCTCATTGAAATGGGAAGGGGTAGGAAATAGCATTTTACTACATCCTGATCATCACTAGAACAGAACTCCATTGCTTAATGTAGCTGCCAGTTATTAAGGAGAGTTTGGAGAATTATGATCAGTAGACAAATAATTGAGCAATCATAAATAAGACAGATATTAGAAATCATTCTGTTGCTAATACTTCTCATGATGTTCACTCCCTGCCAGAAAAATATCAGATCTTTTCACTGCTGGAAAGTTATAATTTAGGATAAAATTAACATAGTTTTAATCCAAGCTTCTTTTAAAAACTAGGTTTTTCCTTACCATTTTTCTTGTGTTTCATTCCTCCCACTCATTTAATTTTTTTCTGTTTAAGTACTTTATTTATTTATTTTGTGTCAAAAGCATTGGTACAGCAAATACATTTCAAATAATGGAAATAAAATAAAAAAGAAAAGAAATCACAAGCAACTAAATAGTTTTGGACCAAAAACGGGCAACAGCAACCGCATGGTCTGTAGCTTTAAACAACTCCTCCTCCGTGCATGAGGCAGGGCATTGTGGGCAAGCATACATATACTGAGTTGTTTGTTCAGCTCCACAGTCACACAAGGTGGAGGATTCCTCCAGGTAGTGCCACCTTGCCAAGTTGTCTTTTGATCTGCCCACTCCACTTCTGAGTCTGTTCAGGGACTTCCAAGTTGCCCATTCCTGGTTTGCCCCTGGAGGAAGACCCTCATGGGGGGCCATCCAGTTAGAATTGCCAGGTTTAGCTGCCCAGAGGGACACCCTTGCTGTTGCTGGAGGAACATCAAGAGGAGTGGTGGTTCTCATGAAGCCCTTCCTTGATTTGAGTCTGGTGGGAGGAGGGTAATAGCCATGCAGTGGGTGGCTTTCACAATGTTCAACCTTTTTTCTCTCACCGTTAGCAGCAACTTCCCATCGCACGTCAGGAGGGGCAATGCCAGCTAACTTGTAAAGTTTATCAACAGGTGTAGGTTTAAGGCATCCCGTGATGATTCTGCATGTTTCATTCAGTGCTATGTCCACCTGCTTTGCATGGGCAGACTTGTGCCAAACAGGACAGGCATACTCTGCAGTTGAGAAAGACAGATAGAAATGGCGAAGCAGTTCTAACGTGGGCCGACAATAGTAGAATGAGCCTCCTTCATGACAGTAAATTACCACCATCATTTAATAGCGGCCGATTGAAGCGTGGTTATAACCCTGATCTGATCTTTGTAAAGGAAAGCATAAGCCACCAATGCACCAAAAGGGTATTAAACCCAATACCTAACACACAACACAGACCAATATGCTGCGTAGCATATGCAGCTGTAAGACCGAAAAGTGTCCCATTCCGCAGAAGATATAACTTCAATAAAGCTAACTGGACAAAGCTTACAGAGACCTTGGAAGCTGCTATTGCTGATATAGAACCTTCTACAGAAAATTATGACCTGTTCGTAGAAGCTGTGAAAAGATCCTCGAGGCTCTCAATCCCTAGAGGCTGTCGCACAAGCTACCTACCAGGCCTAAACAAAGAATCACTAAATCAGCTACAAGAATATCTCAGATTATTTCAAGAGAACCCATACAGTGATGGGACTATAGCAGTAGGCCAAAAACTATCTACAGCCTTAGCTAATGCTAAGAAAGACCATTGGATAGAGCTGCTTGAGAACCTGGACATGTCCAAGAGTAGCCGAAAAGCCTGGCAATTGCTGAGACGCCTGGACAGTGACCCTCTGGTCAACCCTGGACACGTGAACGTGACACCAGATCAGATAGCTCACCAGCTAATTCAGAATGGGAAAACCAACTGCAGCAGAATAAAGATGAAAATCAACAGGGTGCCAGAACTTGAAACCCACCAGTTGTCTTCTCCTCTAAACCTGAAAGAACTCAGAGAGGCCATCAAGCAATGTAAGACTATGAGGAGCGGCTTAAAGAGCTGGGCATGTTTAGCCTGCAGAAGAGAAGGCTGAGAGGAGACATGATAGCCATGTACAAATACGTGAAGGGAAGTCATAGGGAAGAGGGAGCAAGCTTGTTTTCTGCTGCCCTGTAGACTAGGACACGGAACAATGGCTTCAAACTACAGGAAAGGAGATTCCACCTGAACATCAGGAAGAACTTCCTCACTGTGAGAGCTGTTCGACAGTGGAACTCTCTCCCCGGGGCCGTGGTGGAGGCTCCTTCCTTGGAGGTTTTTAAGCAGAGGCTGGATGGCCATCTGTCGGGGGTGCTTTGAATGTGATTTCCTGCTTCTTAGCAGGGGGTTGGACTAGATGGCCCATGTGGTCTCTTCCAACTCTACTATTCTATGATTCTATGGTAAAGCACCTGGCCTAGATGACCTGATGATGGAGCAAATCAAACACTTGGGGGCCAAAGCTGAAAACTGGCTTTTGAAATTCTACAATCAATGCCTGGCACACAAACAGATTCCCAGAGCATGGAGGAAAACTAAGATCATTGCCATCTTAAAACCTGGTAAAGATGCCTCCAATGCCAGGAACTATCGACCAATCTCCCTCTTATGTCATCTATATAAAGTCTATGAAAGGATGCTATTAAATCAACTAGGACCTGTTATCGAACCCAAGCTTATTGCACAACAAGCAGGTTTCAGACCAGGGAAAAACTGTACAGGTCAAATTCTTCATCTGACTGAACATATCGAGGAAGGCTACGAGAAAGGCTGCATCACGGGAACAGTTTTTGTGGACCTTACGGCAGCCTATGACACGGTGCAACATAGAAAAATGCTGCATAAAGTCTACCATATCACCCGGGACTTTGACTTTACAAAAACTGTCCAGACCCTCTTAGAAAACCGCAGCTTCTATGTGGAGTTTCAGGGCCAGAAAAGCAGATGGAGGAGGCAAAAAAATGGTTTACCCCAAGGCAGTGTTCTTGCACCAACCTTATTTAACATCTTCACAAACGATCAGCCGTAGTGGCACTCACAAAGTGGCACTCACAAAGAGCTTTATATATGCTGATGACCTTGCCCTTACAACACAAGCAAAAGATTTTGAAACAGTTGAAAAGCAACTCACCAATGCCTTGAAAGATCTCTCCAGCTACTACAAAGAGAACCACCTGAAGCCTAACCCTGCCAAGACAAAAGTGTGTGCTTTCCACCTACGTAACCGCGAAGCCAACAGGAAACTGAAAGTTACTTGGGAAGGCCAAGAGCTCAAACACTGTTTCCATCCTAAATACCTTGGTGTCACCTTAGACCGAACACTAACATATAGGAAACACTGCATGAACACCAAGCACAAAGTAGCTGCACGCAATAACATCCTGCGGAAACTGACTGGCAGCGCATGGGGTGCAGACCCACAAGTAGTAAGAACATCAGCCCTGGCCTTGTCTGTTTAAGTACTGAGGTTGGTAAAATTATTAATTTACATGTCATTTGTCTACATATTTTATAGATTTGGACAATCCCTGGGCAATCTTCTTATGTTTGAAATAGTATGTCCATCATGATGCTTAACCAAAAAAATGGAGAACACTGATTGATGCCACTTTTAACAGGGTGAAGGATGAAGCATGGAGGTAGAATCAAATCAAGATACTTCTGCTTATTTGGGATGAGAGACAAGCAGAAAGTCCAAGAGCAGCTGGAAAGACCTACCAAAATTAGATATTTACAAGTTGTTCGGAAAACAACTGTAATGGGACACCAGAGGACCATGCAGAAATGCATCACTAAAGTAAAATCCATGAGAAAGCATATTGCTTTGTGCATGGGGGGAATGTTTGTGTTTCATTTACAATAGCATTTCCATATCTGCAGCACTGCATATTTGCCTAATATGAGGCCATATAAGAGTATTTTGGCAAATAGAGTTTTCTTTGTAGGCTTTGATGTTTTGAGGTGCTTGCCTATGGCTTATTGAGCTGATGGACAGATATTCATGGATTAGCAGTAAAAAAACTTCTCAGGCTGAAGCATGAGCTCAGTTCTGAACCTCCAAATTTGACTTCAGCAGTGAAATAGGAAGTCAATCCCAGGATAATAGAGTTAGTTGGAAAAAAACTTATCTTTGGTTGATGTACTTTCTCAAGAATTGCATAGATAAAATAAGGCTCATTCTACAGATGACTGGAATGCAAATGCATGAGGTTTTTTTGGGTGGCAGGTAGGGCCAGGAGAAATTGTATACTTATTAAATCAAACTATTTCCTGCCACCAAAATCAATACACATTTGGGTGATCTTTTTATTAAACCAACCAAATAGTGCAAAATATCTGGCATAATTTCTGCAAAATTCACAGACATTTTCACAGAGTATGAGGAGGGTAAAAAGGCACCTCCAAGATTTTGTATGTTTGCACATTTTGAGGTGGGAAAGGGAGGATACAGCCTCTGTAGCCATGATGGTCTTCCATAACATCTGGAATACTAAAAAAGCATAGTTGACATGTCTATGTCATCTATAGCCACTGAAGAAAACAGGAAGACAATTTCATTTTAGTTCAGAGCTGCCTCTATTCATTGTTCTGACTCCTCCTAGCCTTTCAACCAGTCACTAGACTCCAATTTTCACAATGCTCTGAGAGATACTCTATTTAGGTGTCCTGCCATTTACAAAACATTTGAGGAAAGATTTATTTCATCTTGATGCTACAGTTGTACTGGAGCCAGTACTAATAGCAGTGAAGGTTATATGTCTCTGTGATTCCTAGTAAACCACAAACCATTCGATGAATCTGTCATAACTGGAGTGTGAATCATTCAAACTAAAACAAATGAAGATGTAAGCAATCACATAAAAAGAAGTACCTATGAGAACACAGAGTGTATAGAAATTTATTTACACTCTTTACTTCGAGTCTCTCAGAAAAGTTGGGTATAAATCTGATAAATACGTTATCCAACTTCTCATCCTCATCTGTCTTCATGTGATATCCCTTCTCCAGTGCAAGCTTTTTTTATTCCACCAGCAACAAAACCTTTAAAATGTAAAGTCAGTTAATAAAAGCTTCTTTAGAAAGGGGTGCATTAGATCAACTTTTCCTATGACAATTATTTTCCAACAATGTTAAGAATTGTGAGAATTGATCTAGAACAAAGCAATTACTCTAGATTTGGGGGGAATTAAAAGAATCACAGAGTTGGAATAGACCACATGGGCCATCCAGTCCAACCCCCTGCCAAGAAGCAGGAAAATTGCATTCAAAGCACCCCTGACAGATGGCCATCCAGCCTCTGATTAAAAGCCTCCAAAGAAGCCTCCACCACACTCTGGGACAGAGAATTCCACTGCTGAACAGCTCTCACAGTTCTTCCTAATATTCAGGTGAAATCTCCTTTCCTGAAGTTTGAAGCTATTGTTCCACATCCTAGTCTCCAGGGCAGCAGAAACAAGCTTGCTCCCTCCTCGCTATGACTTTCCCCTCACCTATTTATACATGGCCATCATATCTCCTTTCAGGCTTCTCTTCTGTAGGCGAAACATGCCCAGCTCTTTAAGCCGCTCCGCATAGAGCTTGTTCTCCAGACTCTTGATCATTTTAGTTGCCCTCCTCTGGACGCATTCCAGCTTGTCAACATCTCCCTTCAATTTCTGTGTCCAGAATTGGACACAGTGTGATTCCAGGTGTGGTCTGACCAAGGCAGAATAGAGGGGGAGCATGACTTCCCTGGATCTAGACATTAGACTCCTATTTATGCAGGCCAAAATCCCATTGCCCTTTTTTATCTGCCACGTGACATTATTGGCTCATGTTTAACTTGTTGTCCATGAGGATTCCAAGATTTTTTTCTCATGTATTGCTATTGAGCCAGGCATGCCCCATTCTGTATCTGCATTTCATTTTTTTTCTGGAAATTATTTAAGTTCATTATAATAATATTAAGGTAACGTAAAATCAATTGAGGGTGCACCTGCACTGTAGGTGCAGGACCCTATTTTACCTGACACGCCTCAATGCTATGGAATCCTTTGGACTGTTTTCTACAAAGAATGTAGGGTGCCCCACCAAACGACAACTCCCAGAATTTCATAGTATTGAGCCATGGCAGTTGCATTATTTCTACAGTGCTGATGCACCCATAGATGTGACTGTCATTTTGCATGGAAAATAAAAAACAAAGCTCCAGGGATAAGGTTAACCTGGTTTTTAGTAAATTTCTTCTCATCAGCTAGTCTCTATATTAAATATACTAATATTTCTAATATTGATTCAGTAAGGTCAAGCACTGATTTTTTCTTCTTGTATTACTGTTTCCTCCAGTCAGAGAATGAGAGAAGGTTTGCAAAGATAAGCGGAAATTAAATATTGTGGAATGAGCTGAGACGTGTGTGCACCTGAGCTGTAGGAGTTCAGCTTTGAGTGAAGGCAGAGCTGATTTAACAATTCCATTATGGTCTCTTATTAACATGGCTGTTCAACTATGGCCGGGTTCTACAGTGCTGTTCACAGCAGGACAGTGACTCTTCCAGACCTTTTTTTCTTGCACTGAAACTCTTTGAAGTCGGGGGCTTTAAAAAATCAATCCTTTGAGCAAGGTAACAGTGCTATATCCTGTCTCCAACATTTTGTTCTATATGACAATTATAGGCCATTCTTAGCAATATTCCAACTACTCTATATACTCATGTATAAATCTAGAAATTTTAGTAAAAAATCAACTCCAAAAACCTAGTTTGACTTATCCACCTTAACTCTTATAAAAAAAAACAACAGCACCCATCGCCTTCTCTTAGCAAAGTGGCAAAAGGCAAGAGCTTAGTCCATCTTGGGGGAAACTAAAAGAAGCATTGCCCCCCCCCCCCTCCTACTCTCTCCATCATGGCATTGCTTTTTGAATGCTGGCTAGGGAAATGAAAATGAATGAAGCAACAGCCATAGCAACAATAGCAAAAGAATTTTCCAATTTAAATCTTCTAAAATTGAAAGGTCTTAACTCTGGATCCTGCCTTTGTCGTGTAAAAAGAAAGAAAAAAGTGTGTGTGTGTGTGTGTGTGTGTGTGTATGTCGGGCAGTGGGGAGAGGTTGAGGTAAAAATGACAAAGCTAAATATTTTATTAAAGTATAGTCAGCTATGATATATTGGCATAGTTTCTCAAGAAAGGGGGGAAAACAATATGATATGTATGGAAGCTCAATATATTGATGTACCCTCACCTGACTGTGATACATTGCCTACACGACAGCATGATATGCCTCCAGTTTTTCTTTTCCAGCAAAGGTTATAATTCTCTTGCAAATTATACAGTGCACCCCATATTGATCTTGGTGTGAGTTTGCAAAATAATCAGGGATTGGTTGTTTTATTTTGAGTCTACTAGTATGAGAAACATTTTGCAAATGTAGAATACAAAAAGAGCATATAAAGGTCAAGCATATTGCAACACAAAAATATAATGTGTGTAGGTTTTTTTTTCAAAAGGTGATGTAACATTATTACACTTTACATCATTCTAAAGTATCCCAGGATATGGAACTGGTAGAAAGCTGCAGAGAGAGCCTCATGCCAATGTTTGCAATTTAAAAAGCAAGCATGATGATTGGATGAAAGTTGAATTATTATTATTATTATTATTATTATTATTATTATTATTATTATTATTATTATTATTATTATTATTATTATTGTATGACACAGCAAACAAAATAGATATGCTGGATTTCGTATCACAAAATCACAAGTCGAACACTTCCCAAGTGTCTAGGACTGTGTGATATATTTTCGGATGATGCACGCAGATCCCAGTAGGGTGGCCTTTTGCAGTTGGCAGATCGTAATTTTGTCAATGTCTATTGTTTCCAAATGCCGGCTGAGATCTTTTGGCACAGCACCCAGTGTGCCGATCACCACCGGGACCACCTGCACTGGTTTCTGCCAGAGTCTTTGAAGTTCAATCTTGAGGTCCTGATAGCAGCTGAGTTTTTCCTGTTGTTTTTTGTCAATCCGACTGTCACCTGGGATGGCAACATCAATGATCCAAACCTTTTTCTTTTCCACAACTGTGATGTCTGGTGTGTTGTGTTCCAGAACTTTGTCAGTTTGGATTCAGAAGTCCCACAGTATCTTTGCGTGCTCATTTTCCAATACTTTTGCAGGTTTGTGATCCCACCAGTTCTTTTCTGTTGGGAGGTGGTACTTGAGGCATAAGTTCCAATGAATCATTTGGGCCACATAGTTGTGCCTCTGTTTGTAGTCTGTCTGTGTGATTTTCTTACAGCAGCTGAGGATATGATTAATGGTTTTGTTGGTTAGTCAGAGACTGGATTTCAGTTTGCGTTTTCCATACAGCTCGACGTCATCCATGTACATCAGATGTGAAATTTTGTGAGATTTCTTAGATGTTTGATAGCCGAGGTTTGTTTTTTGTAAGATTGTTTTTTGTAAGATTGTTGACAGAGGGATCATATCAATAATGAAAAGCAAAGGGGACAATTATTATTATTATTAATAATAATATTATTATTAAATACCTCATTTTTTTCCACAAGGGAATTCAAAACAGCTATGAAGGTACAGCCTTGCCCTTCTTCCCTTCTTTCCTTTCTCCTTCCCTTCCCTTTCCCCCAACATTTGTACAAACAGAAATTTCAGATAGAATAGGGTATAGGGAGGGAGAGAAAAAAAAAACAAGATTGAGAAAGAAAGCACATGTGTTCACAAGATAGATAGGAAAAGGAAAGTGCAATTTCCACAAATTGGCTAAGATGAATGTTGGACACGGCTAAGACAGAAAAACTGAGATGGTACAAAGATAAAAATAAGAAAATATGGAAAAATAATAATATGCTTTGTTAAATTTCTTCACTAGTCCCAGTTATTGTATCTCCATTTAATGAACTGCTTCATAGTATGCAGGACTGTAGCTGGGGGAGGGGGGGGGGTGTTAGGGGTTCACCCCCCTCTGAAAAATTTCAAATATTTTTTAAAAACCTGGTTTACTCATGAGTGTCCACAGAAGTTTATCTGTCTTGAGTGTTTACTGAAGTTTATTGATGGAGCCTGATTTCTAAATTATTTTGCATTATGGAACTACTCTTCATGATTTGCTAAAAAAGTGTCCCCCCTCCCATTTTTTGTCTGAGTATGGCCCTGATGATATGTCAGCACTTTCAAAAGCCCTATTGATCCACCTAGTCTGTTCTAAGTGGGAGTGGCAATTAGAGTTTTGCTATTATTTTGAATTTACGTGAGATTATAATTCACTTAAAACCGGTGACTGCAAGGAGAAACTTAATTTGGGTCATTACATGTTTCCAGATTCTCTGCCCTCCCCTGTTTCTTATTTATTGTTTTTTACTAACAAAAGTAATATGGGGTCAGCTGGCATAATGTGACTGGATTTTCTATGCATTATACCTGCTATTGTTTAGCAGTAGACAATATTTCTTTAGGGATGGGTTAGTATACAAATGTTAATATACACAGGCAATTTATACATCCTATTAATTGTTGCAGCAGTATTTCTTGGAATAGAAGTTTGGGAAATATAAATTCAATCCAAGTTTGGAGAGGTTCAGATAAAGTAACATTCCTGAAGGAATGTTCATTGCAGGTCACATTTTCATAAAATAGACAAGAGGTCTATTGTGTTGTCGAAGGCTTTCATGGCTGGGATCACAGGGTTGTTCTGTATTTTCCAGGCAGTATGGCCATGTTCCAGAAGTATTTTCTCCTGACATTTCACCCACATCTATGGTAGGCATCCTTAGAGGTTGTGAGGTATATGGAGAAACTAAGCAAGGAAGGTTTATATATCTGTGGAAGATACTGGTTGGGGAAAAGAACTCTTGTCTGTTGGAGGCCAGTGTGAATGTTGTAATTAATCACCTTGATTAGCATTAAATGGCCTTCCCAGCTTCACCTCCTGGCCTGGGGGAATCCTTTGTTCAGAGTTGTTAGCTGTCCCTGATTGATTCATGTCTGGAATTCTTCTGTTTTCAGAGTGTTGCTCCTTATTCACTGTTCTGATTTTGGAATGCTGGTAGCCAGATTTTGTTCATTTTCTTGGTTTCTTCCTTTCTGTTGAAATTGTCCATATGCTTCTGGATTTCAGTGGCTTCTCTGTGTAGTCTGACATGATAGTTGTTGGAGTGGTCGAGCATTTCTGTCTTCTCAAATAATATACTGTGTCCAGGTTGGTTCATCAGGTGCTCTGCCATGGCTGATTTCTCTGGTTGAGTTAGTCTGCAGTGCCTTTCATGTTCTTTGACTCGTGTTTGGGCGCTGCATTTTGTGGTCCCTATGTATACTTGTCCACAGCTGCATGGTATCCGGTAGACTCTTGCAGAGGTAAGAGGATCCCTCTTGTCCTTCGCTGACCGTAGCATTTGTTGGATTTTCTTAGTGGGTCTGTAGATAGTTTGTAGGTTGTGTTTCTTCACCAGTTTGCCTATGCGGTCAGTGGTTCCCTTGATGTATGGTAAGAACACCTTTCCTCTGGGTGGATCTTTGTCTTTACTCTCATGGATTGTTCTTGCCCTGACAACTCTTCTAATGTCCATTGGCCTGTAGAGCCCAGTTTAGGTGGTTTAGTTCATCTTAGAGGAGGTGAGGTTTGCAGATTCTTTGCTCATGGTCTGTCAAGGCTTTGATTGTGCTTCTTTTTTGACTTGGGTGATGGTTGGATTTTATGAAGGTATCTATCCGTGTGTGTAGGTTTTCTGTAAACTGTGTGGCCCAGTTGTTGATTGGGTTTGTGGATGACTAGTACATCTAGAAATGGCAATTTTCCTTCCTTTTCTTTTTCCATGGTGAATTGGATGTTTGGGTGGATGCTGTTGAGGTGGTCCAGGAGCTTGCTGAGTTCTTCTTATCCATGGCTCCAAATGGCATGACAATGCACAGGATAATAAGGGAAAATACGACAAATGATATTTTAAAAATATGAATGCAAATTTATACATTCAAATGGTTTTTTCTTGATCTATTTTTAATTCTTTCTAGTTTCTAATATTTTCATACAAAATAAGGAGTAGAACAAAATTGGGCAATAATATAGGTTATAAAGGGTTGCGTACTATGTCAGAGTTTATAATGCCTCTTTGTCACAAACCTAGTTAGGTTGTATGCCACTGGTGAAACTATTTCAATTTTTTTTTTGGTTTACAACATTTAGGTATTTAACAAGTTTGCAGAAAAAAATGTTCCACAATATCATTGGGTAAAAAGATTAAAATTTGATTTTTCTTCTTTTAGCTCATCTCAGCTTGGGTAACTAATGTGGCTTATTGAGTGTAGCTCATTTTAAGTATTAGTTTTTAAAATTGCAATACAATAAATGACCCACATTATTGTTGCACATTTTCATAACAGGGAATATAACACATTGTTCATCCCACTGAAATGATGGATGAAATTATGATGAAATGCTTAAATGCCCTGCCAAATTCAAAGTTAGAGAAGTATTTCATGCCAATACAATTATTCTATGACTGCTTCGAAAAAATACTTAACCAGATCCCAACAGAGATAAAAATGTGGACTACAAAGACTATTCGTATTATTCACTTATATTTATCTTGAATTTGAGAACTCATCATATACTAGTTTTAATTTCCATAAAATAATTGATTTCCCACTTTGATCCAGAAGATCATCTTTATTCCATCTTTTGTTTTCAATCACCACTAAAATGTTAGGCATAAGATTAGGTCTAACCCTATGATAAAAGTTGTCAAAATTAATAACAAACAATATGCAATCCTTAGTGATGATATTCTCCTTTTTCTATCTGAACAACTAAAACCAAAGCCATCCAAGAGTCAAACAATTCTTGCAAACATTTTCAGATTCATTCTACACTGAAGGTCAATCATATTATATATAAAACATATATGCATTAGCATTCTACTTGCTCTTGAATTCAGAATTCAAGCTATTCTCAATTTAAATCTGAACTCCAATCTAAGACCTATCACAAAGACCAGTTGAAATGTTCTGCTTTACCTGGCTTCATGGAGGAAAGAGAGGGGCAGTGGGGTGAATCTGTTATCTCATGCACAGTTCCCTCTTGGCGACACTTCCCCTATCATATGTGATAGTGTCGCCCTTCTGAGGAGGATCCATGATTGCTCCATTGGAGACAGCACAATGCAGGAAGCCTTCAATGTTGTGAGGGAAGCACCTGAGGACATTTCACCCCTGATTGAGGGTGGGGCCTCTGCACACAACCTCGTGTGATGGCCGGTGTAAAGAGGTGATGTGGCAGAGAGGAATCCCTTTTGATCCCACCGCTGCCACCAATTGTAAAGAGGTGAGGTAGAGGAATCCTTTCTGATCCCACCACACACGCAGTTACCACCAATATAAAGATGACTTATGGATGATGATTTTAATTATATTATTATATGTTTTAACTATCTTCTTCTTCGCTGCCACCAATGGAGGAGATGTCAGGCAGATGACGCTTGTTGTTTTTATGCTTTCTTTGTTTATTTTACTTCAGATGTTGATGTTGCTTAACTTAGTATAAGAGTATGACAGAGACTTAGATGGAATAAAATCAAAACAAGTTTATTGCATGTACAGAGCTTGATGGTTTCTTATAACTTGTTAAAGGCACTTAGCTTAATGGTTACAAATAGATATGAGGTGTTCAAACTTTCAAAATACTTCTTTCTCCAAACTAAACTAGAACCTGATCCGCCTAAATCCACTGGGATTAACTTTCCCTAATCCCCAGCCTCTATAACTAACCCTAAACAAGTCTCCTAACTTGCTTAGTCTGGCCTAATAGAGGTCTGTCCCTCCTGGTTTCCTTCAGTCTTGAAACCAGACTGCTCCCTGTGATTTAAAATCACAGACTGTCTAAAATAAATCACTTTATTTTAGATCTGACTCAAATTCTTTTATTTGAGCCACCCTGATCCTCCACATGAGAATCAGTCTCTTCCCTGCGACCAGAAATCACAGACTGAAACTGGGTTTTAAAACATTCCCCCTTTTCCTTTCCAAATGGCGGTTGGCTCCGCCCCCGTTGTCATGACTACCTGTCCTTCAAAGCTGAGCTGGCTACCTCCTGGTATTAGCAGCTCTAATACTCACCATTTTAAATTAACCAAACCTGACTGTTTAAACAAATCAAATAAACATGTCATCATTAAACAAAATAAAATCATACACTTCTTTACACACCTCCCAACCCATAAAGATTATTTTTGACTTTTCTATAACTTAGAATGGTCAAAAATAATAATACGGATTGTATTTAAAATATATAACAATATATATTAACACACATTTAACATATAAGATGAACACATTATCATACAACATATATAAACACAAACCTTTACCGTTGCAACCTCTAATACGTCCTGGAAAGTGAATCAGCTACAATGTTGTTTCTACCTTTTACATGTTTTATCTCAAAGGAGTAATCCTGTAGTAACAGGCTCCATCGGAGAAGCTTGTTATTAGTTCCCTTGGTGTTATCTAGTTATTTTAATGGGGCATGATCAGTTTGGAGGGTGAACCTCCTCCCCCATAAATAAGGTCTTAATTTTTGTATAGCCCAAACTATGGCTAAGCACTCCATTTCGATAGTTGACATGCTGCACTCCCGAGGAAGTAATTTTTTACTCAGAAAGAGGATTGGACGATTTTCCCCTTCTGTGTCAACCTGACTTAAGACGGCTCCCAATCCAGTATCAGAAGCGTCACAGGTCAAAATAAAAGTTGCATCAAAATCTGGGGCTTTTAAAACAGAATTCGATGTAAGGGCCTGTTTTAATTGTTCCATGGACTTCTGACATTCAGGGGACCAAATTACTTGATTGGGGCAGTTCTTTCTAGTGAGATCAGTTAGAGGGGCTGCTAAAGTGCTAAATGATGGTATAAATTTCCGGTAGTATCCTGCTAAACCAAGAAATGATCTTACTTGCTTTTTGGTTTTTGGAATAGGCCATTGGTGGATGGCTTCAACCTTGGTTAGCTCCGGTCCAATATTTCCACAACCTACTATATGACCTAAATATTGGGTTGCGTGGTTCCCTATCCGACACTTGGAAGCCTTGATAGTTAGACCTGCCTCTTTCAACCGACTCAACACTTGATTTAGGTGTTTCAAGTGATCTTCCCAACTCGAACTAAAAATCCCTATGTCGTCCATGTAAGCCACACAGAAATCTCCCATACCACTAAGTATTCTGTCCACTAAACGTTGAAACGTGGCTGGGCTGTTTTTTAAACCAAAAGGTAAAACGGTGAACTCATATAATCCCCCATGAGTCCTAAAAGCTGTCTTTGCCTGGTCCTGAGGTGCCATAGGTACCTGCCAAAATCCCTTGGTTAAATCCAGGCTGCTGATAAAATTGGCCTTCCCCATCCTCTCTAACAGATCATCTAACCGAGGCATAGGGTAGATATCTGGTTGTGTTACTTTGTTTAAAAGACAATAGTCCGCACAGAACCTTATGGTGTTATCAGGCTTTTGAACCAGAACAATTGGTGAGGCCCATGGGCTGCTTGATGGTACTACAATGCCCATGTCCAACATTTCTTTTACCTCCCTCTCAATGCATTTAGTTATTTTGCCTGTAACTCGATATGGAGGAGATGCTATGGGCGGAGTATCACCAGTGATGATTTGATGATAAATCCCCTGTACTCTCCCTGGGAGATCAGAAAATAAATTGTCATAATTGTTCAATAATTTCCTAATTTGTTTCTGTTGAATCTGGGACAATCCTTCGTCAACCTTTACTTGCTCACTACTTCTATAGGCTTTCCTATTTCCTTCCCAAAAGGGAAAAGTACCTGTTTCCTCCCCCAAAATTATCATGCATACATTTACAGATCTATTCACATATGGTTTTAACATATTTACATGCACCAGCTTTTCTACATTAGATTGTTCATCATATATAGAATAGTTCACGCCACTGTGTCTTTTGATGACTTTCCACGGTCCAGTCCAATCTAATTGGAGCTTGTTGGTCTTGGTTGGTGTAAGATACAGGACCTCATCCCCTATATCGAAGCTCTTGCATCTGGCAGTTGAATCATATTGAGCTTTCTGTCTTTGCTGGGCTGTCGCTAGATGTTCTTGGGCGGTGTTCCTGGCCATTTCCATTGTTGACTGTAGATCTTTGATGTATTTGGTCACTGAAACAGGTTCCGGCCTTGGGCATGTTTCCCAGAATTCTCTGACTAAATCAAGCGGTCCTCGCACTCGCCTCCCGTACAACAATTCAAAGGGGCTATAGCCAGTGCTGTCTTGGGGAACTTCCCTATAGGCAAATAATAATTGCTGGAGTTTGATGTCCCAGTCATGTGGGTGTTGCTGACTGTAAGACTTAATCATGCAAACCAAGGTCTTATTTAGGTTTTCAACAAGGCCATTGATTTGTGGATGATAGGTTGATGATGTCAAATGCCTTATTCCACACAGTTCCAGCAATCTTTCCATTAACCTAGAAGTGAACTGGGTTCCCAAATCCGATACTAGCTCTTTAGGGTAACCTGTTCTGCCCCATATTGAGAGCAGTGCATTGGCTATTGTTGTTGTCTCGATGTTTGATAGGGCTACTGCCTCAGGATAACGAGTTGCGTAGTCAATCATAGTCAGAATATATCTGCATCCTCTCCTACTTGGTTTTGGAAGGGGACCGATGATATCTATGCCCACTCTAGAAAAAGGTTCCCCAATTAGTGGCATTGGGACTAATGGAGCCTTAAGTTTATCTCTTCCTGAGCTGATCCTCTGGCATGTGTCACAGGATTGACAGAACCTTTTAATTTGCTGGTACATGCCAGGCCAAAAGAAATTTTTAGTGATTCTTTGAGTGGTCCGTCTAATTCCTAAATGTCCCCCTTGTGGGCTTTCATGGGCTACCTCCATCAACTGTTCTCTATACTTCTGAGGTACCACAATCTGCGTATAGGAAGCGGACATCTCTGGGGCTTTTTGATTTAAAACTTCCCTGTATAAAACTCCATTTTTACTAATAAACCTGGTGGGCTTCTCTAAAATTAAATCTTCCTCAGTATTTTGGGCTTGCTCAAACAAAGGCTGCAATGTGTCATCAGACTTTTGCTCCTTTAGGATTTCTCCTTCTCCTTCAGTCTTATTTACCAAATCAGCCATTACAGAACTTGCCTCAGGATTTTCCTCTAAGTTCTGTTGTATAGGCAAACAGACAATTTCTTTATCAGATTTCCCATCTTTATATTCACCCTCATCAAGAGTCTTTGGTATCTTTTTGACTTCTCTGGCAAGGTCATTACCAATTAGGCATTTATATGGAATATCAGAACTAATAGCAAAGTCCCACACTCCTTTCCACTCGCCATATTCCACAGGTAAAGAAACCACTTCGCTTGGGATCACGGGACCCAAACCTTTTAAATTAACTTGATAAGTAGGGTGTTGGCATTTTGATGGTACTAATTCAGGTCTAATGATACAGACTTCTGAACCTGTGTCCCTCCATCCTTGTATTTGGTTTCCATCAATGTTGATGTTTTCCAAATATTCATCTGATGTTTGATCCAATAAAACAAACAAACATTGCCTCTCCTTTTGAATTTCCTGAGGTGTATCTTTTTGAACCTTAGCTGGTTCTTTATTTATCTCTTTTGTTGGGACTTTCTTGACATAGAAAGAAGATTTTTCTTTCTTTAAAAGACCACATTGGGACTTAAAATGTCCTGCTTTGCCACAGTGGAAACATCGAATATTTCCCTCAGTTCTGGCAGGGTTCATTACACTAGCCATCCTCCAGGTGGTGTTTTCTATGGAAGCTCCCCTCCCTTGCTGTGTGCGCGTGAGGGAAAAAGATGGCTGTTTAAACTGTTTTTCCTTAAATCCCCCTTCTTCCTTTTTAAACCCTTCCTTCAATGTAATTAGCTGGTCCACCATACCAGCTGCTTGATTAGCAGTCTGAGGCTTTCTATCTTGTACCAGCCATCGATAATCTGATGGAACTTGCTGGTATAGCTGTTCTAATTTTATTAAATCTTTCAGCTGCTGGAAGTCTTTTACCTCAGAGTTTCTCAACCAGCTCTCAAAATATTGTGCCTGTTTGGCAGCCAGTTGTAGGAAACTTTGATTTTTATCTCTCCTCAGAGTTCTGAATTTTGTTCTATAAAATTCAGGAGTCAGCTGTAACCTTTGTTGTACCAGCTGTTTAAATATAGTGTAATTCCTACGTTCTTCTTCCACCATTTCGCTATAGATCTCTAATAGCTTTCCACAAATCTGTGGCCTGAGGTAAATCATCCAGTTTTCCTCAGCTATTTCCAAATCTTTGCAACACCATTCAAACGAAATGTCAGGACCCAGGCTGCAGAGCACCAATAACCATGCACAGAGACCAGAATCTATCTAATATCTTTATTAAAGGAATATATAAAGTCAATAAAAACAAGTGAAGAATATAGTTCAGAAGTAGACCTTTCAGGAAAGGTCAAATATAGTCCAGGAAAACAATGTCCAATATGTGATATTAGAGTCCAAAGTTATAATCCAATAACCGTAACACACACTTTGCCAAGCAAAGTGTGGGGAAATGACAGGGTCCTTTAGTCCAATGGAGCTTGACAACAAGGCTGGAAGCAAACTAGATTCTTGGCAAACAAGGCTTGATACGTGGCAACAAGAGGCAAGAAGCAAGAACGAGGTCCGTGGCAAGATCCGGGGACAAGGCAGGCTTGGAACTAGAACAAGGTCCGTGGCAAGGTCCGGGAAACAGGGAACTGGAGTAGCGTAGTCCACACACGATCTCACTCCCGAAGCTGACGAATTGACTCCGCAAGGATTTCCTTGCGGGTAAACACCTATATAGGATCTTGTTTTCCCGCCAAGGAACACTTTCCCTGGGGAACAAGAAACGAAACCCATACTGTGTCCAGATGCATGACTCCTTAAGATTTCCCAAGGGAAACAGGCTTAATCAGCTAATTGTCTGGCAGCAATCCTGGCGCTTCTGCGATTCGCCTCCCTAGCGCCTCTATCTCGATTATAATTATCCCGGCGAGAAAATGGGGGAGATTTCTGCTCAAGGCTTGTTTGGCTGACTTCTTGTGGGCAAACATCTTGCAGGTGCAAGGGCTCCAATTCTGGCTGAAACGGTGGGAAACCCAAGTTTTCCTCTTCATCTGCCACAATAGTACTAGGAACGGGACTACATGGCCCATGAGTCATCACACGAAATTAAAAACTGCTCCACATCATCTTCCTTGTTGTATTTAGGAAACCTCTTTAAGGCTGAATCAACAGGATTAATGATGGAAGTCCCTGGTTGTGCCTCCGCAGAAGGCTGAGACTGTCAGCTTCTGTTTTTCCCATTCGATCTCCAACTTTTTCAGCTCTATCTCTTTTTCAAATTTCATCTTCTCCATCTGTGCCTGTCTCTGTTTCTCCTCGGCTTCTGCCTGTCTCCGTTTTTCCTCTGCTTCCAATTCTAATTTTTTCATCTCTAGTTGATATTTCATCATTGCTTCTGACATGGTGGTCTGTTGTTCAGAATCTGAACTCTCTTCCTCTTGGTACACCTCTACCTCTCCTGCTCCTTTTTTCTGTTTTCTGGTGGCCATTCTCTATAACTTTTACCTCAGAAATCTCAGCGAGCGATCTCAGGCACTAAATTAGGGATGTTATACGTATCCCACCGCTTGCCGCCAATTGTAAAGAGGTGATGTGGCAGAGAGGAATCCCTTTTGATCCCACCGCTGCCACCAATTGTAAAGAGGTGAGGTAGAGGAATCCTTTCTGATCCCACCACACACGCAGTTACCACCAATATAAAGATGACTTATGGATGATGATTTTAATTATATTATTATATGTTTTAACTATCTTCTTCTTCGCTGCCACCAATGGAGGAGATGTCAGGCAGATGACGCTTGTTGTTTTTATGCTTTCTTTGTTTATTTTACTTCAGATGTTGATGTTGCTTAATTTAGTATAGGAGCATGACAGAGACTTAGATGGAATAAAATCAAAAAAAAGTTTATTGCATGTACAGAGCTTGATGGTTTCTTATAACTTGTTAAAGGCACTTAGCTTAATGGTTACAAATAGATATGAGGTGTTCAAACTTTCAAAATACTTCTTTCTCCAAACTAAACTAGAACCTGATCCTCCTAGATCCACTGGGATTAACTTTCCCTAATCCCCAGCCTCTATAACTAACCCTAAACAAGTCTCCTAACTTGCTTAGTCTGGCCTAATAGAGGTCTGTCCCTCCTGGTTTCCTTCAGTCTTGAAACCAGACTGCTCCCTGTGATTTAAAATCACAGACTGTCTAAAATAAATCACTTTATTTTAGATCTGACTCAAATTCTTTTATTTGAGCCACCCTGATCCTCCACATGAGAATCAGTCTCTTCCCTGCGACCAGAAATCACAGACTGAAACTGGGTTTTAAAACATTCCCCCTTTTCCTTTCCAAATGGCGGTTGGCTCCGCCCCCGTTGTCATGACTACCTGTCCTTCAAAGCTGAGCTGGCTACCTCCTGGTATTAGCAGCTCTAATGCTCACCATTTTAAATTAACCAAACCTGACTGTTTAAACAAATCAAATAAACATGTCATCATTAAACAAAATAAAATCATACACTTCTTTACAGCCGGTATAGGGCATCATCCCCAAAACAGGCTGGGAGTGTCCTATGACACTGAATTTGGTGAGTGTAATGAGGCCGCTTAACTATTCAGGCATTATATGTTGTACATAAAGATACTAGAAAACATTGATCCTATGGGTGGAAGTGACAATGTAGAAACACAACCTCTCAATGTTGTGGTCTGTGGTTGCTGGTGGTTCAAGTCACATGGCAGTGGACCTTGCTAGACTTTGTTAGGTGCTGCTGCTCTGGCCCGTGGTTGCTGCTGGTCCACAGTGTCTGTGAGCCAAGTTATGTGACAGTGGACCTTGATAGGCCTTATTAGGAGTACCTGCTATAGCCTTAGAATTTGTTGGTCACTTTGAGACCTTATATAAATGTTTTCTTCTTTACCTGATTTTTTTTGCCTCATGTTTGGTCATGGGTAGGGCTCTGGAACAGCCTCTTTAAATCTTTAAACTTTTAGAGTGGGGAAGGTGTTTACTCTTCAGATTAATCACGAACTTGTGGGGCTGCCCTGGGTTTTCCTAACAGTATTGGCCATCCAGACAGCAGCTTGATGATTGGATTGCTTCACATTTTAGATGTTTTGCCCAAGAGTAGGCTGAAGAGGTACTCAAGGATTGACATCCAACCTCAGTTGAACCAGCATCAGGTCACATCTCTTCTTTCTTCTTTCCAGTTTCAACAAAATTTAAATAGTTATAGGTCAAATAAAGTGCCCTTTTCTTAATTCAGCTTTCTCTGTCTGGACTTGTTATTCCATGGTCAGTCATTAAATCCACTTCAACTACTGCTATGGAAAGAATGGGAAACATATAATCTAGAAATAGTCACAGCAGCACAATGGGTGGGAAAGAACAGGAAAGCTTTAAGTATAAACTAGCGAAGGGAAGAACACCCTATAATTTGAAACATTTTATTATCAAATACTGTTATAAACATCTATAAATATATTGTTGCATACATAGCAATCAATCTGGTTTTGATGACCAGTAATATTTTTGTAATAAAAAAGGCTTTTAAAAATCATCTATATTTTCCAGAATATGAAAACCCTTATTTTAGTAATGCATTATTTCAAGATCTAAGCACAGCTGCAAAATCTATTTTCTGTGGACAAATGACACCAGTAGTTCAGCATGTTAGATCCAATGCTTTTGGGTTTGGAAAGATTGGCCGCTTACAAGAAACGTTGCCCAGGGGACGCCCGACTGAATTTACTCAATCTTCGGGGAGGCTCTTTCTTTTGAAACAGTTGAAAAGCAACTCACTAATGCCGTGAAAGATCTCTCCAGCTACTAGAAAGAGAACCACCTGAAGCCTAACCCTGCCAAGACACAAGTGTGTGCTTTCCACCTACGTAACCGTGAAGCCAACAGGAAACTGAAAGTTACTTGGGAAGGCCAAGAGCTCGAACACTGTTTCCATCCTAAATAACTTGGTGTTACCTTAGACCGAACACTAACATATAGGAAACACTGCATGAACACCAAGCACAAAGTAGCTGCACGCAACAACATCCTGCGGAAACTGACTGGCAGCGCATGGGGTGCAGACCCACAAGTAATAAGAGCATCAGCCCTGGCCTTGTCTTTCTCAACTGCAGAGTACGCCTGTCCTGTTTGGCACAAGTCTGCCCATGCAAAGCAGGTGGACATAGCACTGAACGAAACATGCAGAATCATCACAGGATGCCTTAAACCTACACCTGTTGATAAACTCTACAAGTTAGCTGGCATTGCCCCTCCTGACGTGCGACGGGAAGTTGCTGCTAACTGCGAGAGAAATAAGGTCGAACATTGTGAAAGCCACCCACTGCATGACTACCACCCTCCTCCCACCAGACTCAAATCAAGGAAGGGCTTCATGAGAACCACCACTCCTCTTGATGTTCCCCCAGCAACAGCAAGGGTGTCCCTCTGGGCAGCTAAACCTGGCAATTCTAACTGGATGGCCCCCCATGAGGGTCTTCCTCCAGGGGCAAACCGAGAATGGGCAACTCGGAAGTCCCTAAACAGACTGAGAAGCGGAGTGGGCAGATCAAAAGACAACCTGGCAAGATGGCACTACCTGGAGGAATCCTCCACCTTGTGTGACTGTGGAGCAGAACAAACAACTCCGCATATGTATGCTTGCCCACAATGTCCTGCCTCATGTACGGAGGAGGAGTTGTTTAAAGCTACGGACAATGCGGTTGCTGTTGCCCGCTTTTGGTCCAAAACTATTTAGTTGCTTGTGATTTCCTTTTTTTTCCCATCATTTTAAAATGTATTTGTTATGCAATGCTTTTGACACGAAATAAATAAAGCATGTTAGATATTCAGCAGGTATGATATGCCCAACAACTATGAGATAGCCATGCCATTCCAAACTACTATGTTTGCGGGGGAGATGAACTAGCTCTCAAGAGTGAATGTTTCTGTTTCAATTTATTTATCCCCCACTCCCACATGTTGTCACAAACAAAATAACAATGACTGATGGAAAGACTATTAATTAGTTTGAATCCCGGGAGCGGGGTGAGCTCCCGCTGTTAGCCCCAGCTTCTGCCAACCTAGCAGTTTGAAAACATGCAAATGTGAGTAGATCAATAGGTACCACTCCAGCGGGAAGGTAATGGCAATCAATACAGTCATACTGGCCACATGACCTTGAAGGTGTCTATGAACAATGTTGGCTCTTTGACTTAGAAATGGAGATGAGCACCCCCCCCCAAGAGTCAAACAGGACTAGACTTAATGTCAGGGGAAAGTCTTTACCTTTACCTATGGCTGGAACCCTATGTGATATTTACATAGGTATATGCATGGCAGTGAACCCACGTTCACTGGTTTGAGTATTAGACTAGGGCACTGGAAAACTAGAGTATGAACCCCTGCTCAGTCATGGAATCCCACTGGTTGATCTTGGGCAAGTCATACTCTCGGTTGAAGGGGAGGGCATTCTCCCTCTGAACATGGTCTGCTACGAAAGCACCATGTTCACCTTAGTGTTGCCTGGATTAAGTATTTTATTATACTGTTTTAAATGTATTTATTGGATTGTTTTAAATTGATTGTTTTAATTGCTATGTTTTATTTTTGTACTGTATTTGCCAGATTGTGAGCCGCCCTGAGTCCCTTCGGGTGAGAAGGGCGGCATATAAATGATGGAAATAAATAAAGTCTGAAACCATTTGATGGCACACAACAACAAAGAGCTGTTTGTGCAGTGCTATACATTGATTTCTACCATGACCCCTACATCCTCATATACTAAGTGACACTCACTATGATCAACAGAAGTCTCTTCTCCTATTGCTTGAGAAGGAGCTTCATGCCATTTCCACTCCCATCTTCTTGTGAAGGAGGGAGTGGAAGGCAGAAACAGGATCCTTGTTGTCATTCCCCCTCATGCTAGAAATAACCTCTTCAATGAGGTTTGTGGGAATGATAGTCAGCTGGTTCCTGAGCAACAGGGGAATGGAGTTCTATTGAATGCTGTGACTACTGCCTGGATTTCATAGTCCCTACATAGCCCCAAAAGTGGTGAATAAATAGCAGTCCATCAATGTTTAACTGACACAAGAGCACAACACAAGATTACACATACAGAACTGTGATATGGGATCCCAGTATGTATTTTTTGTGTATTGTTTTCTGAGATGATAAAATACAAGTCAGTGTAGCTCAAACTCCTAGGGAAAATCATATCCAAATAGAAAATTCCCAGAATCAAGGATTCTGAAGGATTCTCTGTTGACTCTGTATTACATATGGACACTAGCTGTGCCCAGCCACGCGTTGCTGTGGTGAAGTATGGTGGTATGGAAAATAAAGTATTGAGGAATTGGTGGTAGTTAAGGTAAAGGGTAAACGTTTTCCCCTGACATTAAGTTCAGTCATGTCTGACTCTGGGGGTTGGTGCTCATCTCCATTTCTAAGCCGAAGAGCTGGTGTTGTCTGTAGACTCCTCCAAGGTCATGTGGCATGACTGCATGGAGCGCTGTTACTTTCCCGCCGGAGCAGTACCTATTGATGCACTCACATTTGCATGTTTTTGAACTTTAGGGTTGGCAGAAGCTGGGGCTAACAGTGGGGGCTCTCTCCGCTCCCCCAATTCAAACCTGTGACCTTTCGGTCAAGAAGTTCAGCAGCTCAG